>NC_066641.1:4513488-4832012 GCF_025201925.1 Gopherus flavomarginatus
ACTCCAGCCCACTGGGGGATCGAAAGGAGATCATTAAGATTTCAGATGGGAAAATTAACGAACTGGAACAGCTGACGGCCTAATCTAGCTAGGCATTCACACCAGGCTCATCACTGTGGTATTTCAAGTTCAAGATTCTAGGTTGATATGGTGTCCTGAATAATTGTAACTATTCTAGCACAATGTAGAGACTCATATTTTAACATTAAAGGTCCTGGATTCAAGCTCTCCCATCATTCACACCAGGGTTTCAGTATATCATAAAGTGATGGACGGGAAATTTAGGACAGAGGAGCAAGACTATTGGAACACAAGAGCTGAATTACACTTGCATTTTTCCTTCCCAAGAACTGTGGTTGGCTTCTTCAGAGGCTATCTTGCCCGAGATTCCTGATTTTTTAAAGAAAAAACCACAGCAGGTCTTGCAATGAGAAGACGCTCAAAAACACGTCCCAGGGTCATTCAGTGGGGCTGGCGCACCTCTCTCTGTCTGTGGTGTAATGGAAGCCATTGGAATTCAGGGGGCTGTCCTTGTTAAGGGGTTCCCAGCTGCACCTCCTTTATTTTCCAGTTATTGTCTGTGCTTGGCGCTGTACAAGACACAAAACACAGACAGTCCCTGCAGCCTCACATGGCCTGCAATCCACCGACAGACCCAGAGGAACACAGTGAAGCCCAGCAGAGAGAGTGACTAAGACACACTCCTGTATCTGTTCTATGTGAACATCATGGAAGAAGCGAGTCTTTAGGAGAAAGCTGAATGATGTGAGATTGTTCACATCCAGGATAGCAAAAGGCATTTGAACCAACCTGGCTTGCAGCTTGTAGGGACAACACACAAGCTCAGCCAGGCTTGCAGGGAAAGACTCAATCTATCCGGCTTAACAAAGAGAAGGATAAGGGGTGACTTGATTGCAGTTTGTAAAGTACCTGCATGGGGAATAAAGATTTCTCAATGGGCTCTTCAATCTAGCTGAGAAAGGCATAAACACAATTCAAAGGCTGGAAGTTGAAGCTAGCTAAATTCAGGTGGGAAATACGACATTAACTTTCCACTGGATCAATTTACCAAGGGTCATGGGCGATTCTCCATCACTGACAATTTTTAAATCAAGGCTGAATGTTGTTGTAAACAGTTCTAGGGATGATTCTGGGATAGGTCTCTGGCCTGTGCTATGCAGGAGCCCAGACTAGATCATCACAACGGTCCTGTCTGGCTTTGGAATCAATGCTCTGGAGGTGCTCTTAGCTTGGCACAGTCTCTCTGCTCACGACTGGCACCTGTGCCAGGTTTGCTGTCATTAAGGGTATCGATCCGGTGGGTAGTGATCGATCTATCGGGGATCAATGTATCGCGTCTTGTCTCTATCCCCAAATGCGCTCCTTGTTGACTCCAGAACTCCACCAGGGTGAGAGTCGGAAGCGGAGTCGACATGAGAGTGGCAGCCGTCGATCCCGCGCCCCGAGGATGTGAAGTAAGTCTATCTAAGTTGATCTAAGATACGTCAACTTCAGCTATGCTATTCTCATAGCTGAAGTTGCATAACTTAGATCAATTTTCCCCCCTCACACACCCCCAGTGTAAACCAGGACTAACAGTGTGTTTAAGAGACTGTGTAGCCATTCTAGTGTCTTATTTCACCTTCTCAAAATTCTCTCCTTTAAAAAAAATAAAATAAAATAAGACCAGGCATTAATGCTTTTTACTGGGAGTCCACAATCGCTTCTGAGCATGGGTAACATACACAGACAGAACAAGGTCCTTCCTCTTACATCACACAGGGCTCATCTACACGTACAGCGTTGCAGGGACGCAGCTGTAATGCTTAGTGAGGATGCTCCTACGTGGACGGGAAAGTTGCTCTTGTCTGTGTAGTAAATCCACCTCCCAGAGAGATGGTAGCTATGTCAATGGGAGAAGCCCATCCACTGATACAACACTGTCTACACCAGGATTTCAGGCAGGATAATTGCATCGTTCAGGGGTGCAGACACAGTCTCACTTCACATTAAGCTAAGTTGCTTCCATTTTTCATTGTTTAAAAGTGTTCTCTTGTATATTACTCAGGGAAATTCTCAGCTGAGGACTGAGATCAGCTCTGGGGAAAGCATCTTCTCTCCTAGCTGCCCTGGAGATCTCTCAGACACACTAGCTGTGGCTAAGAGAGCCACAGTGCGAAACAGAAAGGAGCATTTTGCCCTTTATTTTGCTCTTCTTCCTGCCAAGTTGTAGCATTAATGAATCAATCATTCCCATTAACCCCACATAACTGTCTGCTCCTACACCTGGTTTGAGAGGGTCTCTAGATATAAATATTCATCCGATAACAATGCCCCTTTCAGAAGCACTTATTCCAGACTATGGACACTGCTATTAAGGAACTTTATAGATAGCAAAGCTCAATTTTAATCAGATGTTCCTAGCAAACCGCCTCTTACCTAATCACCAGCTATGACATAAGAGGATCTTAGAATTTATAAAGTCCAGCTGATGGGAGCTGGAGTGGTAAGAGAAAGAAAAAGTGACAGCTAATTTTACGTGGTCCAGAAACCACATTCTGGAACAATAATATCTAGATTTCATTTAGCACTTATTATCCACAGACCTCAAAGTGCTTTACAAAGGAGGCAAGCATCAGCCTCCCCATTTCACAGATGGGGAACCCGAGGCACAGAGAAGTGACTTGCCTCAGGTCACCCAGCAGGCCCTTGGCGCAGAGTCAGGAAGAGAACTTTGGTCTCAAAACACCACTCTATCTACTAGACCACGGGAGTGTGTGTGTGTGTGTGAGAGAGAGAGAGCAGGAGAAACAAAAACCTGACTGAATATATATATATTATATGACAAGATGACAGGTGTTTTTTTTTTTAGTTATTCACTACTCTGAGTGTCCTTTCTCCAGGGAGGAGAGAAGAGAAGGAGATGCATGAATTCCACTAGCGACCTCTCTCCGTACATTGAATTTACCTGCAAAGCCCTTGGGCCCTGATTCAACAAGGTGTTTAAAGCAGATGCTCCATTTAAAGCATGTGGTCTGGTCCCACTGGTTTCAATGAAATCACATCATTTCTGTGAAGACATTAGAATTAGGCCTTGCAAACATACCGCACCACTGAAACAGCCAGGCTGCATACTAGTGGGAAGCAGGGAGCTTTTGGCTGAAGTCTCTGGACCAAACCTTTTCCCTTAGGGGAGGTGCCAGGAGATTGTTAACGGCCATACACAGAGCAGAGAACACCTTGGTTCTTTCAGGTCCCATACTGACACCCTGTCACACATGGTATGTGGCTTGACTCATGATGTTACTTGTGTGACTTGTAAGGAGGGCTAGCACAGTCTAAGTTTTGCAATGGTGATCTTTAAATCCCAGTAAGCCATCCTCAGTCCCAAAGTTCAAGCCAAGAAGGAATGTTTTTAAATAACGGAACAAAAGCAGCTAAGCAACCTAATTAAGCTGAAAGCTGGAATTTCCCCGGAGAGCCACACTAACGGAAAGGACGTCTGGGTTTCTTTCTGTGTTTTAAAACCTTTCATTTTAAAAAATCCACGAGTCCAGGAGCTGCACCGCTAGCCAACTGCAAATAAGCAAGGCCTTCTGTCAAGCCGTTGGAAAGCTGCACAAAGTCACAGGCACCAAAGATAACTGATGCTAACGTCACTGCCACGGAGATCATGTATCACGTGATCAGCTCTGGCTGGTCGCTCAGTTGTCCAGTGGGTGACTAAATGTCAGCTGCAAAAGGGGAGGAAAAATGAGATTGTGCCTTTTCTTGGTTTTTTTTGTTTTTCTGTTTTTTGGGGGTTTTTTTTGCTCCTTTATCATGTGTGTGAAAAGTCTGAAAGGAATTAATATAAAAGAGGTTTTTTCATTCTTAAAAAAAAAAAACAAAAAAAATAAACGCCAAAGATTAGACATTCAGGGCACGTCTATCCTGAAAAAGTCTATAGTGATTGAAGAACTAACATGACATCCCTAGGGGCATGTGAGTGAAAGTCAAGCAAAACTGAGAAGGGAAGGGATATCTAGTTAGCCTGATTACAACTGGTTTCAATTAGATTTTGCTTAACAGCCACTTAACTCCAACATCTAACAAACACTTGGGGGGGAAAGGGTGTACGTTACAAATTCAAACACCACACTCCCCATCTTCAGTTAAGACGTGGCAGGTCACAGTAAATACCCCAGAAACCCCATCAGTGGATCGGGGGAGATGACACCCAATCATCTTTGTATTTCATATTAAACCCCCACATTTCAGGCTCTCCCTATATCAGAGAAGCAAGACGTGGCCACGAGCCCCCTTTTTATTCAAATCGTTTCCTTTTCTTGTTGGAGATTCAGAGGAGGAGGAAGAACTGGGAAAGGAGAAATGAAGAAAAAGAGTAAGAGAAGTGTCCAATTTCAACCTAATTCCACCCTCCGCCATGGTCCCTCTATGCAGGTTTGATGATGTAAAGAAGGTAGGATGCCCTCCAGGAGCATATGCTCTCTGTAAAGGAACTCACTTGCCAATTGTTGGAGCAGCCCCTATACTGCCGTCCTACACAGCTACTGGCATACAGAGCCAGGGGCATTAGAAGAAAAGGGTGATATGGCTGAAGTGCACCATGCTTCTACTATTCTGGGCCAGGTGGCCATGCAAAGCTAGTGTAAGGTGCAACACCTGGGGCTGCCCCAAATTATGCCAGGGATCGAGCAAGCCGGTCAGGCTCAAAATTCAGAAGGCATCAAAGGTGGTCCAAAGACACCTAGACCTTTCCGCCTCAAACACACACTCCTGACCTGCACCTCCTGTGAGAGACAGCAGAGAACCTGGCCTAGACAGTGGAGTAGAGGAAAGAGGTGATGTATTGACATCAGTGTTTAAAAGATTAAAAGGGTTTATAAATAGGGTGACCAGATGTCCGGATTTTATAGGAACAGTCACGATATTTGGGGCTTTTTCTTACATAGGCTCCTATTACCCCCCACCCCCATCCCACTTTTTCACACTTGCTGTCTGGTCACCCTAGTTTATAAACGTTTCATTGTCCAAGATTAAAACAAGGATTCCTAGATTTGAGTTTTTCTTGTTGTTTTTATTTTTACAGAGACCTTGACTGATTTTTTATTTTTTTTTGGCAAACACTTAAAAGCATTTATTTTAAATTTGGAGTTTATCGATTAAATACAAGAAAGAACAAGAAATTCAAAGAAGCATTTATACTGAAATGGAGGGATTATCCAAAATAAACTTAAAAATTTTTTTGAAAAAAACTTTAATATTTTGCCACCAAAAAAAGGACGAAGTTTTAATTAACTTTTCTTCGAGAGTTAATTTTACTTCTAGTCCTGGTGCATGAAGGATATTTACTTGTGTTTAACAGACATGAACAAGGTGGAGGAGAGACAGGATAGAGAAGGAGTAATTCAAATTGTGTTGATGTTTTTGGAACACTGGATGACAGCTCAGTTACAGACTTTGGCTGGCAGGCTGAGCACAATACCTGTTGCTTGGACCCTGGTTTATATTTTGATCAGGGACATGATCTAGTTATTGGTTTGGTTTGGTTTTAAAGACAGGGAAGGATTATGGCCAGCTCCTTTTGCTGTGCTAATGCAGTGCAGCTGGTTTCAGAATCCTTTGAAAAGCTGAGCGAAAGAGAGAGAGGAGAGAGGAGGAGAACGGGGAGCAGAAAGTACCCAAAAGGATGGGAGACAGAACAGGATTTTATTGCCTCTGTGGTGCTGGCAATTAGGGATCCCCACAGATGGGCTGAGGACTGGATGTCATGATGAAACGATGATTTTCAAGAGGGACAAGTAAAAAACAAAGCTCCTTCAACAACAGCAAGGCTGGTGGCCTTCCACTTGGGAAGAAAGTCCTTTAATCTGCTCTGCTCCCTTTGTCTTGGGGTTGGGGAACAGGAGATGAGCTGGGATGCACTGGGAACAGAAAAAGATTTTTAAAAAATCTTCATTATAAGCACCCCAAAAAGAGAAAAAGTGGGCTGCATAGTTCATCCCCTTATTATTTTGCTCACTAATCAGACCCAATATTTGACACGCTACTTTTGGTTTATTAATCTCTAGATTTACCTTTTCTATTTTTAGAAGGCAGGATTTTAACAGTTCTTGAATTATATGAATTGGCCTTTTTTCGTTTAAGCTAATCCAGTTTTTCCTCTGTTTTTCTTGAAGTTGTTAATAGCTTTTATCATTGAAAACAACTTTACTTTTTCCATTAACATTTGTTAGGCTATTGTAACATTTCATGAAGCTTTATATACCTTTTCCAGTTGAACTTCGGGTAACCTTTTAGCTCTAATAACTATGAGAGTGGATATGCGAAGGTGTGAGTATTCTGGGAAGAGCCAGTGTACATGTTAGCAATAATAATGGCCAACTGGTATATATATATATTTGAGTGCCTGAGTGACACAGAAACCCAAGTCTGAGTTTCAAAAGTGACTTCAGTACTTAAGCCTCACTGAAAGTCATGGGAATTTTCCCCGGCGTGTCTATATCACAGCTGGAGGGCTAATTTCCATCTTGGGTAGTCATATACGCACTAGCCTTGATTAAACTAGTGCACTAAAAATAGCACTGCGCCCATGGCAGAACTGGAAGTGGGATGGGCTAGCCGTTACAAATGCAATCCTGTCCAAGAACGTAGGTATATACTCAACTGGCTAACCTGTATCACTGCCTGTGCCTGTGCTGCTATTTTCAGCACGCTAGCTCCATCATAGCTACATTCACCCGACCTGGAAATTACACCATCTGTCACAGTGTAGACTTACTATAATTGAGTTTGCAACCAAAGTCCCACTGATTTTCAGTGCGTCATGGGCTCCTCCGTCGCTTGGGCACTGCTGAACGCTTTACCCGCCATCTTGCAGGTGCTTCACAGGGAGAAATAATTCATTGAGATGGTTAGGAATGCAGGAATTGCCAGACTGGATCAGACCCAATGTCCATCTAGCCCAGTGTCCCGTCTCTGATGGACCAACACCAGCTGTTTCGCAGGAAGATGTAAGAAATCCTGCTGTGGGCAGTTATGGGATAATCTATCCCCAGGGAAAGTTTATTCTTAAACCAACCTATAGCTATTGGAGTTGAGACCTTGACACAGAAAGGTTTATCTTTCTTAATATTGGCTATTATTACTCTGGATACTTCCGGCATTCACATACACATCCAAACCTTTTCAGGATTCTTGTTTCTTGATTATTTATTTTGAGGCCGGACGGGTGAAAGAAGTACAGTAATTTCCACCTAGGATCTGGTAGCTTATGCAGGTGGTGTAGCAGCCATGGCTGATGCAGTAGCAGGAGTGTTTTTCTCACTTCCACCAGCTGATGTCATTGTGCCACACGCATAAGTGTGTGATATCAAACAAACAAGAGAGATAGGGAAGATAGAGGTTCCCACAGAACGAAACTGCAATCAGACAGATGACTCAACTAAGCCAAGTACAAAGAGAAGAGCATCACATGCTATTTTTAACAATTGGTTACCAACATAAAACCCACAGGCACCCACCATAAGCTTCAAAAAAATGTTCTCTTACAGTCTGCATATTTCTTCTCTTCTTGCTTATTTTTATTTGTTTGACCTTCAGCAAACATCTCCATATGTTACTACCAATGTAGGCTTTGCCATCACAGATCAGAATATTGGTTAATCAAATGTGGCATCTTGCCTCCAGCAGTGACCCATAGCTGATGCTTCAGAGCCCAGCAAAAATCACCGTAACACATCTAAGCAAATCATACAAAGGACAAAATGTTTCTTCCTGACCCAGAGTGGATCAGCTCAGACCCTGAAGAATTTAATTTGATTCCCCTTATCTGACCATGTATAGCTACAAGTGTTATTAGTGATTATAAAATTATCAGGAGACTTTGCAAATCCAGCCATGATATTTGACTAGGACATCCTGTTGCGGTGAGTTCCACCGTTTAACAATATATTGCGTGAAGCGGTGCTTCTTTTTAATTGTTCCTAATGTTCCTGCTACTAAACTTGTTGTGTTCCTTTGCTGCTGCACTATGTAAATAACAATGGGCTGGTCAGTGTCCGCTAAATCTTTCATAATTTTTGCATACCTCAAATCAACCCCCCTTGGCATTTTTCCTTTCCAGGCTGAGTAGCTTTGATTTGCCAG
This sequence comes from Gopherus flavomarginatus, assembly GCF_025201925.1. NCBI lineage: Eukaryota > Metazoa > Chordata > Testudines > Testudinidae > Gopherus > Gopherus flavomarginatus. The sequence goes on from NC_066641.1 coordinate 4,521,640, forward strand.
CTCTTTTGGTAACACTTACAATGCTTTGCATGAATGTTGTGCTTTCCACCTCTAGGTATCTGTGTGCTTTACAGAGGTGGTGCTGCTTTCCCTGTTTTTACAAATGAGGAAACACACACAAAGTACTGAAGTGGCTTAACCAAAATCATGCAGCAAGAGAGTGACAAAGCCAGATCAGAACTTACAGTTCTTGATCCCCAGGCCTGAACTCTTGTCACTCACTTGCTGCATCATCCTCATGTTTTAAAAAAAAAACGCAATCGCCCTGGGAGTGTGTGGGCCATTGATTGATGAAATGTCATTCTATAATTACACACAAAACTCTACATTAAAAGAACATTAAGGCCCTGTTACAGAGCCCACTGAAATCAATGGGCCTTTCCAACGACATCAGTCAGTTTTGAACCAGGCCCTAACTGCTGTAGGGCAATGGATGGTCCCTTTCCTAGGGCTCCAGCCCCAGCTTTTCCATCTTCTGGAGGGCCTTTGGGAGGAGACTTTGGCACAGTGCAGTGGCTGAATTAATGGGCAGAGGCCACAAGACAAAACCCACCATCCCTTAGCATGGACTGTCACCCTATAGCCTTGAAAGAGCAGCAAGGACAAAAATGACCAAGGCAACAAACTGACCTATTGTCCAGGCACGATGCACAACGATAGGTGCATGAGCGGGGAGGGGACAGTGTGCGCATGCACTGCCCATTGTCTACATGATCTGTGCATAAACAGGACTTCAATCCAGCGCCTTTCAGATCATCGCCAATGCTATGATTTAGCGTGAGTCTCAAGTTTTTCTTTAAACTCCAGCTTCCGGACTCATGTTAATACATGAGAATCTCTGCTTTTATTTATCTTTAAAACTAAGTTTCTAGTCCTTGTGGTTGCAATGAAAAGCTTACAAATGAGATCCCTAAAAAGTTGTTTAAAAATCCCCCAAACTGCTAAAATGTATTATTTTTCAATTGCTTTTTTTTTTCTTTTGCCAGATCTCCTGAATTTTTTAAAGCTTGGGGTTGGTAATAGAGCTAAAGTCACTTTCTAAAAACATTAAATCATATTTTTATGCGCAACACCTTCCGTTTCCATGTTGACATATGGTATTGCAACAGCTGTGGTATGTAGTATTCGCTTCTGCAGCTATACAGTACATTGTATTGTTACAATTCGTGCCAGCAGCCTGTACAACGTAGAGCTATAAAAACCTATAACTTATAATGCTGTTTCAAGTTCCCCTGTGTGTATTATTATCATCTTTCCCATAAGGTGGCAGCTCTCAAATCCAGGAGTCACTCTCTATATATCTTCCTAATCTTCTGGGGGAATTGGTGCGGGGGGGAAGTAGTGTATGATGACCTGTAATTTCATAAATGTCACTGTGCTGCCGGTGTTAATACTTATTATCAAATTATGATGGTTTACTTTAGTGGGAGTGGCAGAACACACTGGATCAAATTCTACTAAAAGGTGGCTAATTTAGAACTGGAAAAGGGAATACTTACATAAAGATGAACAGTGGAACTCACAGCCACAAGATATTATTGAGCTCAGGGACTTAGTAGCTTTTCATAGAATCATAGAAGATTAGAGTTGGAAGAGACCTCAGGAGGTCATCTAGTCCTGAGGTGCTCAAAGCAGGACCAATCCTAACTAATACCAACTTTTGAAAAATGACAGGCATTTATTTGAATAAAAATATCCAGATAAAAAACTAACAGCTACAAACCCCCATGAGCCAATCACTGAGAATGCCTGGAGTTAGGAAGAAACTTGTCCTGTGGGCCTGGTTATTCTACATTACTGGACAATAGTTGATTTCTTGCAGCTCCTTATTTAGCTAGGTAATTCTATCCCACCCCTCCATGCTCACAATCACTACAGCGGTTGAGTGCCTTGGGAGAATTAATGTGTTTGTGTACATTGTGAAGCAGGGAAGTGTCTTTATCCCCATTTTACAGAGGGGGGAATGGAGGCACAGCGAGATTAAGTGATTTGCCCAACATCACCCAGGAAGTCTGTGGCAGAGCAGGGAACAAACCCCAGTGGCCTACGCCCCAACCCAATGTCTTAACTGCAAGGCCATCCATCCTATGCTGAAGTAGCTGGTGCCAGTCACTGCTAGAGACAGGATTAGATGGACCACTGGTCTGATCTGGCATGGCAGTTCCCACGTCTTCACGTTCAGTGGTGTAACCCCACTGAAGTAAAACGCCATCCCTCCACGTTTACACTGACATAAGAGCGGGAAGGCTTTGGCTCACAGCCTCCCTTCTCTAATACCTCCTTCTGATTGCAGGAGCCACGAAACAGCAGCCTCCTTGGGTGCAGACAAGCTCACCCCCCTCGCCCCCCAATCTCTGCAGTGAGGAAACTTCCTTCTGGCTCCTAACAGAGCAGACATGGAGGGTCCTGGTTTGAGACTGAGCTACAGGATACACATACCATTACCTGCTGTCTGGGCTCATGGTAAAACACAGGTGAAATCCGATAAGTGCTCCGGCCCTGGGTTTGACAGGCATCTCGCTGATCACAAATAAAGTCGATTGTTTACATGATGCTGGAAATCACATTTTCATTAAACACACAAGGTCAGGTGACAAAATTCAGCAGCTGCTTGGAGGGAAAGCTGGGCCACGTCTAATCTGAATATACCTCCACTAGGCTCCTGTTATACCTTTGTTGCCAGAAAGCACTGAAGCATTGGCTACATAATGACATCCTAGGACAGCAATCCGAAAAATGAGCTACAAATTACTCGGGAGATGATAATAGACTAGAATGTTGTCACAGCATTGGAACCTGCTTCTGCCAGGCAAACTCCCAGGCATCTATTAAAACTGGACATCAATGCCAAGCCAAGGCATTAGACACCAAAGAGAGAGACATCGATCCCGGAACAGCGCTCTGTTCCAGTGATTTTATTTCTCTGGGATTGTGTGATGAACGGCCTACCTGTATTTATGCATGACAGACATCGGCGGAAGGGACCGTCAGTTGCGCAGTGGACTAGTACTGGGACAGGATGTGGATGATGGCTGGCTGGCTTAGAGAGAGATCTCTTTATAGACTACCACTGCTCGGCAGTTTGAAAACCTCAGCCTAAAGGAGGTAGGCACACAAATCCCATTGGATTTAGGCACCTAACTCCCACAGACGTCTTGATATCCCCAACCACAGCATTTACACTGCTTCGCACCGTAAGGACACTCAGTCCTAACCTGACCACCAAATGGCACATTTAGGAACTGAGGCCCAGATCCCCCAAAGGTACTTAGGCTCCTAATTCCCACTGGTTTCAATGAAAGTTAGGAAGCCAAATACCTCTGAGGATCTGGGCTTGACTGGCTAAAGTTTAATTGTTCTAAACTGAGATGGGCACGGTACAAAGTGTGCATAGGGCCACTCTTCCCCCTGGCCACCTAGACTGCACAGTCCCTCCCACCCACTACATTTCAATGCTGATTAAATAGGAGAAGGCATGACAAATGGGAGGGGCTAAGAATAAAGGGACCAATGGGGGAGGATTCCACCGGAGCTGATCAGGGTACAACTTCCTGACAACAAGGGATCCTGACACATTCGAGAACTTGTGAGACATTCTTCTTTGCACCACCGTCCCCTTCCACGAGAGAGGGAACTTCTCAGACAGGCCAGCAAAACAAATCAGGCACTTCCTGAGCCAAGCTGCTCAAGAGCAACGATTGGCCCACTGTTAGAACAGCGACACTCAGTCGGAGGCTCGGGGCTGCGAGTGGCCTTTCAGTGTGTCTCCTGCGGCTCTACACAGCACAGGACATGGAAATATTTCTTTATTAACCAGTCCAAGTTATTAACCAACCAGGATGCTTTTACTATATTGACCAGCTGTAGTTGATGAAAAAATAATACGCGGTCAGTCATTTTGCTGTGAGAATAATATCTTTGTATAGATACAGATATAGATAGACAGGCAGACATGTAAATATTTCCCGTCATACTGTTTAAATGTTAATATATAGTACTATAGTAAATGAAACAATGAATTCACATTGCTGTGGCTCTTTTGGGTAACGCTGATCAGTAATTTGGCTCCTGAACCACTGAGGCCTGAGTATCACTGCAAAGGGAAGGATGGAAAAAACTTTCAAAACACCATCATTCCTTTTCTGATTTTTACCAAACTTCCCAGGACAACTCTCCCCTGTAGGGTGACCAGATGGCCCAATTTTATAGGGACAGTCCCTATTTTTGGGTCTTATTCTTATATAGGCTCCTATTACCCCCCAACCCAAGTCCCAATTTTTTCACACTTGCTGTCCGGTCACCTTAGGTATGAGACACAGCAGGCCAGACTGCTGGGAGTTCACTATTTGTTTGGTGATGTCTGGGGGTCAGGGCAGAAGGTGGGTGTTTTTAAATCAGTCTCACAGTGGAAAACCAGCTTTAGGCTCAACTGTGAAGTGACACCATTATATTAGCTTCAAAAAGGTCAGGATAATTTTTGCTGGTGAGAGGTGTAATAAGCAAGAATGATCTGCCAAGCAAGGAACTTTGCTGCCATGGATATGCAGTCACACCTAGTTTTAAACAGTCTCCCAAAGGAGAAGTGCTTTTACATCAGGTTACACATGGAGTGATACTCTTTCCCTCTCGATAGATACTTGAAATGGCCAGAATGTTTTGGGTGATGCCCATTGAACAGAAGAATGACACAGCGTGGGGTCTCTAAGTATCTACATGGGGATAAGATTTCTGATAGCTGAGGGCTCAGACAAAGGCAGAACAAGATCCAATGGCTGGAAGATGAAGCTAGACGAATGCACACTAAAAATAAGGCAGATATTTTCAACAGGGACTGTCATTAAATGCTGAAACAACTCATCTAGGGCCATGGTGGACCGCCCATCCCTGGAGCTCTTTCAATCAAGACTGGAGCTCTTTCTAGGAGAGATGTTATGGCTCAACGAGACATTAGGAGCTGGATGCCAGACTCATTGGTTGAAATTTTGGCTCCGATAGAAATTCAAAGGTCCTATCGGGGTTGGAATGGGAGCGACCGCTCAATTTAGGCACTTGAGCGCCAACCGGATGCCAGTGCACGGAGGCAGAGAGAGACGTGGGACAGAAAGATATAAAACGACAGCAAAAGGAGGAATTCTGGTGAGGAGAGACAGGAACAGGCATGCAGGGGAAAGCTGACAAGGACAGTATGTGAGAACAGGCACATCAGGGATGGAGCATGAGGTGAAGGGAGGGAAGAGAAGAGAAGAACAGGTAGACCAGAGAGAAAGATGGAGAAAACACCCAGAAAGCCGTGTGAGTTGCGGATTACTGCCCTATGGTAGTGGGGAGGGCTGTCTTGGATTTAATTATGATACATCCAATTTCCTGCCTCCTGAGTAAACTTTCCTCCAAGAGAGCAACCAGCCCTCGGAAGGAGAAAACAGGTTCAGGGGGCAGCGAGATACTTATGTAACATGACACAGGGATTCAGCGGGCACAGCTCCGGCCTGGCCGAGCGGAGAAGTCTGGCTCCCTCTCAAGCTCCATTTGTCTGACCCTACAAATACTCGCCGCCAAGACGAGGCCTCCATAAAAGATGCACACTGAAGTGTCATGGAACCGTATCATTTTCAAGTCATGGACAGCATATGTTAAAATGGCATTATAATTATTGAATGAGAAGTCTGTGGAGCAGCCTGTTGTGACAGGGTAATGACTTCCTACCGCCACGCAGATACCGCCGCAAAGGGAGGAACCATTATCCTGTCAGTCAGCCCAGTGCCAGCAACTACCGGCAGGGTACCGAACATGCTGGGGTGTGCACTGGGCGGTGGGGAGGGGGATTCAAAGGTGGGAGGGGTCAGTCAATGCCACTGCCATGCATGAAGGCACAAGGAAAGTGAGTCGTGAGGAGAGAGACGGTGTTAGGGAGGGAGAGCATGGATGAGCAGGGATCTTTGGGACAGGAGGATGGGGCACGCAGGGGGAAGGAGAAGGGAAATGGAGGGTGGGGGGAGTGAGGCAGGCAGTCCCTCTGCACTGAGCCATTAGCACAGGACGGGTTCACCCAACACTGGTGACTCTGCCCCCATCACTGAAGCAACAGCAGCCCTTTGAGGACCCCTTGAACTCAGCACAGTTAAAAGATACCCAGGCAAATTTCCTAGGCCCGCAAATTCAACACTCAGTCACTAATGCCCCCAAACAACTTCCACCAAGAGATGCTCAAAAATGGTACATATTTCCAGCAAAAATACCCCCCAAATAAATGAGAATGTCTTTAAGCTTGCCCAGACTTTTTTTTTTAATTGGGAGGGGGGTAGGGAATGGCCTTTTTGACCCAAACCCTTCAACCAGCATTCCTTCCTTGGATGCACAGAAGGGAACGTCTATGCTGCTAATAAAATGTACAATGAAGATTCCAGGAGCAGCAGCGTCCCAAGGCGCAATAAGTTATGCAACAATCGTAGGAGTTTCATAGGGAAGGAGTGCATTCACGGAGGCGGACATTATTAGAAGCAGAATGATTGATGGGTTTGATGTCACCGAATATGGTGATTTGGGGGCACTACAAGCGTTTGAGACTGTACATGCATGCAAAGTTTGAATCTATCATCTGATGTAGTAAATATTATAAGAAAAATTAAATAGAGAATCATTCTGGGCATGGAGATACATTATATTGAAAATGGATTGACTTGTGAGAACACATTTCTGTAGTTTAACATGAGGTTGTTATACTGCTTTGTGGGTATATTGTTGCAGATGTAGAACGGCTCCTGTAAATTGATGGGAGCGGAGCAGGGGGATAGGAAATGCTGAGTAATTATCTGAAACTGGGATACTTGCAGGTTACCTTAAAAAATTACAAGCTGTATGTATAAAAGTTAAGTTTTCGTGGGTATAGAATGCCTGTTAAAAAAATGTCCGTGTGCAACACAAGTGAAACATGCTTTTATCTTCCACTTAAAAAAGTAAAAACCTACCAGGTGTCTTTCTCTGGGTATTCCTAGCTTTTAAAAAACTGTTTGCTGCTGGCATAGAAAGAGGGACCTGGTTTAAAGTGGTCCAGCAGTTTGGGCCCCAGCATAAGGTTCTAGCAACCCAAGTTCACTACAGACTTCCTGGCTGACCATGAGCCTCTTCGTGCCTCAGTTTCCCCATCTGAACAATGGTGAAAACAGCACAGCCCTACCTCACAGGGGTGTTGTGGGAATACATGTGTTAAAGATTATGCTCAGGTAATATGGTGATGGGAGCCAGAGAACTACCTAAGATAGTCCGAAAATATTGTATTTTTTAAAGATTTCAGAGATTTTAAAGCCAAAAGAGACCATTACATCATCTAGTTTGACTTCCTGAATAGCACAGGCCAGAGAATTCCATCCAGTTCCTTCTGTATTTAGTCCAGTGACTGGCATTGGGCTAAAGTATAGCTTCCAGGAAGGCCTCCAGGCTTCTTTTGAAGACATCCATGGATGAAGGTCTTTCTGGAAGATACGCTCTAGTTATAGTGGTACAGATTGGCTCATTCAGATACAATGGTTAGTGTTACAGAACATCAGGATTTATAAACATATATTTGTAAGAAAGCACCAAGCCCAGTTCCGCAGTTAAGACTAAGCTGAGTTTTGCATAAATCGTTTCAGCCTCTATCATTATTGTTGCTCCTCTGAACTTGGCTGAATAGGTCTCTCACTTTCTGCTAATGAAATGAATGTAGCGGTGAAGGTACATTTACACCCTGAGCTACAGTTAGAGCAATGATCGGGGGGCTGGGGCACATGACTTACGAGGAGAGGCAGAGGGAACTGGGCTTGTTTAGTCTGCAGAAGAGATGAGTGAGGGGGGATTTGGTAACTGCTTTCAACTACCTGAAGGGGGGTTCCAACGAGGATGGAGCTCGGCTGTTCTTGGTGGTGGCAGATGACGGAACAAGGAGCAATGGTCTCAAGTTGCAATGGGAGAGGTTTAGGTTGGATATTAGAAAACACTATTTCACTAGGAGGGTGGTGAAGCACTGGAATGGGTCACCTAGGGAGGTGATGGAATCTCCATCCTTAGAGGTTTTTAAGGTCAAGCTTGACAAAGCCCTGGCTGGGATGATTTAGTTGGGAACTGGTCCTGCTTTGAGCAGGGGGTTGGACTAGATACCTCCTGAGGTCCCTTCCAACCCTAATCTTCTATCATTACCTCCCTGCTCAGGCGCTGACATGCACCTTGGTCTTTTTCACTGCTCAGGTGTATTGCACACTTATGCCTAATTTGCTTTCTACTATCTCCAGATACTAGCTTTAGTAGTGTTATAGCTGCTCAGCTTCCACTTTCCATTATGTATTTGCATAGCCAACTATTTTGCTCTATTAGATAGAGCTGGTTAAGAAAACAAACAACAACAATTAAAGCTTCTCCTTTGCCTTCCAAAATATTTTGAAAAAAAAATATCTAGTGGGGGTGGTAGGGAAAATGCTCACTTTATTCTTCCTCCCACTGGAAAAAAAGGGTTTGGGAGTGGAAGAAGTGAGAAAAAGTGGGCTGATGTGCACAGGGAACAGGATGAAATTGTTCAGTGAAAAGGGAAACAATTCATTCAAAGCAAATTTCATGGAAGTTTCTGGTTTGGGGGAAAAGGTGGTTTTGGATGGAAGATTTATGAGCAGCACCAATATTCAAGCATAGTCACAAGGCTCTAGAGAGCAACAGCCTGAAGTCCATAGGATTTGATTCCCACTGGGTTTGGATCAGGCCTCAAGTTCCCTCTATGGTCTCCAGGAAATATTGACTACCAAGTGCTTAATGCCTGCCCCACTGAAATGAATGGGAGTTTTGCCATTAACAGCCAGGGCAGAGGACCGAAGCCCTTTCCAAGGGCGCTGCTGCTGCCATGGCATAGCTCTATTAAACAGCCCCAATGGGGAATATGAAACCTGCCTTTAGCCTCACTTGAGAAGAGCAGGGAACCTCCCGTGTCCCTTGTGAGCAACGTGGGTTGGCCCTGCTGGGCGGCAGGGAACTTGTGATTGCAGGCAGCGCTGTGACAGGGGGGAAAGCAGGAGCTCATAGAAAATTCCAGTTCCAGAGTTAAAATTCCATATTCCTGCCCTATCCCCAGACAACTTACTGCCCAGCAGTCTGGTGCTTCAGACCCCATCCCTCTAGGAGGCGTCAATCCCGGTTTGAGTGGCTGAACACTGCGAGCAGGCTACATGCTGCTCTTATGTGCCTGTACCTCCTGCTAGCGTCAGCTGGAGTTACATGTGCAGAATACAGTCGACATCCTCACGCAATAAGCAGCTGACCAGGTGCCTGGAGTGAAAGCATAACCTCTAGCAACACCTCTGCACTTCCTGCTGCAAAGTTTCCAGTTTGCCCTGAAGGCAGCGGGAGATGCTAACCAAATTTTAGCGTTTTTCCCCCCCTTGCAAAAAAAAAAATACATATGTTCCATTTAAAAATGGTTCATAGCCAGAGAAACGTCATGCTGGAATTACCTCACTGTTGCTAGCACTTCTGCCCACCACTCGGAGACAGACTGGGGTCCTTCTGCAAGAGTGAGTGGGGAACGGCTGATACATTCAGTCTAATACAGCTACAGGATGAGTTTACTTATTTTTGTCAGTAACATACGCTAGGAGTGCATGAAGATTTGCACACGCTCACAATGAGAGACTTAATCATTACATTAATTTATTACCAAAATAGCTAATGAAGTCTCCATTGCTTTCTTCCATTCCAGCTGTTGCAATGTGTCTTAAAAGTAAAAAAAAACTGCTCCCATCATAATTATGCAAAAATAAAAACCCCCACACACTGTAAACAATTAATCCTGCTTCCTATTCATGGCTACTTATAGTATGATTTAATATACAGGATAAAAACCAGTATGTGAGAGCGTTTGTGTGGTCATGAGATTAGTAACTCCTTTAATTTGTGTTTGCACTTTATTTTTATTGGAAAATTTCAAAACTTGAGTGAATTGAGGGAGTTTTTCATTGAGTTTGTTTTATTCAAGAAGAAAATTACAAAATTGAGAGAGTGGAAAAAGAACCCAAATGACAAATACCTGCTCCCACGGCATGGAATTACAACTCTTGGACTGGAGCATCTCAAAAAGAAATGATTCCCTTTGAACTGAGACAGATAAACAAATGAATTGACTGCACTGTTACTGAATGTTACAGCAGTAGAGCTCTGGCTTCTCTTTGCTTTCTGAAGACAGCGAAAGGTGGAAGCTATGCTGCAAAATATTAATAAATCTATTCAAGACATCTGTTTATTCATTCTGAGTTGAGACTCAAAGATAGGAAAGTGCTGGAAACAGCAAGGGAGGTGAGCTGAGGGTTAAACACAGAAACAACAGCTGCCAACAAGAAGACACAAAGTAAATTGGCTGGACCTTAAAAAAAGATGCAAGCACAGACAAAAGGGCATGGAGGAACATATTGCATTGCTTTGTCTCCTCCTGCCTGTGTCTTGTAAGCTCTTCAGGATTGACTCCTAACAGGTCTGTAAAGTGCCATGCACGCTTTCAAGCATTATATAGATATATTTTTCCAGACTGTCTCAGCCCCCGTGTCCCTATATACAAGACACAGGGCAATCAAACTCCCTCCACCCCTTTATAAAACACCACAAGTGAACTCACCATAATCACCCCTCGAGCAGCAACCAGACTCAAGACATGGACTATTTTCCATGGCACTGACTGAGTGCATCCATTGGAACTTCACATGCGCTGTGTTACCTTGCTGAACCAGGGCCTAAGCCCTAGAGGTGCAGCAGAAGGTGCTTCCAGGGGTTCCAGTGCATCCCCAGTGCCCCTGCAAGTTCACGTACAGAGGATGTGTCTGCAAGGAACCGCATGGCAAGCTGGTGTGTAAATCCACTAAGTCTCTGTGTGGACCTTGCTGCCAGGCACTAAAAGTTCTGTTGTGCACTTGGACCTACTGCTGTTTTAGATCAAAGTTCACTAGGAAATTTTAGCATAAGGTAGCAGGGTCCACTAGGCAAGCCAGTGCATGGCCCACTAGCACGCTGTAGATTTACTCCCCACATGAAGGGAAGTAATAAGCCCTGAGACTATTAGCTCGATGATGGTAGCAGCTTTGATTTCAGTGCTCACAGTGGAAAAGCAACAGTTTCTCAATTAGATGGGACCCAAGCAGAGGTGAAAGTAAGCAAGTACGCCCCGGGATGGTGTACCGGCAAGAGCCGGTGTGCCGTACCAGGGTGGATCGGCTTCTCCTGGGGGCAATTTAAAGGACCTGGGACTCTCAGCAGTGGCTGGAGCCCCGGGCCCTTTAAATTGCCTCCAGAGCCCCACTGCTGGAGCCCTGGGAAAGCAGCGGCAGGGCTCTGGGGGCGATTTAAAGGGCCTGGGGTGCCTGCCGCAGCTACTGCCCTGGGCCCTTTAAATCATCCCTGGAGCCCTGGGGTAGGGGCAGCTGGGCTCCAGCGGCTGTTTAAAGGGTCCAAGACTCGGCTGCCGCTACTACCCCAGGCCCTTAAACTTGCCAGTGCAGCCCCGCCACCCTACCCCAGGGATCTGGCAGCAGGGCTCCGGGGACGATTTAAAGGGCCTGGGGTGGTAGCGGCAGCCAGAGCCCTGGGCTGTTTAAATCAGCACCCGAGCCCCCAGCTGCCGCTGCTACCCCAAGGCTCCCGCAACGGGGCTCTGGTGATGATTTCAAGGGCCAGGGGCTCCCAGCTGCCGCTACTGCAGCAGAGCCCCAGTCCTTTAAAGCTCTGCCAGAGGCTGGGCCCTGGGGTAGCGGCGGCAGCCGGGAGCCCCCTCTGATGGTGATTTAAAGTGCCCAGGGTTCTGCTGTGGTAGTGACAGCTGGAGCCCCAGGCCCTTTAAACCACGCCCAGGGCTCCCAGCTGCCTCTGCAGCTGATAGCTATGGGGGTGATTTAAAGGGCCCAGGAACCCAGCTGCTGCTACCACAGCCCCAGCCCCGGGCCCTACCTCTTCCGGTAGAGGCCCCATCTCTTTCAGTAGAGGCCCTGCCCCCTCCTAGGGACTCCAGAGTACCGGTAAGTTCTTTAAGTTACTTTCCCCCCTGGACCCAAGCCACGGGCCAGATCCTGCTGATGTTTGCCATCTGGTGTAGCGCCACTGCCGACAACAGGCCTGCAAGCTGAGAATTACTACTGAACTTCAAAAGATTTGTTGAGCATGTGGGGGTGGAGGGTGGGAAATCCAGTCACTTGGCTTCTCCCAATCGGGTGGAAGGCCCAGATTTTTCATTGTGCTGGTTGCTTGCTCATATACAACAACCTTATAATTATAATTATTATTCTTTGTACTTTATATACATATATATATATTGTTGTTATTCAGAAGATCTCGCAGAGATTTAAAAATATTAATTAAGCCTCCGCACATCCCTGGGTGGTAGGTAAGTGTTATTATGTCCCTAATTATACCCACTATGCTGCAGGGCTGTAAATAATTATTTGGAATCTATTATATGAAAAACAAACCTGTGTTGCTTACACATTTCGCAAGTGACTAGGAATTATCAATTTTTCCTGACTGATGGCTCCAGTGAAAAGGAAACCAAACCTAAAAAGGCAGTTCTGCCTGGAATAGCTACAGACACATGCAGCCCCGCCGGAGTATGAAACCAATTTCCCCTGAGCCCACATGCTTTTAACACAGAGCCACAACGTCACTTCACACACAGGATGGTCCCTTTTCAAAACCTTCTTTTGACCTCCCATGGCTGACGCCCTCTGCGTTTCTGTTCCTGCTGTGATTGTTCAAACCCAGACTAACTGCCCAACCTGAGTTGTGAACACAAACTAAAGTCAGCAGGTTCAGGGCCCATCTATGCTTGGCCAGGAGATCAGGTGCTGCAATGAATGACGTTTGCTTCAGTAGGTGGTGTTCAGTACCAAATCAGAGAGGCGAGCAAACGCCTCAGCACTGCCCTCTGCTCCAGGAGGTGCCATCTTTTGGACAGGACACAAACAGAGCTCATGTGTGCTGTTAACCCTGAGGACAGCAACACCTCTGGTCCTGTGCAAAGAGACAGGAACTTAACTCTGCTCCAACCTCGCTTCTTCACTGCCCCAGCCTCACTTCCCTTCCTGCTCAGTTCCAGCTCTCTCCCACACCCCCAAGTGGGCAATGAGCCTCATGTTCCCCCACTCACCTCCCCTATCCCAGCTCCATGCATCCTCTATACTCCACCACCCGACGGTAGGACGCAGAGAATGGGACCAGAAGCTGGGAGAGGCTCAATGGAAAGCCTGGGAAAAGTGGGAATCCCAGTCCAAGAGAGACTGGTTCCCTCCAGGAACAGATTTTTCCTTGTTCCTGGCATAATGTTCCCTGTAGGTCTTTCCTGGCCAGACCTGATGGAACTAGAGACCTTTAGCATCCAAGGATTAAACGGCTCCTGCATTTCCACCCGGCGGTGACTGCATTCAGCCGTGGGTTAAGTAGTTTCCATGTATAGTTGTCATAGTCACTTGGGATGAATCATAGGACTGGAAGGCACCTCAAGAGGTCATCTAGTCCAGTCCCCTGCAGGACTAAGTATTATCGAGACCATTCCTGACAGGTGTTTGTCTAACCTGCTCTTAAAAATCTCTGGTGATGGAGATTCCACAACCTCCCTAGACAATTTATTCCAGTTCTTAACCATCCTGACAGGAAGCTTTTCCTAATGTCCAACCTAAACCTTCCTTGCCGCAATTTAAGCCCACTGCTTCTTGTCCTACCCTCTGAGGTTAAGAACAATTCTTCTCCCTCCTCCTTTAACAACCTTTTATGTCCCCTCTCAGTCTTCTCTTTTCCAGACTAAAAAAATCTTTTCAATCTTCCCTCACAGGTCATGTTTTCTAGAACTTTAATGATTTTTGTTGCTCTTCTCTGGATTTTCTCCAATTTTTCCATATCTTCCCTGAAATGTGGCGCCCAGAAGTAGACACAATACTCCAGTTGAGGCCTAATCAGTGTGGAGTAGAGCGGAAGAATTACTTCTGGTGTCTTGCTCACAACATTCCTGCTAATACATCCCAGAAGGATGTTTGTTTTTTTTGCAACAGCGTTACACTGTTGACTCATATTTAGCTTATGGTCCACTATGTCTTCGAGATCCCTTTCCGCAGTACTCCTTCCTAGGCAGTCATTTCCCATTTTCTGTGTGTGCAACTGATTGTTCCTTCCTAAATGGATTACTTTGTATTTGTCCTTGTTGAATTTTCTCCTGTGTACTTCAGATCATTTCCCCAGTTTGTCCAGGTCATTTTGAATTTTAGTCCTATCCTCTAAAACACTGGCAACCCTTCACAGCTTGGAATCATCCACAAACTTTATAAGTGTATTCTGTATGCCATTATCTAAATCACTGATGAAGATACTGAACAGAACTGGACCTAGAACATCCCTGCGGGACCCCACTTGTTATGTCCTTCCAGCATGACCGTGACCCACTGATAATGGCTCTCTGGGAAAGGTTTTCCAACCAGTTTTGCACCCACTCTATAGTAGCTCCATCTTGGTTGCATTTCCCTAGTTTGTTTATGAACAGCACAATGTTCATGCAACTTAAACCAGCACTGGCTCTCTTAGTAATGCTGATGACCTCCTGAGGTCTCGTCCAACCCTCTGTTTCTATGAGCAGCACTGCAGCCAAAGAAGCAATATGCAGCTGAATTGAAGGGTCAAAGAGCTCATCCAAGAACCAAGTACCCAAGACACTACTCAGAGATAAACAGAGGGATAACTCAGTGGTTTGAGCACTGGTCTGCTAAACCCAGGGTTGAGAGTTTAATCCTTGAAGGGGCCATTTGGGGCAAAAATCTGCCCAGGGATTGGTCCTGTTTGAGCAGGGGGGTGGACTAGATGGCCTCCTGAATTCCCTTCCAAGGCTGATATTTTATTATAACATCCTGTAAATAAGGCCTGTAACACGTCAAACTTATCCTGACTGCTCCATGGCATAGGGTTCTTTACAATGGGCTCCTGCACCCCAGGGCCTCAGGCAAGCAATCATCAGTTCGTCACTGGAAGGTGATAGCCATGGGTGGTGTCCAAGGAATGGTGATGCGGCCTTGCCTTCTCCCCACCACTAGCTTTTATCTGGGCTCAGCATCGCCCACTCTCTCCTCATCCTTTTCCATGTAATGGCACTGAAGTGAGATTCTCATTCCCATCCCCCAAGCCCTCTACACAGGGCATTCGGAGCAGCTTGGTATTATGCCAATTCACACCCAAATGCCTACACAGGCATTTTCCTCTAGAGAGAAACATAAGAGAATTCATTTTGGTGACTAGCGGCAGATGCTTATAATCCTTATGACTCTCTAGAGCCAAGATATGCCAGGTAGTCAGCTGGAAGGCATAGCCAATGTCATGAGGATCCATGTTCTGCTGTCTGAAGGACACATTTTGTTGGGTCACTGGAAGTTTCCTTGGGCCTGTCTGGGCCCTTCCTAAAACAGATGTGAAGATTCCTTCCTGCTAGAGAGAAGACTCCCGCCCTCTCCCTCCTCAGGCTACCGTAGGAGGAAAAGACATGGACCTGCCACTCATGGCCAAGAGATCTTGCCCTGTTTCAGCCTGGACTATAGGGTCTGTGAACAGTCTGCAAGGGGCCATGGGGAGAATTCAGCCAGTGCATGCACTGCATTGGCCACAAGAGGCCTATGCTTCCCCATAAATCCTGCTGCAGGGTGCTTGCCAGGGCAGGAGCAGGGGATTTGGGTAGCCCCAGACTGGAGTAGCTCATAAAAAGCCCCATTGTCATACCAGGCCCCAGAGCAACTCCGAGAGAGAGAGCACAGAATTTCAGCCAGCCTTTTGCCAAGAACGTTGGGTCCTGAATTCACACTCAGATCCCGTCGCTTTCTGTTCAAAGCCTGAAGGAAAGGCAGCCATGTTGTTCACTGTGCTGGTTTACTGAAAGACGGTTTGTCTTCATAAACAAACTCTACAATGTGTTCTTGCAATGTTAAACAAGCTGGAGGCTAAGAGGGAAATATTGTCTCTTTCAGAGATGAAAGATACAATTAATCTTATAATTAACAGGGCAGCGAAATCCACTTGGAAGTTCTTACTTTTCAGTCTCTCAGTTAGCTTGACGAATTTCGCGGTGGCCCTGGCAAACTCAATGTACTGCTCTGTCAGCACTAACTTCTGTGAATGTCTTCAGTGAGACACAGTCCAGGGATCAATTTTACAGTGGATCCTTAAAAGACGGTGCAGTTCTTCCACTAACAATACAAGCCTGCCGCATCTCTAATTTCTATTAGGCCCCCCCGGTCAGTAGCAGATTGCTCCCTACACTGTGTTCTGGAGGGCTGGGTCTACACCAAAAAGAGACCCTGTTAGGGAAAAAAAAAAACTATTAGAGCTTATTGTTGGGAATTTTCCCTCAACATTTAGCATATTTGTTCAATTTCATCCTTTTCTATCACCCTAATCACTTTATAGCTAGTTGTCACATCTACCTTTGGAGCAGGCAAGTTATGCATACGTAATTCCTTTCATCTTTCTTCACAAATCAAAACCTACAGCCACTAAATCTTTTTGCTGTGTTGTTCTCCAAATTCGTCTCAATTTGTCAAAACCTTTCTACCATTGAGATGCTCAGAATTAAACAGTATTGCAGGTGCCGTTTCATCAGAGTCATGTCTCGGTGCCCTACACTGGAGCAGGATCTCTCTTTATAGTACATGAAAAGTTCTGCAAGTATCCAAAACAAGCCCAAAATCAAGACTGGTCAAAAAAATGGACAGAAGAGGTTTCCATCAGAAAATGCTGATTCAATGAAATTGTAATACTTTGACATTTATAATATAATTTATGTATAACACAAAAGTCAAATGATAAAGTCAAAACAAAATATTTTCAGAATATTTCATTTAATCAAAAATTCTCTGATAGACTTTTCATCCCGATGTGGAAGAAAATCAGATTCCAAAACCTCAGAATTCCCTGCATGATGGCAATTCCACATTTCAACCAGTTCTAGCCCAAATCCTCTGAAAGAGCAGCCAGCCTACTCTAAAAGCAAACGTCCACCTCTCTTACCGAGATACGGGAAAGGAGCATGGTTTTGGCAGATGGTCGTACTGATAACGAACAACACATTCGGAAGGAGGCTAATTTCATCAATAGTGATTAGAGTGACCAGACAGCAAGTGTAAAAAATTGGGATGAGGGTGAGGGGTAATAGGAGCCCATATTAAAAAAAGTCCAAAATATCAGAACTGTCCCTATAAAATCGGGACATCTGGTCACCCTAATAGTGATAAAAGTGGGGGGCATTAGCACAGATCAGAGGACGCAATTTTACAATTATCGAGCCAAGTCCTGCTCATCTCACTCAACTTTGGGACATTCTGTCCCCCGTACCGATTACTTCAGCTTCTTCCCAATTTCTGCAGCCTCCCTCCAGCTACCCTCCATCTCTCCTCCTTCCCCTTTCTCTTACCATCCATTACCTCTCCCTTCAGTATCCCCTCTCCTTCCTTGGTGCCCCTGTTCAATCCCTTCACAACCAAACGCCACTCAAAAATCAAACACACCAAACCCAACAAATATCATGGCTCTTGTGATGGATGCTTTGGAAACACGGAATAGTCAGAGACTATGATATCCGTGTTATATGTCTCTTCAAGGGCTTGCTAGTGATTGTATTCAAGAGGTGAACTACAAAATGTCAAAAGGCAGGGGGGGATAATTAATGCAAATCCCCAATACTGAGAACAATGCATGTGACAAGTTCTTTTGACATTTCACCCCCTGGGGAAAAAGCATAGGCTGGTTTGACTTGCTTCAAGAAACCTATCAATATAAAGGACATGAGACTAGATAAATAACTGCTCTGATCTACACTGACATGAAATGGTGACCAGAGACAGGCCCTGTGAGACGACCCTGAAGTACTTTGATCCTATCAGGGATGTGGAAGACGAATAACACCTGGAACACAAGACCTGCATAGAAGCTGTTTTTAAGACCTGTTTTTTCTGCGAAGCTTTTGTTCTGAATAAACAGTACTTTGCTCTGTGAAGACTGGCTGATCACAGATTCACCCCGTCGTTGCTCCCAAGACAACAGGACTAAACACAGACCTGCTGAGATAAACACACTGAACTGCATGAGTCTGCAGCATAAAGTCCAGGATCCTGTCTGCAGGGATAGATTTGTGAGATCCCCCTTACCCCCAGAGAAAGGTGATGACTAAAAGTCTGAGACATAAGCAGGTTGTCTTTAAGGAGGTGACCAAGGGGTAAAAGTTGCGGTTAACTCTTGAACTGTGATAGCCTTAATACAACATTTGTCGATTATAGCTCTGCTTCTATGTTTTATCCCGTCCCCCTTAGCCCTTTATCTCTTGTCTAATTAGATTTTTAGTTCTTCATGGCATGAACTCTCTCCTGCTATATTTGTACAGCACCTAGCACAGTGGCGCACTGATTTCTATTGTGACCCTCAGGTACTACTGTAATAAAAAAATCAGCATCATAATTGATATCATTGCAGCCTGGGAAGTAGAATGTAGCCTTGGCAGTGTTGTTCTAAGAACAAGTTAGAGACTAAATCCAACTGGCTCCATTTTGTAGTTTTTTTAAATGCCGGTTGTACAAACCAACAACATATTTAAAGCTTCCATCCCACACCACAGTAATTAAATGCAATGCACTTCTCTTCCAAAACTAATGGTGAAAGCAAGCCAGATTCTGAGTTATGTTTAAAACCCAAGTGCTAAAAAAAAATTAAAAAATAAAAACATTGAAATTTTGTCATTAAAAGGGAGGGCTGTTCGTTAGCAATTGGGTAAAACAGTATATTTGTAGCACAGCAAGTAAAGGAAAAACAACTGTCAAAATACTATGCAATTTGCTATGGCAGTGCTAAATATTTCCAGTTACAAACAAGATTCTTACAGATACTTCCATTTTATGCCAACCTGGGCTGCAAGCATACTGTGTAAGTCTGCAGTCAGAACTAAACAGAATATGAATCGAATGTTAGTGTCTCTGCTATTTAGTTTGACGCATGCCAGCCAGGTACCTGGCAAGGGTACCTTATTCAGAAAAAAACCCAACTTTGCAGGCATATAAGAACAAGGCGGGTTTTTACACCACTTCTGGCAAATGAACCATGTGTACATCATACATTATCCTGCAGCAAATTAGCACAGAAGTCTCTATCCAGTTATTATTCCATAATGTCCCTATTCAGAGAGTAGATGAAGATGGTTCTAAAATGAAGGGTGAACACAGATATCTATTGACTCTAGAGCCAATGAAGCAGCCCAGTAAATCACAGCTCTCGACATGGTTTGTTTCACAGAAGTGTAATAAGGAAACAGAATGAAACCATTCATCTCTCAATGCAATTTGTATACCTCTCCTCTATAATGTACGTCTCGCTAGTTACAATTTTCGAGTCAGTTTCACAAGTAAGATAACTACCTTTATTTGGTGGGGGATCTTAGATCAGGATGATGTAATTAGTTCTCCTAGGTTTCAACACATGGGGTATATTAATCACTTCCTCATAAAAATTGATACACATGGGATGGGGCAACTATGATAAATATTCTTCAAATGAAAAGGGAGCTTTAGGGAATAAATCAAGTGATATAGAACATAGAATTGACAGAACAAAAACAAGGTTTAGAGGTTTTTAAGGCCCGGCTTGACAAAGCCCTGGCTGGGATGATTTAGTTGGCGTTGGTCCTGCTTTGAGCAGGGAGTTGGACTAGATACCTCCTGAGGTCCCTTCCAACCCTGATATTCTATGATTCTATGAATGGTCCATGCAGACCAAATATCTAGCTACAGATATGTCCATTTGCTTCACAGCAAGGTGAATTAAGCTTGGCAGAATTTGATTTTTATTTCTTTATACTTCTGACAGATCATATCAATATTTATTTTTTTAAATACTTAAAATAAACATTTTATTGATTTATATTTTTACAGTTATAGGAAATTCATAGGAATATGGGGCTGGAAGGAACCTTGAGAAGTCTTCAAGTCCAGACCCCTGCACTGAGGCAGGACCAAGTAACCCTAGACCATCCCTGATAGGGTTTGTCCAGCCTGTTCTTAAAAACCTCAAATACTAGGGATTCCACAACCTCCCTTAGAAGCCTGTTCCAGAGTTTAACCGTCCTTATAGTTCGAAAGTTTTTCCTAATATCTCACCTAAATCTCCCTTGCTGCAGAGTAAGCCCATTACTTCTTATTCTACCTTCAATGGACATGGAGAACAACTGATCACCACCCTCTTTGTAGCAGCCCCTTAATCTACTGGAAGATTTATCAGGTCCCCCCTCAGTCTTCTTATCTCAAGACTAAAATGTACCATTTTTTTTTTAAATCTTTTCCTCATAGGGCAAGTTTTCTAAACTCTTTTTGTTACTCTCCTCTGGACTCTCTACAGTTTATCAACCTCTTTTCTAAAGTGTGCTGCCCAGCTCTGGACACGGTGCTCCAGCTGAGGCCTTCACCAGTGCTGAGTAGAGTGAGACAATTACCACATCTCTTACAGAGGACACTTGTGTTAATACACCTCAAAATGATATCAGTATTTTGTGCAACTGTATCACGCTGTTGACTCATATTCAAATTGTGATCCACTATAACCCACATAACTCTTCCAGCAGTACTGCCTAGCCAGTCAGTCCTCATTTTGAAGGCGTGCATTTGATTTTTCCTTCCTAAACACGTTATTTGCACTTGTCTTTAATTAATTTCATCTTGTTGATCTCAGACCAATCCTCCAATTTCTCAAGGTCATTTTGAATTCTAATCCTGTCCTCGAGTGCTTGCAACCCCTCCCAGCTTGGTATCATCCACAGTTTTATAAGCATACTCTCCATTCCATTATCCAAGTCATTCATGGGAATACTTAATAATACCAGATCCAGGATTGACACCTGTGAGATCCACTAGATTCACCTTCCCAGTCTGACACAAACCATTCATAACTACTCTTTGAGTACACCCACCTTACAGTAATCTGGACCACATTTTCCTAGTTTGCTTATAAGGATGTCATCTGGGACTGTGTCCAAAGCCTTATTTAAAAAAAAAAAAACATTGATCACACCTACTGCTCCCCCCACCAATCCACAGACTATGAACCCTGTCAAAGAAGGAAATCAGGATGGTTTGGCATGATTTCCCCTTCACAAACCCATACTGGCTATTTCTTATCACTCTTTTAACCTTTAGGTGCTTACAAACTGATTGCATAATTTATTCCAGTTCAGAGTCACAGAAATCACAGCAACAAGGAGCCACCGGATCATCTCGTCTGACCTCTTGTACCTCACAGGCCGCCAGCACCCACACACTGAATCCAACAACAGAAGTGAGACCAAAGTGTTACAAACCACAGCAGACTAGACTAGTCCGTGCCACAGGCAGAGAACAGGAGGGAGGGAAGTACATCAGTGCCTGAGGACAGGGGAATGATGAAGTGAGATATAGCCAGATAATCCTGGCAAGTGACCCGTACCCACATGCTGCGGAGAAAGGGAAAAAACCCCAAGGTAACTGACAATCTGACCTTGGGGGAAATTCCTCCCTGACCCCTTTCCAGGTAGCAAAGATCAGCAGACTCAACTCTAATTCCACAGGTTTTCTCTATTATAGGTTTTATGTTTTGTTTTTTCTATTTTTATCAATTTAAAAAGTCCCATTGCAGTAAAATTATGAAGGGGTCACGATTATTTAATGACAGTAGATGCTGAGAATTTGATGTTTGACTTCAGGATATTTATTTTGACATGCGACGCTGACAGTTTGTGTTGAACAGTTATAAAACTTTCATGTTTTGAATCTCAAGCAATATTTTTCTTACGTTGCTTGTCTGAAAATTTCTATGATTGTGGATGGAAATATTTTTTCACCAACTTGTGCGTGTGGTGAAATGGACATTCACCAACAAAAATCTAACCCTTTCAAGTTTATCTATGATACCTCAGTCCAGCTTTGCCATTGTATTATACTGGAGAGACTGCCTGCATGACTCAAGACACCATTGAAGCATGTGCTTAAGTGCTGTCCTGAATCAGGGAATATCAGGATTAGAAGGGACCTCAGGGGGTATCTAGTCCAACCCCCTGTTCAAAGCAGGACCAATCCCCAACTAAATCATCCCAGCCAGGGCTTTGTCAAGCCTGACCTTAAAAACTTCTAAAGAAGGAGATTTCATCACCTCCCTAAGGAACCCATTCCAGTACTTCACCACCCTCCTAGGAAAGAGTTTTTCCTAATATCCAACCTAAACCTCACCCACTGCAACTTGAGACCATTACTCCTTGTTCTGTCACCTGCTACCACTGAGAACAGTCTAGATCCATCCTCTTTGGAACCCCCTGTCAGGTAGTTGAAAGCAGCTATCAAATCCCCCTTCATTCTTCTCTAAATAATCCCGGTTCCCTCAGTCTCTCTTCATATGTCATGTGCTCCAGCCCCTTAATCATTTTTGTTGCCCTCCACTGGACTCTTTCCATTTTTCCCACATCCTGCTTGTAGTGTGTGGCCCAAAACTGGACACAGTACTCCAGATGAGGCCTCACCAATATTGAATAGAGGGAAATGAGCAGGTCCCTTGATCTGCTGGCAATGCTCCTACTTATACAGCCCAAAATGCTGTTAGCCTTCTTGGCAACAAGGGCACATCTGTTTATTCATATCCAGCTTCCACTGTAACCCCTAGGTCCTTTTCTGCAGAACTGCTTCCTAGCCATTCGATCCCTAGTCTGTAACAGTGAATAATGATGCCGTCCTGAGTAGGAGCTTAAAAGCATAAGACTCAGCAGCTTCTAAGACCAGATCCTGCAAATGGACATGACCAGGCACAGAGATGGAAGTCAGTTGGGCTTCTTACAGCCTTGAGCAGAACCATTTGCAGAATGTAACCCGTTGCCATTTTTATTCTCGATACCATACCTGGAGATGCCAGGCCAGATTTTGCCTTTTCTTAACACCCATTCAAACACACTGATAATTTTTTCTCCTCTTTTATTCCCTTGTACATATTTGCTATTCACATATATATGTAATCATGTTTTCAGGAACCACACTATTTCCCTGTACATCCTGCAGCAGTGAGTTCCACAAATTACTTGTAAAAAGAATGAGGAGTACTTGTGGCACCTTAGAGACTCTCCTCATTCTTTTTGCTGATACCGACTAACACGGTTACCACTCAAACAAATTACTTGTGCAATGCAGAAAAATAGTACTAAAAAAATCCAACCCCCTATCTATTTGGAATTTGTTGTATATAATTTCAAGTGTCTCCTCTCTCTTGCATTTTGGGATACGGTAAACAGGAGCATTCATGTTTTTTTTCCTTAAGCATCCAAGCAGGTATCTGAACTGCAAAATACCGTGCTTGCTGGCATACATCCAATGTGTTCAGCTACTTTACATATCTGCCTAGCTCCAGCAACACTCTTTCGGTTGCTTATTCATGTGATTACTTTCTCTAACTGCAGAGAAAGCAGAAGCCTTGCATGACACACAGACTCAGCTCAAAGCACTTTAATTTTGAACATGAGAACAATTTCTGCCTGCCCAACTCACCCCCAGCTCACACGGGAGTCAATGTTTCTATGAATGCAGGCTGCTTAGGTGGTATCTGAGAATAGAATCTGGAATCCCCATAACTTCTCAAACCACAGAGTCACGAATTTTCTTCCTGTGTGTTAACAATAACTTGCAGTCAAGCATCAACAAGTCAGCTCAGGACTCAGCGTTCTAGCTTGACTGGCCTGCCTAGCCGCAACATTGCAGCTACATCCAAGCGCTGATGCACAGCTCATTCCTCTGCTCCTACCCTCAAGAGGTGGATTTTGAATTCTCTGCCTTGCCAACATAAGCAGGAAGGACAGGGGGGAAAACATGTTCATTAGTCTTCTTCAGCTGTAAGAAACAGCTGCTGCAGTCTTTGGTAGCTGGGTGGTTGGCTGTAGCTTCAAACAGAAGTCTGCATTTGATTCCTGCACTGCTCTCCCTGGAATCTTCCCATGATATCAAGCAGAAAGAGTGCTTGAGGCTTCGTGTTTCTCAGGATAACGGTGCCTACAAATCATCTCTTCCTTGCTCTCCAAGACTTTAATAAGAGTTCAGTAAAACCTACAATCAGGTCTACTGCACTATAAAAGGGAGGGTAGCTCTTTTCAAGATGCAGCTTGAATTCCCATTTGCTTCCTCCTCTCTGCTACTTGCATATCATTCATAAGTTTCCCTCTCCGTCCCTATAGGTTTTTGTGTATCGATATTCTAAACAACTGCCAGCAAAGACCAGACCTCTCCCCTTGGTAGCAAAGGCATCTTTATTAATAAGACAAAACTCTGCCACTTCTGTCCATAGCTCCAGGAGCACATGCTAGCTCAGAGGTACTGGGCTGATCAAAATAGACCCACGGGGTGTCTTCTTTTCTCTCCCCGCTTTTTATAGTTTAGCAGCCAGCCAGCCTCACATGACAAGTTTGAGAACAATGTTCCTTTTGATTTTAGGTTTGTCTCTCAAACTAGGCTAGCAGGCCAGGGAATTGAATTGGTCTCCTGTGTGCAGCAGCAGCTAGAAGTAACAAGCTGATCTCCCTAAAGACATGCCGCACGCGTGGCATTTAAATCACAACCTGCATCCCTACAGAGACTGGAAGAGCAGAGTATTCCAGTCAATGGAGCAGGAAAGGGGCAGTCAAAAAAGTCAAGCGATAGCTGGCATTGATGAAGGCGCGTTCAATTAGCTTTCTCCTAAAGAGCAGCACCTTGTTCCACTAACAATCCCAGAGGAATCAAAGGGACGGCTTGCACAGCACTGTTCTGCTGATTGTGAATAAGAAAAGCAGAAATGGCTCCTAAGCTCATTCTTCACTGCAGGGTTCACTTCAGTGTTGCCCCGAACTTGACTCCTGTCCACACACACTCAAGTGCAGCGGTGCTTTGAACTTGAGTTGCCTGGCCCATCCAGGCTATAGCTGAAGTTAGCACAACCCGTCAGCTGCTAACACAATCTCTCTTCACCAGTGCGATTTCACATGTGAGGAGGCTGCGTGGACACAGCGCTGACCTGGGGAGATTTTGCTTCCCCCATTGGGGCTGGAGAACTATGGAGACTCACGATATGCTGGGAGTCCTGGCCTCTCTGAGGAGTAAAGTCACAGGAAGTGTTGGAGGGGGTTGCCAGCGTGGGAGGACCGGGGTGGCGGTTTTCAAAGCAGAAGCCCTCACACGAGGAAGACTGCTCTGTTGGGAAGCAATGTTCTTTGATTTGGGGCTACACTCTAAGAGGCTCTACAGTCAAGTCATGGGAGGAAGGGGAAATCAGAACTGGGAGACAGGAGTGCTTTGTCCTGAAGTGCACACAGCACATTTTGTAGGTAGCCTCGTGGGAGTGGAATATTGGGGATTCTATGAGTGCAGGATGGTTACAGAAGCTCAGGGCTGAAGGGTAAGAGGGGAGGGTCTATAAACCCAATCTCCCCAGGAGTGTTAACACGGTGATTAATGATTGTAGCGATTACGGTGAAGCCACCAATGGGACTTGGGTAGAGCGAACTGCAGCCTAGAAAAGGAGGGAGGGACTGCTTTGTTCTGTGACCTAGTGCATCTGTTTTTACTTGCCCAGTGTGCCATCTTCAAACTAAGCTTGTCTAAGTTTCTGTTTTATCCACACCCCAAGGACAGTGCTCTCACATTTAACCCACCCAGGGCTGAACTTGGACTGGAGCCCAGGGGTCTTGCACGGCAGGCCAGCCGCACATTTCAAACTCTGAAGCAACCCTTTGTCACAGTGTAATTCTGCCCAGCGTTTCCAAAACCAGTGTCATTTCACTTTGCGCTTCCTCCTTGTCAAAATAAACACACCCATATGCCCCTCTATAGGGGCTGGAACTAGGGGGGCTGCCGCACTCCCTGCCTTGAGGTGGCTCCCATTATATCCAGGGTTTACAAGTTGGTTCAATCACTCTCAGCGCCCCCATTATCCAAGCTGTTCCAGCCCTCCTGTGCCCCTCTAATCCAGAGTTAGTTCCTTGTCTATTTCAGGCCCAGGTCACTTGGCAAACTCGCAGCAAAAACCCAGAAGGGGCTGAATATTGATGCACTTCCATTCTGATCACCAATACACAATTGCTTTGTAAAACAACCCCCCCTCAGCTGGAATTGTGGGATTTTGGCCCCAACCTCCAAAAAAAGAGTAAAACCACCATGCCAAATACTTGAACTTTCTAAGCAATCGAGTAAGCTCTGGATGTTTAACTGATATGTCCCAGATCCTGCTAGTTTTCAAGAGACAACCTGTTCCTAGCTAGCCCTCTGACTTTCCCCAGAAAAGAGGGTGCCGGTGGGAACAACTGTCACTCTCTTCTAGGAACAGGGGAGGGAGAAATACACAATGGGTGAAATCCTGGCCCCACTGAAGTCAAAGAGTGTTTGTTGCCAGGATTTTCGCTTGGCTTGAGGCTTAGGGGGTAGGGGGAGGGACTAGGTCAGAGCCCCGCTGCTTAGGGAGGGGGAAATCAAATACTAACTGACTTTGGCAATGGGGAATCAAGTGCTAAAACGGGGCCTTTATTCTGCCTTCAGCTTCTCCGCACAACCCCCAATAGGAATTTTGCTAGTCAATTGGCGGCACTTGCAGCCCCAGGGCCTCAGGCCGGGTAAGACTCATGGGAAGCAGGGGGCAGAAAAGGACTCGATCCTGGGCCAGGCTGGGTTGGGGGCTGGTCCCTAGGGAAGGTAACTTGAGAGCGGAGCTGACTTGGGGGCAGGAGAGGGCGTGTGCGCGCTGGAGGAGAGCGGTGGGAAGAGGACAGGCAGGTCCTGATTTGGAGTGGGAGTGCCTGGGGAGCGGGGGTGAGAGGAGCCCCCCCGGGGGGAAGGGAGAGAGCCCAAGCTCTACAGGAGGGGAGGGCCCCGGCCCCACTCACCGCGGAGAAGTTCTGGGGCCCGCAGAGTTCGCCGCGGTACTTGCAGGAGAGCAGCATGTCCTCCAGCTGGTGGCCCAGGCGGTCCATGAAGTCGGCGCTGATGCCCTCGTAGTGGCGGGGCGGCAGGAAGAGGCGGAAGTCGGCGAGCTTGGCGAACCACTGCAGGCGCGCCGGGTCGCCGCGGAGCAGCTCGGTGAGCAGCGGGCGGGCGGTGCGGTTGGGCAGCAGCAGCCCCAGCCAGTGGCCGGCGTAGTAGAGGTCCCCCTTGGAGAGGCGGGGGAAGCGCAGCGGGTTGTTGTTGCAGAGGGTGACGGCGGGGAAGGGCAGCTGGCGGCTCCACTCGGTGCGCACCTGGGTGTGCGAGGGGAAGGCGAGCCAGTGCAGCAGCCGGCTGGAGGACCAGGAGAGCAGCAAGCCCAGCGAGGTGCAGAAGGCCAGCACCCACAGCGCCCGCCGCTGCAGCGCCGCCCGCCGCGAGCACATCTGCCGCAGCCCGTGCAGCCGGGGGCGCAGCAGCGGCGGGGCCCTGCGCGCCCGGCGGCCCCGCGCCATGGGCGCTCCCCTCCGCCGCCGCAGGGCGATCGCGGCCGCGCAGCCGGGGCCCCCGCATTCAGTCAGGCCGCGGCCAGCAGCGGCCCCGAGCGGCTGGGGCAGCCGCCATGGGGAGCCGCCGGCGCCGGCAGCCGGGAACTCTCCGCCGGGCAGGAGCTCCGGCAGCGCGGCATGCCCGCCCCGCCGCCCCCGGGAGCTACCTCGGGCGGCCAAGCCCCGCCCGGGCACCCGCTGCCTCAGCTCCCGACCCCCCTGGAGCCTCTTCCGCGGGGACACTCCGCGGGCACCTGCGCCAGGCACCGCCTTCTCCGGGCTCCCGCGGCGCGAACGCCCTTCCCGAGCCGCCCCTGCGAGTCCGCTGCCGGCGCCCGCTGCGCTCCCCGCGGGAGGCTCCTCGCCGCGAAGTGCGGCTGGCGGCTTGCGCCCGTCCCGCGCTCTCCAGGCTCCGCCTGCGCTGGGGGATCGCTCACGGGGCCATGGCCGGGGAAGGGTGGGCGAGGGCCGGTGCCCTCCCCGCGGCCAGCGCCGGGGTTTCCTCGCCGAGTCGCTCCGGAGTCGCCCCTCGCTTCTGCCGGGTTCCGGCTCGGGATGCAGCTTCCTTCTCCCAGCAACGCGGCTGAAGAGGAGGAGGAGGCGCCGCAGCGGCGGTGGCAGGAGGGGGCCGAGGCTTTCAGCGGTTCACATCCCCGGCCGGGGGCCGGGCGGCGGGGCTGGGGCCGCCGGGCGCAAGCTCCCTCCTCCGGCTCCCCGGGGCGCACGATTGCCCCAGCCTCCGAGCCCGGGCTGGGGGTGGAAGCAGCAAGTTCCCCTCCCCGCGCCGGGTCGGAGCAGATCCAGGGGTCCGGGAACTTCAGCCGCCCCCGAGGTGGGAAGAGGAGCGAGTCTGGACCCCTCCCTGGCACCCCGGACCGCGGCGCGCCCTGGAGAGGCAGCGGGGGCTCGGTGAGCGCAGCCCGCTACTGAGAAACAGGGCATGACGCGCCGGCTCCAGCGAGGAGGGGAATTGGGGGGGCTGCTCTGCCTCCGGCACAGGCAACGCGCCGCCCGGATGCATATTAATCCTGCCCACCCTCCAGCCATTTGGGAAGGCGAACCCCTCCCCTGAGGAGCAGCAGCCCGGAGCGAAGGGGGTGGTGGAGGGGTCCAGAGAGGGCGCGGTTGTATTTTTTGTCTTCCGGATTCATGGGTTGCTATGTGGGGGGGGAGAGGGACGAGGGTGTGTCACAGCGATTGCACACAAGGGTTAGATTAGGAGGGTTTGCCGGGGGGATACATACAACCAAGGGTTAGTTTCGGGGGTGGGGGAATTCTTCATTCGCACCATGTGGAGGGGCGCTGCCCCTGACCTCGGTCCCCCTCAACCGGCAGCCCCACATATCCTCCCCTTCTCTCTCCATTCCCCTGACTGATTCCTAGAAAGGAGAAGGCAGCATCATATATAACTCAGCCCTCCTCAATAACTCAGGCCCCCGCAGTAGTGTCATTTACAATTACCACTCTGTGTCCTCCCTCTCTCCCAACCCTGAATTTTCTCCCTGGTTTGGAAGTTTCATTTGCGCATCAGAACAAACAGGCTGGGTAGGCTACCCCTCTGTGCTTTGCTGCATTTTTGATAGCTCTAGCAATCATGTTGCCTACTTTAAGCCAGACTTTGTTTTCTCTCCTTCAACAGCCAAGGGAGAAAGTATCATTATATTCACAGGCAGAAACTAATAAAGACAGAGTTTGGAGAGCCCATTACCATGTTATGGCTTTTTAAAAAAATATTTTGTATGTTTCTATTTAAACTGAGAAATGAAAGGCTAATACCCATCACGAACAGCCCCAGTACTGCCAAGTTTAAAAATGGGGTGACATCAACTTTACTATTCTTATTAATGCGTGTCATGAGAGCACCTAGAGGCCACAGTCAGGACTTACACACAGAAGGTAGCTCCTTCCCCAAAGCTCTGGAGGATACAGGTTGTTACACCACATGGTAATATTATAGTATACCTTGTCTAGTTAAATGTTGGGAAGTTATGTTACAGTTACAGTAACTCCGCCCACAGTTCTGTTCACCCATGTCAAGTATCCCACAAAACTTTGCAAAGCTGGCGTCAGCTTTGTCATTAAAAATCATAGGAAGCCTATCAAAGCTAAGAGACGTGACTGGTGCATCCTAGCACAAGTTGGGATGTTCCTCTACACCCGGCTGGTTTGGCAATGGGGATCCAGGACAGTGATAATTAAAGGTACAAAACAGCAAGCTGAGCACCTGGAGGGTTAGCTCTTAGGTGATGTGCAAAGTGCTTTTTAACTTGGAAACAGCCATAACCTAAACAGAGAGAGTTTTAGGGTTGTATCTGCAAAGTAAACCTGTTTGAGGTAGACATGCTGTGAGATAAGAATTGCTTCCTGGAAGGAAGGTATGTCTGTGTTCGTTTTGTATTGTGCTGTTTTGTCTTTAGCCAAACTCAGTCAAATGTATTGTCTGTTTGGTTTCCTGGACACTTTTAATAATGAACCACAAGTGTAGGCAGGCAGTTGGCTATACATATTATACAACTACACGTTGATTAATGATAATTCTGTATCACCTAGGATGCATTCACAGGGGTTGTTTCACCTACTCTTCTGAAATGCAGCCATCTTTGGCACATGAATTTGTCTGAACTGCCTTCATGTTTATTTTTTATTGTAAATGAGGAATAAATAATAGACATGTATAATATCAAACGATAGACTGCACTGTCTGCCTTCAATCCAGTGTGACATTTTATTCTAAATTCATTGTTCTTATGAGTTTCGTTTTATTTTGCATATTTTTACCCAATAGATGGCGCCATTACAGACTTATATCTAATTCCTTCTAAGGCCTGGTCTGCACTACGCTGTTAAACCGATTTTAACATCGTTAAGTCGATTTAACGCTGCACCCGTCCACACTACACTGCTCTTTATATCGATTTAAAGGGCTCTTTAAATCTATTTCTGTACTCCTACAAAACGAGAGGAGTAATGCTAAAATCGATATTACTATATCGGATTAGGGTTAGTGTGGACGCAAATTGACGTTATTGGCCTTATTATTTTACAGTAGCTACCCACAGTGCACCGCTCCAGAAATCAACACTAACCTCGGACCATGGACGCACACCACCGAATTAATGTGCCTAGTGTGGACGCGCACAATCAACTTTATAATATCTGTTTTATTAAATTGGTTTAAGCTAATTCAAATTTATCCTGTAGTGTAGACGTAGCCTGAGTGTCTTTTAAATGCAATAGACCAGCTATCGTGTGTAGTCTTGGGGGTGTTCCCAGCTCCCATTAGGGATCACGAAAGCTGTGGCTGTGTTCCTGCAAACATCTACACACATACTCCTCTTTAATGGAGGCATCTTAAGAGAGTAACTTTGATGGGATGACTCGCCTAAGTACAGTGGATTTGTGTTTGCAGGACTGGATCTTGAATGCACACACAGAACATACTAACAAACTGGCTGAAATCAATGTGCAGCAGCAGTCAAAAAAGTGAACAGAATGTTAGGAATCATCAAGAAAGGGATAGATAACAAGACAGAAAATATCATATTGCCTCTATATAAATCCACGATACGCCCATGTCTTGAATACTGCGTGCAGATGTGGTCACCCCATCTCAAAAATGATATGTTGGAATTGGAAAAGGTTCAGAAAAGGGCAACATAAATTATTAGGGGTATGGAATGGCTTCCGTATGAGGAGAGATTAATAAGGCTGGGACTTTTCAGCTTGGAAAAGAGGGGACTAAGGGGGGATGTGATAGAGGTCTATAAAATCATGAGTGGTATAGAGAAAGCAAATAAAGTGTTATTTACTTCTCATAATACAAGAACAAGGGGCCACCGAATGAAATGAACAGGTAACAGGTTTAAAACACAAGAATGTATTTTTTTGTGCAACGCATTGTCAGCCTCTGGTGCTCCTTGCCAGAGGTTGTTGTGAAGGCCAGTACTATAAGGGGGCTCAAAAGAGAGCTAGATAAAGATAGCTCAGTGGTTTGAGCATTGGCCTGCTAAACCCAGGGTTGTGAGTTCAATCCTCTAGTGATCTGGGGCAAAAATCTGTCTGGGGGTTGGTCATGCTTTGAGTAGCTGGTGGCACTAGCACTCCAAGCATGTACCTGGGGCGGCAAGCTGTGAGGAGCACCCTGCTAGTCCTTGTGAGGGCGGCAGCCTTTGGCAACACGCCTGTGAGAAATCTGCTGGTCCTGTGGATTTGGCAGCAGGGACACCGAAGCCGTGGGACTGGCGGACCTCCTGCAGGTAAGCCACTGAAGCTGTGGGACTGGCAGACCTCCTGCAAGGCATGCTGCCGAAGGCTGCCTGACTGCCGTGCTTGGGTTGGCAAAAAAGCTAGAGCAGCCCCTGGCTTTGAGCAGCGGGTTGGACTAGATGACCTCCTGAGGTTCCTTCCAATCCTGATATTCTGTGATTCTAGATAGATATTCATGGAAGATGGGTCCATCAATGGCTGATGGGCAGGAATGGTGTTCCTAGCCTCTGCTTGCCAGAAGCTGGGATTGGGTGATGGAGGATGAATCACTTGGTGATTACCTGTTCTTTTCATTCCCTCTGGGGCACCTGGTACTGACCACTGTTGGAAGACAGGATACTGAGCTAGATGGACCTTTGGTCTGACCCAGCATGGCCGTTCTTATGTTAAACAGGTACTATAACAGTGCCAAAGCAGTTGTCGCTCAGGGACATGCAGAGCCAGAGCCACAGCACACTGTCATGATCTGGGAGCCTTTGCAGACTTTCCAGTTGATGGGGAATGCTCCCATTCACTTCAGATGGCTTTAGAAGAAGTTCCAAGGGCAAAAGCCCATCTCCTCAAAGGCATTTTGGCTCCTAACTTCCAGTGATTTCAATGGAAGTTCACCCAAATACCTCTGAGGCTCTGAGCCAGAAATCTGCTCTTGGAACTGAAGGGTGGATCACAACTCCAATATTCCGCACTCCCTAATGACATGTTACCTTATGAAGGTCCTGGTCTGCTTATTTACTACTTGACCAGCATTTCCATTAATTTAAGCCCATTTCTGTAGGTACCCTTTGAAATGAATGGGATAATGCTCCAAAGCAAGGCATTTTCCAGTGTGCTGTACCCTGCAGCTCCAGTTGTGTTCCTTATAGATAGATTTTCAGAACAACCCGTCTGCCGATCTCTTTTCAAAATCAGGCCGCAAGGAGGTTACGTCAGTCGCTTATGTTTGTAACGACGGCATCTCAGTCACTTTAATATATTTTTTCCAGCTAGAAAAGCAAACTATTGTATTTCGACTGTGGACCTGTTAAGATTTGACACAGTTGTAATGGTTGGCCAGACCCTGCACTCTGTGGGAGTCAGTGAGAGTTTGGCCATTGGCTCGATGGGGGCATAAGTAATACACGAACAACTTAGGTCTGCTATACCCAACAAGCCTGACATGAGCCCAGAAAAGCAAAGACATGAAAAGTTATCTTTCTGTCCTCTTCCACCCACAAGCAAACACCTTATCACTGTTACCTCTGTTATACCCCACAGGCCATGCCGCAGTAGAATTATTTATTTCTATGGTCGTAGCGTCTAGGAGTCCCACTCATGGACCAGGATCCCACTGGGCTCGGTTGTGCACAAACACCAGCTTATTTCCCCCACAACACCAGTAGTTGTGGATGGTTTTTAAGGCCTGGCTTGACAAAGTCCTGGCTGGGATGATTTAGTTGGGATCGGTCCTGCTTTGAGCAGGGGGTTGTACTAGATGACCTCCTGAGGTCTCTTCCAACCCGAACCTTCTATGAATTCTTTGTTTGGTGTAGCAGTTAGCTCCATAAAGGGTTATGTTATAGACAGTAGCAGAAGGCTGTCATGTAATGGTAAAAAAAAATGTTCAACACCACCAAATACACCAGATCTATCCAGAATCCAGCTCTCTGCCAGGTGTAGTGTAGATGGATAACAGAAGGTTATTTTTTGAAAACAAGATATTGGTCAATAGTGAAAAGCAGAATGGCCAAGGAAAATTTTCAACCACAACGCAAATTCAAAGTCTTCCTGTTAAAACCTTCTGATGAGAAACCAAACAAAAACTATGCAGGAAATTCAAAAGGTATAAAAACGAACGCAGTGTGAAATTTCTACCAATTAGCTACCAACTTTTAGCGAAAACCAGGGACCTATGTCCACTTGCAAGCCTATTTTAGAATGCAGCCCTAACTGTGGAGTCACTTAATAAGGGTCCTGTAAAGAATGGGCCTGGTTCTCATTTACATGGCCTGAGCAGTTTAAAAGGGCCTCACTGGCAATTCGAATCCAGAGCCTGATCCTGAAAACATTACTTATTTGGCCACAATTAGGATAGGGGGCGTTGTTGTGCTCGGGCCTGTATAAACAGAGAGGAAGACAGAATCCAGAGGAGTTCACAATCTAAGATCCCCATCTTGCAAACCTCAGTGTGACTATGGTGTGTGGTGGTTTGCAGGATGGAGCCTACATGGAATAGGGTTCTCACAGGCCCAATTATTTGTACTTTCAGCAGAGGTGTGATTTACTTTGCTTCAGTCCAACTCCTGTGAGTGAGGCTGGCAGGGTTGGCCCCCGTTCTGTGAAGAGACAAGTGGGTTACTGATAACAGAGTGTTTGTACCCAAGACTTGGGTAATCTTTGCAAAAACTGTTGCTTTGGCAGTTCTGTAGCAGTCAAGAGGAGAGAGTCCCTACATGCAGTAGGCCAGATTTCAGCGTGGTGACCATAGGCTGCAGAATGCCGGTTAGCATTCTGCTGAATTATCTTAACATTATCAAACCCCATAAAAATGAAGGGCTCAATTATGGCTTTTATGAGCTACATGGGAGAGGCACTTTGGTTGAGCAGCAGTGCCTGGGAGGTATTTTGCAAAATAATGCACATTGGAGAATGTACTCCTAACTATACAGTCAAAATTATGGGGTCTAAATTAGCTGTTACCACTCACGAAAGAGATCTTGGAGTCACTGTGGACAGTTTTCTGAAAACATCTGCTCAATGTGCAGCGGCAGTCAAAAATGTGAAAAGAATGCTAGGAACCATTAAGAAAGGACTAGATAAAATATTGTAATGCCACTATTTAGATCCATGGTGCGCTCACCTTGAATACCGCATGCATTTTCGGTCACCCCATCTCAAAAAAAAAAAGATATTACAATTGGAAAAGATACAGAGAAGAGTAACAAAAATGATTGGAGTATGAAACAGCTTCCATATGAGGAGAGATTTAAAAGACTGGGGCTGTTCAGCTTACAAAAGAGATGACTAAGGGGGATATGACAGAGGTCAATACAATGATGACTGGTGTGGAGAAAGTGTATAGGGAAGTGTTGTTTACCCCATCACATAACACAAGAACCAGGGGTCACCAATAAAATTAGTCGGTGGCAGTTTTAAAACAAAGATAGGGAAGGATTTCTTCCCACAACACAGTCAAGCTGTGGAACTCATTGCAAGGGATGTTGTGAAGGCCAAACATATAACTGGGTTTTTAAAAAAAAAAAATGGAGAAGTCCATGGAGGATTGGTCCATCAATGACTATTAGTCAAGATGGTCAGGGATGCAAACTTATGCTCTCGTTGTCCCTAAACCTCTGATTGTCAAAAGCTGGAACTGCACAATAGGAGATCAGCAGATAAATTGCCCTGTTCTGTTCATTCCCTCTGAAACAGCTGGCACTGGCCCTATCTGGAAAACAAGATACTGGGCTAGATGGACCTTTGGTCTGACCCAGTGTGGCCATTATGTTCCCTGAAAGGCATAACGTTTTTAAAGGGGAGTGCAGGAAGAGGCACGTTTTGCTTTACTTGATCAATTAGCATAACAGCGATTTTTCCAGCAGAGCCATATGGGAGGGAGGTAGTAAGTGTGGCAGGTCTTGTCCCTTCCCAGAAATATTCCTCTTTGCTGCTGGAAATCTTTGAATGCAAAGTGAAGACCTCACTTCTCAGGTAGAACACAGCAGTCTGCAGTGGGTGTGGGTGGGGGGCACATCAGATATTGGACACTGTTGGAAGCAGGAATTCCAGGGGGAATAGACTGATAAACTGATCCAGTGTGGCGAATGGTATCTTCCGTCAAAACAAATCAAACCCTTCGGTGGATCTTGGGAGCATGCATCTGCTCTGTGTATTTTAAACATGAACTTTTCCCAAATAATTCCCATCTGGGCTGGGAGCAGCCATGAGAAATTCAAGCGCAAACGACTGTATTCTAAGAAAGCTGTAAAGCATCCGCAACGTGACGTTAGACTGAAACTGTCACTCTAGAGTTAATTCTAGTGTTGCTACTTCAAGTCCTAGAATGTAAAGCAAAAGTGTTTTTTTCTGGAAGGCAATTTGATGCAGGTGTAGATCTGAGAGGTCTGTAGAGGGCCAGTTTTTCTTGAACAGGAACGTTATTGTCAAAGATTTTTGTTGTCTTTGGATTTTTTTTTCTTGAAGGCAAACTATTGAACTGCCAGCTGTGATGTTCTCCTAGTTCATTTGGCATTCTTAAAGGAAGATCCTCCCAGCTATAATAACTATGCCTTTCTGTGCCATAGCGATTTACGGGGTTGTTTTTGCTATGTGTGTTTTGGACGCGAAACACTTGGTGCAAAATAAAATACAGAAAGTAGAAATAATGTACATAAATAATCTGTAGTCGCCGATGCATTAATCCACCTACATGCATTTTAGTGGCGGTGTCAGCAACCCCTATATTATTAAAGTAGTAAACCAGTTTCCATTTTCCAGGCCTATTTTAAGACATCAGAAATTCATGGAAGCTTTTGCTCTGAAATTTTCCATAGTCACTGTTTGCCCACCTATGATTTTTTTTAATGAAGTAAAAATATTACAGATGTTTTTGAACTATATGGTTCCCCAGTGGGACTACGCAGAGTGTCTAAAGCTAAGCATATGAGCATGTCTTTGCAGGATAGGGACCATACGATGTCAACATGTAATTACAAATGGTCCCCAATGCATATATATTCACAACAATGAAACCCACCCTGATCTGTCACTTTTCATCCATAGATCTCAAGCACTTTACAAAGGAGGTCAGTGGCGTTATCCCCATTTTACAGATGGAGAGACTGAGACACAGAGCAGTGAAGTGACTCATCCAAGGTCTTGCAACAAACTAGTGGCAGAGTCAGGGACTGAATCCAGGTTTGCCTGAGGCCAAATGCAGGTCTCGATCCACTGGTAAAGTGATACATTCAATCTAAAGTTTGGCATTTCCTGATGAACAACGCAACCCGTGTGTTATGTTAACATTTCATGAAAACCTATGAAAAACACTGAAATGATTTAAAAAAGGAATGGCTTTTCATTTCTTTAACCTTTTTCATGGCATAGTTTCAGTTTTGACTCCATCCCCTCCCCACGTCTCTCCCCTAGTTTCCATGAAAAAATGAAAATATTTTGGAGTTTCAAAAAATGTTTTTGAAGGTTTGGGGGATTTCTTTTTAAAATGGTCATTTTTCAACAAAATAATTCTTCCGTCGACCTAGCTGTGTCTTAGGGTCAACCTAAATGTGGTGCTCAGGGCACAAAATTTTTCACAGCCCTGAGTGACATAGCTAGGTCGAGCTGATTTGTAAGTGTAGACCTGGCCTTTGTTTCTGTTTGCCTCAGTTTCCCCATTGGGAGCGGGGGGATGGGGGTGAGTCTAAATGCATTAAAGATGACGACAAGGAGCTCAGAGGTTACACCAACACAGGGCATAACTTAGCTAAGGGAGTGATGTCAGGACTGGAGGATACTGTGTGGGTCACCTAGTCAATCCTCTCGTTTTCAAGGCATGCCCTCCATCAGTCATTCACACCCTTGTCCAGCTGTATAGCTCCAGCCTTTGCATCACCACCTTTGCAGAGATGGCAAGGGGAGCCAGGCCCTTTCAAACCCTTGAGAACAGAATACAGCTCAGCTCCTTAATCCTTTTTAGCTTTAAATGTGCAGCAAGAAAACAACAAATGAGTATAATTGAAAGTGTGTGTGTAGTGGGAGGGGAGATGATCTTTCTAGTCTATGGTGTCTATATTTTCTAGCGTAGGTGTGAGCGGCAGATTGGGTAGAATAATCTTTTCGAGAGAGAACACACTCCACGGCCCCACGATGTAAGTGCCAGTTGAAGTCAAGGAGAGCATGGCTACCCTGCGGATGGGAGCTTGCCTTCCAGCATGAGTAGAGCGACTTGCACTAGGTCTGCTCAAGCTAGCATGCTAAAAACAGCAGCGGGGGCCTTGCACTACGGGCAAGAGCTTGGACTAGTCACCTGAGAGGAAGCCTGTCCGACCCCTTAGGTCTGAGCTCAGACAGCTAGCCCAAGCTGCTGCTGCCCATGCCACAGCATCCATACTGGATCTTCTTAGCTCACGTCTGTGCGGTCATGTCGAGAGGCATGCTCCCAGTTTCAATATAGCCATTCTCTGGGAGTCTATGCAGCCCGACGCGGTAAACAGGTCCAAAGCAGTGGCTCCCACACCCAGGCTCCCTCCCAGAGCCCATGCTCCACAGCACCTTCCACACCCCAACCACCAGCCCTGAGCCCCTTCCCGCAGCCAAACTCCCTCCCTCTTCTTAACTGGAATTTTTGACTTATTGGCACCTCCCTGCCCCCAACATGCAGGATAACAAAGCCTTTACTGTATATTGCATGCAGATCTGGTTGCCCCATCTCAAAAAATATCTATTAGAATTGGGAAAAGTATGAGACTGGCAACAAAAATGATGAAGGGGATGGAACAGCTTCCATAAGAGGAGAGATTCAAAAGACTGAGGCTCTTCAACTTAGAAAAGAGATGACTAAGGGGGGATATGAAGGAGGTCCATAAAATCGTGACTGGGTGGAGAACGTGAATAAGGAAGTGTTATTCACCCCTTCACATAATGCAGAAACCAGCTGTCAGCCAATGAAATTAGTAGGCAGGAGATTTAAAACAAACATAAGGAAGTACTTCTTCACGCAATGCACAGACAACCTGTGGCACTTGCTGCCAGGGGATGTTGTGAAGGCCAAAAGTATAACTGGGTTCAAAAAAGAATTAGGTAAGTTCATGGGGGAGGGATAGCTCAGTGGTTTGAGCATTGGTCCGCTAAACCCAGCATTGTGAGCTCAGTCCTTGAGGGGGGCATTTAGAGATTTGGGGCAAAAATCTGTCTGGGGATGGGTCCTGCTTTGAGCAGGGGATTGAACTAGATGATCTCTTGAGGTCCCTTCCAACCCTAATAATCTATGATACCCAGAGTGGCAATTGGTCTGGGTGTCTGGAATAGCCCACAGAATGGTGGCACTTTCAGAACTGTTTATGGTTAAGAGTCTGCTCCAAATGTAACAAATGGCATGATATACACCAGAGTTGGGTAAGGGCAGCAGAGACCTTTGGGAGGGACACAAGGAAGGGGGATGGGGTGCAGCCAGAACTGAAGGCCCAGCTGTAGCTGGGAGCGGAGTTATAGGCCTTGTTTGTCTTATTTACATTGCCCTTAAGGAGTTGCACCCAATTTGTACCCATGCCAGAAGAGACCCACTGAGAGCATGGGAGGAGCAGCAGAAGAAGTGTGGCCTTTAAGAAGAAAAGTGGAAACCAGAGCAGAGATCCAGGAAGTGAGGTGGCACTGGAGAGAGCCAGGGGCAGGAGAATTGATCCTAGAGCATTTTAAGGGGGGTGGATTTAGTATTGTTCCCTTTTCAGAGACCTCTCCTGCGGCTGCTGATCCTCCAGGTGCCTTGCCGCAGAGTCGTTTCTTTGCATTGTCAAATGAAAACCCCCAAGTATTGACATTCCTTTACTGCCTGACATTTTGCTTGGTAAGATCTTGCCGTTTCAGTTGACAACTTTATTTCTGAAAGGCTGCGTGGCGCGAGTGCATTCTCTTTTTCAAATAACAGCCGCGATGCCACCGCTTCACTTCAGTGTTTAATCAAGCTCTAAAGCTTTTTATTGCTTTGCGTATGCTGCCATAGGAGATATTCTGGCTTAATTAAAAAGTGTCTCTGAAAAAAAAAAAAAGCAAGGTTCTCTTTACAGTTAAAATCTGCATCATCCAGCGTCCTTCTTCAACACCATGCGGCAGTCAGAGCGACACGTCAGGGGGCCAGTTCTCCATTAAATTACTCAATGGATCTTCACCAATGGGAAACTGAGTCACTGGGGGGGTAAACAAGACCAAAAGGGCCAGACTCATAAAAGACAGAAGGTCCAGTTCCGATCTCGCCCTGGTGAAAATCAGAAGTAACTCAGGGAATTGCATGAGATAAGAATCAGGTGCAGCATTAAAATAAGAATTAAGGCCAAATCCTGCCAGCCCCCTTTGCCCAGACCATCCCGTCCTAGCAGTCAGTACAGTTGAAGACAGGAGACCTGGAATTCTGCTTTGCAAGGAGGTAAGCCAATGCTCCACCTTCCCTTGGGGGCCAAAACATATGTTCAATAAAAGATATTACTTCACCCGCCTTGTCTCACTTCACAGTCGGGCCAGTCAAAGGGGCAGGGTCAGTGGATCTCTTTTGATGTAAATGCACAGACCAAATCACTCCACATGGGGATGCAGTAGCTCATCTCATGTGGGTGCTCCGTGGCCGTGGAGAGAATTCCACTCCTGAATTCTGCAGAACTCCCCTGTGCAAATCCCTTTCCACTTCAGGGTATGTGATGGGGCATCCACCTCATACTTGCCCTGAAGGGGTTAATGGAAGCCAGATAGGCCAATTAGCCTATTAGGTGGCAGGTTGGAGTATTAAGGGTGAGAGAAAACCCCTAATTAGGGGAAGTGCGCCTGTGTGGGAACCGGTGGGGTTTCTCTAAAGCCGGGGAGCTCATAGCAGAGGGGGGCTGCAGGGGAGTAGGCTGCAGTCACTTCCTGGGTGAAGGGAGGTGTGTTTGGGACTATAGAGCATAGTTCACAGATACTCCCTGGGAGGAGGGAGTTCAGGCTGGCAAACCCAGAGTGTGGGGAGGAGCAAAAAAGGTAGGGGAAAAGCAGCAGGGAATAGGACCTGGCCGAAAGGCCAAGTCACCAAGAGGAGGTGTAGTAGGAAGAAAGCCTGAAACATAAGCCCTTGTATTCGAGGCCTGGTATGAGGCAAGACCTGCTCACAGAATCTGGCAAGAACAGGGCTGATATTGCAGAAATGCACATGCCTACGCAGTGCTGGGCACAGAGCACTCACGCAAACACATCCCGATACCAAGTGGTACCAGAACATCCCGATATCAAGGAGGGTACAAAAACATTCCCCAAGGATAACAGGAACTCACTGACTCCTCCTCAAAGATAAGGTCAGGGAGACAGTATGTAATAGAGATGTTTTGACTGAACCAACACGTACAAGGTAATGGGTGATAAGTAGCCACATCAAGGGGCAGTAACTAATTATGTCAGAGGAGCAGTACTCATTTGTGTGTATCAGGGTATTACAATGTATCTCAGAGGGAGTGTCCTTGTCTGGCCTAGGGAGAAACAGAAAGTCCTGCCGTTCACTGAGCTGGTCCATTGTTACGGGCATACATGTATTAGTGGGCCAGTAGAGTCTGCGGGATACTAGTACTGTGCTTTGCCGACAATAAATCTGGCTGAGTGCCTTCGTCTCTTAATGGATCTTGTGGTCATTGGGCGGTTCCCTCAAGGTCTGCTGTGCCAGCTGTCTGCGCAGGGTTGGGCTGCACACAGAAGGAATACACGCAGGCAGCCAAACATCTATCAACCTCTAACCACAGGAGGCTGCAGTGCCTGGAGTGAGAGAGGGGCCGCAGAGTGAGAAGGAGGACAATGAGAGAGAGACCATAAGGCGAGATGTCAGACCTGGCAGAGAGCTGTTCCCCAGAGTGACTAGGGGAGGC
The DNA here is from genome assembly GCF_025201925.1 of Gopherus flavomarginatus. Lineage (NCBI taxonomy): Eukaryota > Metazoa > Chordata > Testudines > Testudinidae > Gopherus > Gopherus flavomarginatus. Next base: position 4,562,968 of record NC_066641.1, read on the forward strand.
GCCAGCTGCAGTGAGTGGACCCCATGATAGGGTGAAATACAGAAAATGGCTGCTTGGTGTTTAGCTCCAGGAGGGGTCTATACACTACAACTCTCCCACAGCGCTTGTCCTCAGAATCAAGCAATTTATTAAATTAATATTTATTCTGGCTTCACTAGACTTTCAAAAGCTCTGATGAGGGCCACTAGAGAAGCAGCCCTTTGCCCCTCAACCGGTTGATGTTGTTCAAATGCAATCATGTCAAAGTAGGATATTAAATCCCTTTCCTTGAGAACATTGAAAAATAATAACAGGATGAATAATTAGTAACTGAGACCTGATCCGTCAAACACGTAAATAGGTGATCTCCTTCTTTGAGAAGGTAACAGATTTTTTAGACAAAGGAAATGCAGTGGCGCTAATTTACCTCGATTTCAGTAAGGCATTTGTTACGGTTCCACATGGGGAATTATTAGCTAAATTGGAAAAGATGGGGATCAACATGAAAACTGAAAGGTGGATAAGGAACTGGTTAAAGGGGAGACTACAACGGGTTATACTGAAGGGTGAACTGTCAGGCTGGAGGGAGGTTACTAGTGAGTCCCTCAGGGATCGGTTTGGGGACCAATCTTATTTAATCTTTTTATTACTGACCTTGGCACAAAAAGCGGGAATGTGCTAATAAAGTTTGCGGATGACACAAAGCTGGGAGGTATTGCTAACACTGAGAAGGACCGGGATATCCCACAGGAAGATCTGAATGACCTTGTAAATTGGAGTAATAGTAATATGATGAAATTTAATAGTGAAAAGTGCAAGGTCATACATTTAGGGATTAATAACAAGAACTATTGTTATAAGCTGGGGAGGCATTAGTTGGAAGTAACAGAGGAGGAGAAGGACATCGGAGTATTGGTTGATCACAGGATGACTATGAGCTGCCAATGTGATATGGCCATGAAAAAAGCTAACGTGGTCTTGGGATGCATCAGGCGAGGTATTTCCGGTTGAGATAAGGAGCAGTTAGTACTGTTATACAAGGCACTGCTGAGACCTCATCTGGAATACTGTGTGCAGTTCTGGTCTCCTATGTTTAAGAAGGATGAATTCAAACTGCAACAGGTTCAGAGAAGGGCTACTCGGATGATCTGAGGAATGAAAAACCTGTCATATGAAAGGAGACTTAAAGAGCTTGGGTTGTTTAGCCTAACCAAAAGAAGGCTGAGGGGGGATATGATTGCTCTTTATAAATATATCAGAGGAATAAATACCAGGGAGGGAGAGGAATTATTTCAGCTCAGTACCAATGTGGACACAAAAACAAATGGATATAAACTGGCTATCAGGAAGTTTAGACTTGAAATTAGATGAAGGTTTCTAACCATCTGAGGAGTGAAGTTCTGGAACAGCCTTCCAAAGGGAGTAGTGGGGGCAAAAGACATATCTGGCTTCAAGACTAAACTTGATAAGTTTATGGAGGGGATGGTATAATGGGATAGCCTAATTTTGGCAATTAATTCATCTTTGACTACTAGCGGTAAATATGCCCAATGGCCTGTGATGGGATGTTAGATGGGGTGGGATCTGAGTTACTACAGAGAATTATTTTCTGGGTTCTGGCTGGTGAGTCTTGCCCACATGCTCAGGGTTTAGCTGATCGCCATATTTGGGGTTGGGAAGGAATTTTCCTCCAGGGCAGATTGGCAGAGGCCCCGCGGGGGGTTTCACCTTCCTCTGCAGCATGGGGCACGAATCACTTACTGGAAGATTCTCCACACCTTGAAGTCTTTAAACCATGATTTGAGGACTTCAATGGCTCAGAGACAGGTTTGATACAAGAGTGGGTGGATGAGATTCTATGGCCTGCGTTGTGCAGGGGGTCAGACTAGACGATCATAATCGTCCCTTCTGACCTTAAAGTCTATGATTCTATGAATTTGACAGACATGTCTGTAGTACCATAGAGCTCAGTGGGGCTACCACTCTCATGTATGAAAATAACTCGTGCTTAAGTCCTGTTGACTCTGAATGACTGTCCACAGCTTCTGACTCCAGTGGAACTACTCAGATACTTACAGCTAACAACTTGCTCAGGTGCTTTGCTGAAGCAGGGGCTATAAGCAGAGGTTCACAATAACCAGAATGCAATGTGAGCACTGCAACGTACCAGAACAATTTGGAATTGTCATTCTGCTTCGCTACAAACAGACTTTCACTAGATCGGAAGTGCACTGCGCTGTCATTTTTAAATGATCAAACTGTTTTTGTTTGTATTTTTGTTTTGAGACAACAATTTGCAGAAAAAAACTCCGAGGGCTTTAATGCCACTTGAGAGAGAGAAAGGAAAAAAAGTCACTTGAGTTTAAAACCTTTGGGAAAATTGGATATATAATGGAAGCATTTATACTAGGTTAGCTAAGAAAGAGAAGGGAAACAAACCAGAAACCTAAATCTAAGACTGATTTACTTGGATCCGGTTTAAGAAAGGGACTTCAGCTGCTGCAATGAACTGGCTCTGTCCAGCATGTGGGCGCATGCCTGAGAGAGATCTTGTTGCCCTCTAGTGGCTGGTATATAGGGAAGATAAAGGGATACTACTATTGACAGCTATGTGTTCCTTCATGTGGCAGAGGTCAATGTTTCAGTAGCTAAAAGACCAGAGAATTGGGGGTTTTGACTAAACGATTTGTTTTATTTTTGTTTGCACTTTTTGTATTGAAAAATCAAAATGTCTGAAAACCATGATATCTTGATTTGGATATTCTGCCGCCGTGCCTCATGGGAGATGTAGTCTGGTTTCCTCAGGTCCCTATTCTGCTCTAAGGGCCTCGCTCCCCAACTGGACTATGGTACACCCCAGGATGATCTTCCATGATGCACCATAGCCAGAATCTCCTATCATGCAATCACTTCCCTCCTCTGTGAGGGGAGACCTTTGTGCAGCACGGGAGATGCAGTCTGACCAAGAAGCCTGGCTGAAGAATGGAACTAAGGCATGAGGCCCCTGAGGTGAAGCTTCCATGATGCACAATGGCATTTCCTAACTGAAGTAGTACGGCTTTTGGCTGAGATACTTCAGGGTTTTTAACGTTGCTGAAAAGTCAAGAGATCCAGAGTGGAAAAAAAGCCCATTTTCTGACCAGTTCTTTCACTTAGCAGCCTCACCAGGGCCCTGACTTACCAGAGCACTTTGATTTAATCAAAAACCCAATTTTCTGTTGAAAAACAGTTTCAGGGGAAATTTCTTGCCAGAAATCCAGAATTGCCAGAAGCTGGGAATGAGCGACAAGGGATGGATCACTTGATGATTTCCTGTTCTGTTCAATCCCTCTGGGGCACCTGGCACTGGCCACTGTGCAAAGAGAGGATATTGGGCTAGATGGAACCTTGGTCTGACCCAGTATGGCCAGTCTTACGTTCTTATGTTCTTGACCAGCCCTATTCATTATGGACTTGATCCAACTCTCCTTATGCTCTATGGAAAGACTCCCCTTGATATCCGGCAGAGTTGGTTTGGGCTGCTCCAGGCTTTGTCTACAGTAGCATTTTTCTTTAACCTTTCACACTATTGCCACTCCACCAGTAGTAGGTCCTACAGTAGACTTGGCATTGAGTCATGTCAGCATTTTAACCACCATGTTGTCCGACCCTCTTTCAAGCAGGGCTAGAAGATACAGTGGTTGAGGGCTGGTGGCCGGTCTACACTAGCGTTCCCATCATTTCAAGGACCGCTGAGTCTGTACGAGTAGCAGCAACAGTGAGAAATTAAACCAAAGATCAGGCAGGCCCAGCCTAGATGGGTGCTGTCATGTAGAGTAGCCACTTGAACAAGCCAGGTACCTCCAGGTAGGGCACACCTGCTGGGCTGGGTGGTGTGCCAGGTTGTGACAGAATGAATTGTGACATGGGGGAGGGGAGGAAGGAAAAACAAGCAAAAACCACCAAGCAGCTGACTCTAATGAACCTGTCCTCCAAGAGGCCACTGGGAGCAGGAGGGATCTGAGGTCTATATAAGCCAGATCCAGCTCATCCCGGAGAGGAGAATGGGCAACACACAGGAAGGCTGAAGGAGTTCCAAATGGAAAATACAGATCCAGAAAGGGGTGAGAGGAGAGGCAGTCACCTTGGGGATTAAAAGTACTGAGTCTGGGGAGTGCGGGACACAAGGCTGGGCCCTGCCTCCCTTGGAAATTTTGGTCTTGCCTGAGAGGTCAGAGAATTTATGGGGAAATGAGATGGAAGGCTTTGGGTGCAGATGATAAACCAAATACCGACACACCCTTTTTAGAGCAGACTCGCATCCTTTCTGATGTCCTTTCTGTCCCACTCTTTTTCTAGGAAGGTCAGGACATCCAGGCCCACTGGGCTTAGTGATGTATTGGAGCTGCAGGATTTGAGATTCAGCGAGAGGACTAAGTCAGCTAAGTGGCTCTCCACTGAACTCCTCGAGGCTGGTGAGAATCCACTGGCTCACGCAGGTACCTCCTGGTGGGATACATTTGAGGAGCTGGCTGGCGTGCCAGGCACCTCCTGGTGGAATGTGCCCTCTCAGATGCTGATCATAGTGGATCCGTGCTAATTTTCCTTTGGCATGCTAACGGGTGACAGCAGCTGCGGGGGAGGACTAATGGAGGGAAGGTTTGCTACAACACAAATGCCATGCACAAGGTTTGGATGCTTTTTTTACAGTTATATAATTTTAAAACGACATTGATTTACAAAAGGGAAAACTAGCAAACACTTCGAGCCAGATGCTGATCTCGCCCGCAATGATATGACTTCCCTGCTGACTGCCGTGGAGCAGCTGCAGCATTACAGAGGAGGTAACATCCATGGAGTCGACCCTGAGCCTTTCCTACGATCTAATCACTTTGGGGATTTGAGAGGGAAAAGACAACATTGAAAATGGGCTGAGCTTCCTCCTGCTGCCTGGTTACTATGCCTACTGCCGTACAGCGCTGCCAGCAAATCCATCCTCTGGCCCTGCGATGGCCCTCAGCTAGGTGACACCTGCCCCGGCTCGTCTGGTCCTGCACTGCGGCCCTTCGCTCATCCCCACAAAGACGAACGCTCAACTTATCTGCCCATTGCTACTGATTAGCTTTCGATTAGCCCCTGTGCAAACAAACAGACGCTGTAGACAGGCTGGTCCCCCCCTTCCTGTGTGCCACTCACCCACCCCCCCATTTCAGGAACTCCCCACAACACGTCCACCTCCTCCCTTGTGCCAGTGGCTCTGTATGCCTTCCTTCCCCTACCAGGGTCAGTCCCCACATTTTCTCCCCAGGAGAGGTGGTCTGTGTATCTCCCCATGCTCCCTTCCTCCCAGCCCCCCATGCCCTTCTTCCTCACCCTCTACCTCCCCTCCCCTCCCATCATTGTCCTCTCTTCTCCCCCATGCCAGGGGCTTTTTGTGCCACCTCCCCCCTCCCCATTTTCACTCTGTGTAGGAGATAAGTCATTCAGGTGCCATCATTTTAAACTCTGCTGGGACGAGGGGCAGAGCTGAGATGGGAGTGTTGGTGTTAGTGGCTGCCATCAACCCATTCCTTCATCTATACATAATTACAGAGGTGGTTGAAGTTGCTGTCTGGGTTAATCCAATTCCAGGCACACCATTTGTCCCTCATTTCCCCTTTCTGGGTTTCTGATTTCACACCCAAATCAATAGAGTACTGCCAACTGCTGCCTAAAACATTCCCTGAAACTTTGGAATTGAGTGCATGTGGCATTCAAATGTTATCTTATTACAAAGAAATGCCATCAACTTGAGCGTAAGACCTTGCAAACTTGATCAGTGATTTCACAGGTCTGTTTTACCAGGGGTAAATGCACCTGGAAGAGATGAAGTGGGAAATAGAAATAATTCTGCTGATGATATGGACAACTTTCATCATCCCAGAATGGTTGTTTGTAAGGAGTATGGCCTCGTACATAATCTATGGGACTGTGAACTTGTGTGCTTTGAGGGTACCCTCTGGTGTCCCCCCCATTCTGTCTTACTGTGGCTCACATTTTGTGATTTTTAAAGCTAGTTAAAAATACCAGGAAATTGTGCTTGTTTGTTTTTTGTTTTGTTTTCATCAACGGTTTCTCACAGAAACTATTGAAAATCCAAAGGTAAAAAAAAAATAAATGGTTTTTAGTTCAAATTTGATGTTTTCAGCAAATATTTTTAGTTTATGAAAACTATTTTTGTTTAAATCATTTAAAAAAAATTTTCCATTAAAAAATGTTTGGAAAACTTTGCCAAAGATTTTTATTGAAAAAAAAATTGGATTCCATGTTTTCATTGGAAAACAAACAAACAAAAAAGAACCCAGAGCAATTTGTTGAAAAAAATCGCAGAAAACTTGTCACTTTCAGCAGACTGTTTTTGTTGAAACTACTTTCCCACCAATAATAATAATTAATAATTCCATCCATTCTCAATTCCTGGCTTGTGAAGAGGTTCTCCCAATCCTTTCCAAATGGGGCAAAATCATCAGCTGATATCAATCAGCATAGTTCACTGATTTGTTTGCTGTCTGTGTTTAGGGACTGGCTGCTTCTCCTAGATGGCATATCAGCCTTTTTCTTTCGTGATTATTTTTATGTCTCCATTGAATTTAAAACAAAACAAACCAATAAAACTGCATATTAAAACTGTGCATAGAATTGAGACAAGGGATAATGAACACTTAACTAACAAACACTTTCAAAAGCAAAATCATCCACTCCGTGCCCTTCTAGCCATCTTCTCTGCCTCTCACCCAACTGGTTGTTTTCTCCTTTATGTCAGAGATATTCCTCCCACGTTGTATGAGATGCTTTAATTTTGTCATTATTTTTGTATTGCTCCAAGAAAGCAGTGAAGGACAATTGCAATCCATTTGATTAAAAAGACATAATTCTCATATGTGCTGACAAAAAAATGACCAAGGAGGTCTGATTGGCGCCGTTGGTAACATAAGATTCCATGCAATTCCTGTGACGAGAGTCAGGCATTTCAAACATGGGTAAACTTGATTTTTACCAACATCTCCGAAATCCACAACTTTTGTAAAAAGAGTGTTGAATAAAATTGCTTGCCATTAGGCTGCAGAAAGCAAAGGCCTTTCAGATCAAAGGCACGTTGGTAACACTTGTATTTACCTAGATTGTTTACCTAGTTCATTAGTGTAGCCACCTCTTTGTCCAGTGTTTGTACAGCACTGAGCACAGTGGGGGGGCCTGGTACATGACTAACCTATGCCACTCTAAAATAAATAATAATGAAGACATAGCAAAAAAAAAAATGGGCCCAATCCTTGAGGCTCTCGCATAGCCTTCAATGGAGATTCCATGCACACCATACCCATAGAAATGGCTCAATGTGGATCAGCGGTGGCGGAAGACAGAACAAGGGCAATGGTCTCAAGTTGCAGTGGGGGAGGTCTAGGTTGGATATTAGGAGACACTATTTCACTAGAAGGGTGGTGAAGCACTGGAATGGGGTTACCTAGGGAGGGGGTGGAATCTCCTTCCTTAGAGGTTTTTAAGGCCCGGCTTGACAAAACCCTGGCTGGGATGATTTAGTTGGGAATTGGTCCTGCTTTGAGCAGGGGGTTGGACTAGATGAACTCCTGAGGTCCCTTCCAACCCTGATCTTCTCTGATTCTATGATCTGATTCCTGCAATGCAACACATCATTATAGATCATAGCTGAACAAACATATAGGGGGCCAGTCAACTCTTGCACTGTAGCAATCGACAACATAAGACATTGGCAGAGACTGAACCTAGGAACTTTAGCAGCAAGAACACAGGCCTCTGTTACTTACAATGAAGGAGGCCTGTGGGCCAGGGCATCAAGGGGTCTGTGTCTTATACTCTATATGGACCAGCCACTAGAGGGGGACATGACACACTTAGTCATAATTCTTCATGGTCGCAATGTCATTTGGGATTCTCTCACATACCTAGTACAGACCAATGTACATGGGGCCTGATTTTCAGGCATGCTCAACACCTGCTGCTCCCATGGTCTTGAAGCAGCATCATGAGTGCTCAATACTGTTGAAAACGAGGCTCAGGAGTGTTGTCTCTTGTCCAAGCCTGCACTGTCCGGGCTGCCCTCCCTGGTTGCTGTGTGTTCTGTGCACTGCAGGAGACTGAGATGGCCAATGCAGCATGCAGAGCCCAAACGGTGCTGATGGTTTTGATGTGACAATTCCTGTGACGCAATCTGAGGCGAGATCACGACGATTATTCCGTATGTCAAAATGTTAGGGTCTCCTAACAGGGTGGCAAGGCGCATCTGCACGGATGCCCTGTGACTCCCAATGTTTCCCCAAGATCTATGGGATAAGGGATGAGGAGGGGGTAAATCATACCCCTCCATGGTGGAATTCACAGCCTTTCCTCTAAGTGGTTTAATCTGGCTTAAGGGAGAAAGGGGCCCATAATGAGAAGCAGGCTCACCTCTTATCATAGAATATCAGGGTTGGAAGGGACCTCAGGAGGTATCTAGTCCAACCCCCTGCTCAAAGCAGGACCAATCACAACTAAATCTTCCCACTTGTCTTACTGAATAGACCTTCGCCCAAAATTCCTAGCTTTGATCTAAAGGGTGCAACATCCATACACTTGGCAAAGGGGCCACCAGGCCATCCGAAGGGCCCATGCTGTGTATCCCCCCGCTCCACAGAAGAGTCTTAAAATGCCGAGCTTGTGAGTATACGACAAATGGAACGCGAGCAAAGTTAATGAAACCCCATAAATTAGCACTGCTCTCCCCCACGACTGCTCCACTCCCACGCTCTAGGAAATGTACCCTGTGTGCTTGTTATTTAAGCAGAACATGGCCAGCCACGAGCGACTCCTTACTGAATTAGGGTGAGTTATGCTCCCAATGACTTAGCCTCAGTGCTACTGAGAAGGAGGTGCACGGGCGTGGGCATGCAGGTGGATGCGTGTGAGGGGGACACGTGCATGTATGGGCACTTGTGCATGTGTGTTCTTGTGCGTGCGTGTGCATATACATTTGTGTCCACGTCAATGCCCATCTGTGCCTTTGAAAATGAGTTTGCTGTCTCTTTCCAATATGCAATGGTAAAAAAATGACACTCGACACGGTTGGCAATCTCACAAATAGAACCCTTCCCTACAAGTGCTGCAGTGATTGCTCTATTCGGAAAGCATTAAGGGCCCCTCGCTTGCCGCCACTGCCTGAGGTCAAGGGGAGTCTAGTCAACAATTTCGAGTGGAGCAGGCGCAGGTTTTTAATTGCACATGCTCTCTGGCTGCACTTCACGTTGAGGTTGTAATTTCCAGCTTGAGGATTCCTACTCAGCCTACCTCTGATTGAGCTAACATGGTAGCTGAATGGTGTCCATGGTGGGAGGGGCTAGCAGCCCTAAATACGTACCTGCTGTCGGTGGGATTGTACTCGGGGCAGCTAGCCTGTAGTGCAGTGGTTACCTGCTCCTGCCCTGCAGGGCTTGAAACAGCCCAGGAGAGGGCTGGGGCTGGGCCAAGTAGCCTGGGCTGATTGGGGTAGATAGGCTTAGCTGTGACCATGTCCCAATCAGGCCCAGCTGGTCCCTATAAGAGGCTGTGAGCCAGAAGCCCAGTCAGTCTCCCTCTGCTTCTAAGCCCTGGCCAGTTCTTGTGCCTGATCCTGCCTCCACTGGGGTCAGCTGCAGGTTTGTCATAGGTGTCACAGGTCTTCAGATGCTCGCATGCAGAAGGGCAGCAAAGATGTCACCAGCTCTGAGAATCAGGGAGAATCCTGCTTTGTGGCCTGAATTTGCTCGTATTGAGTTGCTGGACACAGACTGACCAGTGGGTTCTCTCCGTCTGCCAGCCTGGGATGCCTAGTGTCACCAGGCAGGATCTCCTGGCCTGGATTCTGTACTCAGGAAAGGTGCTTCTGGCCATCAGAGAGGGTACCTTTTCCCCTAGAGAATCCATCGATGCATTACAAGGCCTGTAGGAATGCTACCCCTAAGGCTTTTTCTCTGACTTTAAACAACGGCAAAGTCAAAATTACTGTCAAATCATTAATCCACGGGGATTTGCCCTGATAGGAAAGAGTTCTTTTGACTGCCAGTCTGCCCTTCCACATGACCCAAGGCAGGGCAATGCTCCAGAGTTTCTGTTGCACTGTATTCAGAACTCCTGTTGGGATACCTGGAGCCCTGTGCATGGAGCTGGGTGTGGAAACAGCTCTAACGTTCACATTGGCATGTGGAGAGACACAGAGACACCTCATGACACCGTAGTATCTTCTACTTCTATGCATTCACTCTCCTGAGACTCCCCAAGCTCTTTGCCCACATGGCTTCTGAGGTGGCCCTGCTGGCACAGAGGGTGCAAGGTGGGCTCCTTGCAGTAGCTGGGGATCCTGCCCTCGGCAAGGGCTGACCCCCAGGGAAGGGAAGCAATGGTGTTTGCACCAGTTCCCTGGGGTTGTAAAGCCCCACAGGTCTAGAACCCAGGCCTACAGAGCTGCCAGTCGGCAACAGCTGTAACCACTGGCCATGATCTGCTGGGAAAGTTCCATCTCAAGGGGTTTGATGGGCAGCAGCCTCATGGCTCCTGATTGGCTCCCTGCACTATATAAACCCCAGAGGCCTATGAGGAAGTGTCCAGGCAACAGTGCCATTCTTCTCTAGCTGCTGCAACAACCATTCCTGCTCCTGAACTTCTGGCTTGGCCTTGCTTTGATATGGACTTTGCCTCCTCACCCAGGCCCTGAAACCTGCCTCGGACTCCAGTATGGACCCTAGGCTGGAACCTGACCACGAACTCCTCTGCTACTCCCAGCCTCAGGTTTGACCCAGCTCTGCCCCTGGGTCTTGACTGCCATTGCTGGGATCCTGACACAGGGGAGATTAGAGAGTTGGGTTTGTAGCTGGGGAGCACTAGACAGCTCTGGACCCCCAGTCATGTAAGGATGGTGGGCACCTCATGCTGTTGCAACCTTGCTCTGGCTGGGTGGGGTGGGGCGTGAGGCAAGTGGATATAGGCTGCCACTGGAGCCATCCTGCCAAGATGCTGGAGGGAGAGGGACTCCGGAGCCAGTGTCAAGCTATAGTTTCCATGCGGATGGCCCTGTGGTTCTCCAGGGCTTATCCCAAAGATCTAATTGGGCCCCTAATTCTTCCACATATTATAAAGCCACAAGTCTGACAGCCCGTCCCAGGTCCATCCCTTCCAGTCCTGGAGCTGTTACTGAGAAGAATGCAGTGAAATCTCTAATACGAGGGCAGCTCACTTCCTTTGAAGTGGATCATGCTGCTGTTCTCCAGTGATGCTCGGCGGAGGGAAGAAATCGAGTGGTAGGACCAATCGCCTCCCCCCTCAGCTGTACCAGTTTTTATTTATCCCATGCTGCCCAGGTGAAGGACAGTTCTCAGGACTGCATTTGGCTATCAAAACGATGCAACGTTCCTAGTGTTTTCCAAAGCATGTTTTGCTTTGCCCCAGGAGCTCATGCTGGCAATGAACTGGAGCTTAACCAAAGGCTTCCATTTCTTCTGGAATCTCTGTCAAGTTCTTGTTTGCACAATATTTTCTGTGTATTTGGTTAGAGCCCCTTGGTACATGCGGAGGGTGCTGCGTATACTCATAAATAATAATTACCTCCCTGGGAATTTCCTACTTTAAACATTTTTAAATAAATAGATGTAAATCTCCTCAAATGCAAGCTTTTCTGTAACTGCATTATATCAGCGAGCATGCTGTGTTCAATGAGGAAACTGCAGCCAAGACACAGGAACCGCATTGCCTGGATCTGTGCTTCCTAATTCAGAATGGGAAATGGAAACAATTGCATTTCCGGAAAGTGAAATGGGGAAATCTCCCAGAATTGGATGTTTTTTTGCCTTGGTCGAAATTGGATCATTTCTCACAACATGTTGACTTTTCAACCAATGAAACCCTTTATAAACCTGGCTGCAGGCTCAGACAATCTTGTAATTTAGGAAGGCATTACAGGCAATACAATTTCATATGGTATTTGCCTTATGCACTGCATCAAATCCACAGCAACTTATTTTCTCCTGGAGCTGGTAGTGTTCTTTGCCTACATCACAGTCACAGTTGCTGCTGGGCTTGTACTGTTAGATTTGGTGTATTGTAAATACTGCGGAATGCTGGTGAGAGACGGATTGGGTGAGTTAATATCTTTTATTGGACCAACTTCTTTTGTGAGAGAGAGACAAGCTTTCGAGCCACACAGAGCTCTTCTTCAGGTCTCCTGTGCATCTCGAATCTTGTCTCTCTCAGCAACAGAAGTTGGTCTAGTAAAAGATACGCCCTCACCACCTTGTCTCTCTAATATCTAGGGACCAACACCACTGCCAAGAGCAAAAAGCTTGTGTGACCCACAGTCGGATTGTCAGATCAAGTTGGGACATCTCAACAAAATGAAGGCAGGGCCGCCCGGGGGAGAGGGGAAGAGGGACAATTTGCTCGCTCTGGGGGCCCTGAAAAACTCTTGTGGGGCCCGGGCCACCAGAGCTGCTTCTGCTCTGGGTCTTCGGCGGCGGGGGGTCCTTCCGCCTGGGGCGGAAGGACCTCCCGCTGCTGAATTGGGACCCACTGCCAAAGTGCTGGATCTTCTGCGGTAATTCAGCAGCTGGAGGTTCCTGCTGTGGGTCTTCGGGGCACTTCGGCTGCGGGTCCCGGAGCGGAAGGACTCCTCGCCTTTGAATTACTGCCAAAGCGGGGGCCCCCCGCAGCCGAAGACCTCAGGTCCCCTGAATCCTCTGGGCCGCCCTGAATGAAGGTTGCATTTGCCATGCTAAGTCAGCCCTCCTGCGTGTCTCATTTGTTTGATGAACAGGTATCAATTACCCAGAGTAAAACACCAGGTTTGGCATTCAACAAGGGAAAGAACAATCTGTGTATTTATAGATAGAATATCAGGGTTAGAAGGGACCTCAGGAGGTGTCTAGTCCAACCCCCTGCTCAAAGCAGGCCCCATCCCCTGCAGGAGTAACGCTGGTGAACCGGGCCCTAATGCCCAAGTTGCCACTGGAGTAACTGCAGGTTGTGCGACACCCTAACCTGGCAGCTGCTGGGCTAGATTGTCCATTTGACAACGCACACTGCTGCACCATCCCCAGGAGAAGAGCAGGGAATGGATTATAACAGAGAGAGGCCCATCTCCTTCCCTGCTGCTACAGTAGCTATCCGACGCTGGCTGTGACCAAGCGCAGGTTAGTACCCCTGAACTGGCTCACCAGAGCAGTGCTTTGGGAGCGGGTTAAGCTGAGAAGGCACCCTGCCCATGTGGGGAGGGAAGTACCTGGCATGCAGCCCTGCTTTCCCCTCTGTCCTATGTCCCTCCCGGACCCGGTGCCCTGTTATCTGGGGTGCTTCCCCCTGGAAGTTACCCATCAGTCTCAGGGTCTCCCCTCCCCGGGGAACCCCCACCCACTATCCCTACCTCGCCTCAGTCGTAGGCTACTGCCAGTCACCAACTAGCCCCTGTACCCTAGGGCAGACTGCAGTATCAGCCCCTCATCACAGGCAAGGGGGGTTTGGACCTACTGCCTTTGCCGATCCCAGGGCTGCCCTCTGCAACCTCTAGTACCCATTGGCCTTATGCTGGTCCACAGCCTGGGGCTTTCCAGGCTGGAGTTCCCTAGTTCCTCTGCCTTTCCCCAACCCTGTTCCGCTCAGGTCCCTGCAGCCAGGTCCCTCCCTCTCAGAAGATAGAGGAAATCTGCTGAGCTCCTGGCTTCCAGCCTCTTATATAGGAAGAGCTGAGGCCTGATAGGTGCGTGGCCCAGCTGCGGCTGCTTCCCCAATCAGAGTAGTAGCTGCTTACCCCTGCACCAGCCCTCTTCCAGGGCTGTCTTTATACCCCTCAGGGCAGGAGCGGGTGATCACCCCGATACAGGAAGGTCTAAGTTGGATATTAGGAGACACTATTTCACTAGGAGGGTTGTGAAGCACTGGAATGGGTTCCCTAGGGAGGTGGTGGAATCTCCATCATTAGAGGTTTTTAAGGCCTGGCTTGACAATGCCCTGGCTGGGATGATTTAGTTGGGGTTGGTCCTGCTTTGAGCAGGGGGTGGGACTAGATAACCTCCTGAGGTCCCTCTCAACCTTGATATTCTATGATTCTATGATCCTTCCTCCAGCACTGACCAGATTCAGAAAGTACTAAGCTACTGTATTCCGTGTAGACCAGTGTCCTGCTGCAGACCAGTGCTATGTCCTGCCATGTTTGGAAACTGTGGATTAAAGGTACACATGGTGCAAAAGAAACAGAGGGTGCATGTTTGTGAGTAGGACCCTGAGACTAGACCTGGCAACGATGCTCCTGGGGTAGCCGAAGAAGCACCCCGTGACACTTGGCTTGCTCGAACAGTATGTTCACAGCCTACACACAGAGAAATTAGATTAAAAACATAAATACTCTTGCTGGAAGGATGCAGCATAGTACTACTTTATTTCTTGGAATTCAGAACAATAACACACAAGCAACTGAAAACAAAGGAAAACCAGGCTTCTCCCACAGGTTCCACCCACCCTACCTTGCCTTAAATTGCCTCTTTCCGGACTGACTGATCACATGATTCTCGACAGAACCCCAGCTGGGCCTTTGAAGTGCAAAATGTATCCGCTAGAATGGAATGGAACGAGGTTCCTTCACAAACTGTTTGCTCCCCTTCAGTTGCTCTGCCCCGGGAGATGGGATGCAGCTCAGCAGTGCCATGGGGATTATGGGAAGGACAGGCCCATATGCAGGTGTTCCCACGGGGGGCCCACGTTGTGCAACACCCTTTACGTTTGTGCTCACACAAATGAGCAGCCCCTAATTCCAGCCTCTGCCAAGCCATTACATGACTCCATGAATGCCTAGTGCAATGCGCTCCAAGTCTGGCAGGCAAAGAATGCATCATGCTTGTCACAATAAAAATGGGAACGACGCAAAGAATGACAATGACAAAGGGAGCTCAGCGGGAGATGGAATCGAGGGTCTTGGAGGAAGAGTGGTAAAGTCTTGTGTAATTGAGTGCAATGTGCTTGAATGAACTGTTTTCTTGACTTTTACTAAAATGAGGATTTATTCGCCGTTGGGTTGTTCATGAGCTGTATAATAAATACCAGCCAGTGGGAGTGTAATTAGCAAGAAATTATTTACAGAGATGAGAACCTGTTTCCAAAAAGAAGCAAATAGCATGTCCGCTCTCCTCCTAAAGTGGATCGGCAGCTGGTCTGCTGCACACAACTGTCCACCGGGGTGGCATCTTGGCAGGCCACCACAAGAATAATGACGCTTTCGAAGAAAGACACTGGAATAACTCATGGAAGCAGCAAACATGCAAACTGTCAGCATGATTCACTGAGTAATTAGAGAATAATGCAGTGCAAACTATTAAGAGATAAAAACAGTAAGTCAGCATTGACTCATCTCCCCTAAAACTCATGGCTGACATACCCACCAGTTTTTGTAATCTTCCAAAGCCTGATGCTCTAACGTAATGCCAGGCAAGGAACTTTGCTATGGCGGAGCCCCCATGCATTCACAACAGCCTGAGTTGCTGATGTGTTTCCATTTCTTACAGCCAAAAAGCTGCAAAGGTAGAAACCCATAAAAAACATTGTTGCCAGAGCTAAGCAAACTGCCGGATGTTTGCCTAATGTGATTCAGAAAAGGATCAGACATTTATATAAATGAGAATGGCCTATACAGTGAGATTAGCTAGGACAGAAAATAACTAAGGCTATCAATCTGCATGCGTTTGAGCATAGTGAGGTCACCATTTGGGGATCAGGAAGGAATTTCTCCCATGTGGTAGAATTGTGCAGGGACCTTGTGCTTTTTCCTGCTTTTTTTAGAAGTATTTTAGTCTGGGCAGGAAACTCTTTTCCGGTCCCACAAGAAGTTTTGAGATGCCACAAATGTTTCCTGTCTCAAATCAAGATAAAAAATAAATCTTGAAAATTTTCACCGACAAACCAAAAAAAATTGATTTGGGTCCATCAAAAGATTTTTGTTCTGATATTTCTGAAACATTTGTTTTCAGTGTTGACTGTTTTTCTTTAACCTTTTTAGTAGAACTTACATTTTGAAACAAAAAAATCATTTGAAATCAGAATCTCCCAGAGTTTCCTTTGGAAAACGTCAGGTTGGGATGGTTCGAAAATTTCTGAACTTTATCTTTCAACAGTTTTTTGAGTCAGAAAATCAGTCAAAACTGACCTGTTCCCATGAACAGTTTTGGTTTTAATACACTGGTAACTTTCACTGGAAAAGAAAACTTTGCTGAAAAATTCCTGACCAGCTCTACTGTGGATTAGATTAACCATTGGTCTGGCCCACTGGAACAAGTACCATGTTTCTGTGTTTCTCGTAGCTCCAGAAATGCTTTCACAATGGCCAGTCACTGTTTGCTGCTTTTAAAATGTTGCTGCCATCAATTGTCTGTGTGGAACCACCTCTTTCATCAGTAGACGTATAGGGTTAATCTCTACGCTTGGGTGTAAGCAAGTCCCTCCCAACGGGCTTCAATCTGAGGACAGAAGGTCCACTTCACCGTTGTCTGGCACCTTCATAGTTTCCAAGGCCAGAAAGAACTACTGTGATCATGTTGTTTGACGTAAATGTATAACACAAGCTGTAAAACTTCCCTGAATTTATTCCTGTTTGAACCAGAGCGTATCTTTTAGAAAAAATCCAATCTTGATTTAAACATTGCCAGTGGTAGAAAATCCATCACAAATAAATTGTTTCAGTGGTTAGTTACCCTCACCATTAGAAATGTATGCCTTAGTTCTGGTCTCAAGTTGTCTATTTCAGCGTCTAGCTACTGGATCTTGTTATGCCTTTGTCTGCTAGACAGAAAAGCTCATTATCAAATTTTTATTCCCCATGTAGATAGGATGACTTTTTATAGGGACGGTCCCAATATTTGGGGCTTTGTCTTATATAGGTGTCTATTACCCCCCCAGTCCCCGTCCCAGTTTTTCACACTTACTGTCTGGTCACCCTACATGTGACCCTACAGACTGTGATCAAATCACCCCTTGACCATGTCTTTGTTAAGCTAAATAGATAGAGCTCCTTGAGTCTATCACTATAAAACATGTTACCCAATTCTTTAATCATTCTCATGGCTCTTCTCTGAACCCTCACCAACTTATCAGCATCCTTCTTAATTGTGGACACCAGAACTGGACACAATATTCCAGCAACGGGCCCACCAGTGCTAAATACACAGGTAAAATAATCTCGACTCCTACTTGAGTTTCCCTTTATGCACCTAAGCATTGTACTGGCCCTTTTGCCCATAGCATTGCATTGGAAGTTCATGTTCAGCTGATTATCACCACCTCCCCCAAATCTTTTTCAGAGTCCCAGGACAGAGTCCTCATCTTGTAAGTCTGGGTGACATTCTTTGTTCCTAGATGTGTACATTTACATTTAGCCAGGCTAAAATGCCTACTGTTTGTGTGCGCTCAGCCTACCAAGTGACCCAGATAGCTCTTTATCAGTGACCTGTCTGCTTCCTTATTTACCACTCTCCCAATTTTTGTGTCATCTGCACACTGTGTCAGAAATGACTTTGTTTTCTTCCAAGTAATTGATAAAAATGTTAAATAGCATAGGGCCAAGAACAGATTCCTGCAGGACCCCACTAGAAACACACCCTTCAGTGGCGATCCCCTGTTTACAGTTGCATTGTGAGATCTATCAGTTAGCCAGTTTTTAATCCATTTCATGTGTGCCATGTTAATCTTATTTTGTTCTAGTTTTCAATCAAAATAGTGTTGTTTAACCTAGGGCAGAGCAGGAATAAATTACCACCACATCAGAAGACACCGTACTCATCTTGACTGCCCAGTTGTTTGCAGCATTGTAAATGACAACTCAAGGTGTAGGGCAGATCTGTTCCAGAATCTTCCTCAGCATGTTTAATTATATTTGCAAGGAACGTTTATAATTTATTGTTTAGGAAATCCAGGTTAATATTGACTTCGTCAGCTCACAGTGCAATACTCATCCTAGCCTGATTAAGAGGCAATTGTAGGCACTCAAGAAGAGACACAGGGAGAGCTCCCCTTAAGCATATGTCTCAAAAAATGATGCTGAAATCTTGACTGAGTTTTTGCTTCATCCTTGCTCACTCTTTTGAGTAAGTCTCCACTGCAACTGGGAAGTGTGATGTGCTGCATGTACAGGAAAACCTGAGCTAGCTTGGATCAAAGCTAGCTTCAATAACAGCTGTATTGAAGCATGAGTACTGGCCCGGAAACCTGGGTTCATACTTGTGTGGATGCAGTGGAGACATAGCCTGTGACTTCAGCGTGAGTTTTGCACGAGTCAGAAGCAAGTAAAACTCAGCAAGGAGTTCAGACCTCGGGGTTTTTCCCATCATTTGTCCAGGTTTGAATTACTTTGTTGAGTCAAGGGGTTACGCCTTTGTGGGCAATTGCACCAGATCAGTTGGAATAAGACATCAGTCCATGCCTGCCACCTCCCAGTTAGCGGTGCAGATTCTTCACCTTTCATGAAACCTGAACTGGTGTCAGCTCCAGTTTCATGGTCACATAACCAGCCCAAGTTCCGCTGCAGGTCCCCAAGCGCATAGCTGAATGGAAAGCAGGCGTACAAGGCATCTGATCATCAGGGTGAAGGCAAGAGTGCAAACGCATATGGCCGAGAACCAGGGGCTGTGTTCTACATTTAATCGCTGCAATAGACTGTCTTAGAATGGGAAAAATCCGCTGATGAGTCCCATTCATTGTTCACTGCTGAAGTCCATATTTCAAGGAATATTTCTCCAGGTGAGTTACAGCTTTACTCACTTTGGTGGCAAGAGGAATGAGCCATGATTTTTGTTCTCCGGATTTCAATACTCATAACATTTCCATTTCCATGGCATTTGATTAAATATTAGAGATTTAAGATGCATTCATAACATTAACCTTTCCAGAGAGGCTAGTCCTAAAGCAGCTCCTATTTGCCTGTTTAATATGCAACACTTGCTGTTGTCTGTACTTCAAGCAGGCAGAATTAATGAATCAAAGATCTGAAATGTAAGGAAAAAACTCACCTTCCTTAACAAATGACCTGCAGTGTAACATCAGATGCTCCCTCACTTGTCAAAGAAGCCATGTACTGCTCAGCTACTCATAAAGTTGTAATTTGCAAATTTGCATCCAATTTGACACTTTGTCATCTTGTGACATCCCCCTGGGTGAGCTGACAGGTGACTCATTGCCACATGCCCCAAGCAGCATTCTCTGTGTGATCTGATCTGTCCTTAAGTCATTTGTTGTTTGGCCAGGACCAGACTCCTTGAAAGGAAAAAGGGGAGAGGGGAAAGTCTTAGTTTCACCTATGGACGTAGAATCTTGAATGATGATTCTGTTTTGTCAGCTCTTGCAAGCTAAAAAAAGCTCAAACTGTCTTCAGGGTAATACAGCGATGGGTGTTGGTAATTCAGCAATACTTGGCTTTTATGTAGAGCTTTACATCAGTAGATCTTGAAGTGCTGTGCAAAGGACGCCAGTCCCATTATCCTAGATCAGGAAACTGAGACACAAAGCAGGAGGAAGTGACTTGCACACCACCCAGCAGCAAAGCTGGTTCTAAAATCTAGATCCCCTGAATCTCACACTAGTATGTTGTCCAGTAAGAC
The DNA here is from genome assembly GCF_025201925.1 of Gopherus flavomarginatus. Classification (NCBI taxonomy): domain Eukaryota; kingdom Metazoa; phylum Chordata; order Testudines; family Testudinidae; genus Gopherus; species Gopherus flavomarginatus. The sequence continues at coordinate 4,582,575 of NC_066641.1, forward strand.
ACCCAGCTTCTCCCTGCTGCATTCTTGCTGAGCCGCCACTGACCTTTATTCCCCAGCAGCTGTACTAGAACTATTATTATTTGTCTAGCTGTAGCATCCAGAGGGGCTAATCAGGGATCAGGGTTCCCCGTGTGCTAGCTGCTGTACACACACCTAAGAAAACGACAGTCCGTGCTCCCAGGAGGTGCCAATCTAAGTATAAGAGACAAGATGTTGAAAATTGGAGAGGGCTCAGAAAAGAGTCACACAAATGATTTGAGATCGGGAGAAAATGTCTGACGGGGAGAGAATTAAAGAGCTCAATCCGTTTTGCTTATCAGAAAGAAGATTGAGAGGTGACATGATGGCAGTGTCTGGATATCTTCTTGGGGAGATAAAAACTAGGTACTTAAGGGCTCTTGAATCGAGAGGAAAAAAGCATAACAAGAATCAATGGCTGGAAGCTGAAACCTGACAAATTTCAAACTGACAAGACAGCACATATTTTTTACCAGTGAGGGTGATTAACCATTGGCACAAACTGCCAACGGAAGTGGTGGTTCCTCCACCTCTCGATGGCTCCAGAGCCTAGGTTGACCAGATGTCCTGATTTTGGGGTCTTTTTCTTATATTACCCCCCACCCCCATCCCGATTTTTCACACTTGCTGTCCGGTCACCTTACCAGAGCCCGAGTGGATGCCTTTCTGGATGATATGCTTTAGCCAACACACAAGCTGTGCTTTGGTCAAAGGGCTCAAGACAGGGGTAAGTGGGTGAAATTCTCTGGCCTGGGATATGTAAGAGGACAGAATAGCTGATCTGATGGTCCCTTCTGGCCTTAAACTCTGTGAATCTATGACATGTGGACACAGGCAGACCAGTGGGGGAAGGTGGGACACAACGTAGCCATGGTCAGTGTGATAAGCTTCACCAGAAGTTAGGAAATGCCAGAATGAACGTTGCCCGTGAAACCTTAATTTGGCCTTCCTGTGCCTAAGCATTCTTGAGGCTGTCTTTGAGGATGTGATCCCATATTATTTTTTGCACAAGACCCTGCCTCGTTCACTGCAAAGGAAGGTCCTGCTCCCTAGATGAATGAGGGCTATATAGTGAGGAAGACAGTTTTTTTTGTAGGACCCCCTTCATCATTAGTGGCTGAAGATAGGAGTGCAGTGCCTGAGGCAAGGGCTTGCAGGAGAAGAAAGGATGCTCTCATGATTAAGGCAGAACTGGATTTTATCCCTGCCTCTGGCACAGAGCTCCTAGGTGATCTGGGGCAAGTTACTTCAACCAGGCTTTTCACAGGTGGTCACTAATGGTGCGTTCCTCATTTTGTGGAGTCTAACTTGAGACCCTGGGATCTCATTTGTGGAAGTGCACTTGTAACCCACACACCTGCTGGGTGTGGTGTTTTGTTCCATCTAGTGGCACTGAGATGAGAGAGAGAGAAAGAAAGAGCAGTCAATGAGTCTGCCCTATAGCCTTAGCCAACAGTCAGGTGGCTTTTAGCTTATGTGGTAGAGGCTCATACACTGAGGCCTCAGGTTCAATCCCAGTGACCGGGGTCCATCAGGGTTACATGCTCTCAGCTGCAACTGAAGTCAATGGGAGCTGGTCTCTCAGCCTATAAATACTCTGAAAAGTCAGGTGCTTGGTGTCTCAAATTGGGCACCCAAAACTAATGGATACTTTGGACCTTAATGTCTGTGTCCTGGTTCCCTTTTTTAAATAAGGGGATAATACCAACCCCTTATCTCACAGGAGTGATGTGAAAATAAATCCATTAATATTTGTGAAGCACTCTGATACTATAGTGTTGAGAACCATAGAAAAGCCCAGGGGAAAACTAATAATTCAGTATTTGGAGCAGGGTTTGAATAACGAACAGTAAATAAGGCCTGTGGCTGCATGTTGAACAACAAGGAGAAAACAAAATATTGAATAGCTGCTCATTAAGTGAGCACAGTCCATTCCTTGCACTGAATGAGGCGGGGTCCTGGGGAAAATAATATGTGATCATGCAATTGAAGACTGTATCATAATGCACGCACACAAGGGGGGGTAAATTAAGGGTGCATGGACAACCTTAATTCTGGTGTTTCTTAGTTTTTGAGTGCTTGACTTTGCAACCTTAATAGCATTCTTTTAATCTAGTTGGAGTATTATGTTTTCATGTTTACATTTAACAGTGTAAATAGCAATCAAAATTTGACACCTGGGCCATGCAACTGTGCTAATGCTATTATGTAAACCTTTAAGACGCTGACATCCTGCTGTTGTGGATGCATGTAGCATATGAAAATGTCGATCTATAAATACACAGGTTTTAGTTTGCCAAGATTTCTGGGTTTGGCTCACAATGTAGGTATGCTATCATTATTCTGAGTTGTTCCTTTCCTTTTTATTGCAATTTGCTAGCAAATTATCTTTAAAGAGCCTTAACTCAGTTGTTCCCATTAATCTTAAATTAATTATGAGGTAAGTCCATACTAATTCAGCACTGGGGATTTTGTTTCTAATCACATGCTCTTAGGCCTGGTTGCTAATGCATTGGAAACAGTCAAGTTTAAAAAGTAGTTCTGCTCAGAAAAGTGACTTTTTTTTTTTTTTAAATAGGCATTGTGGGGCTCCTTGTTCATTTGTGTTTCATTAAGTCCAGATTAGATGGGCTCAGTTTACCAGTCAAAAAGATACTTTTTTTCTCTGCTCCCCCTAGTCAGTCTGAAAATCAAGCTAGTTTCTTTCTTTTTCATGTGTCGTTCTCAGTAGTAAGATTCTGCAAAATGTGAATTTCATCAGAGGTCGGCAATGGACTCTATGGAGTTAGGTGGCCAAATTCAATGGAGGTTGGGTGCCAACATGCCATAAACTCCTTTGAAAATCCTGAAAAGCTGCCATAGACTCCATCCCTCTTCCCCAGAGCTGGGTGGTCTCTGCAGGGCTAACAGGAGTACAGAGCATTTGCACAAGGCAGGCAATGTGGACTAGAGGAGAGAGCACTGAATTGGCGCTGAGGAGACATTGAGTCTATTCCTGACTCCGCTGCTGGGTGACTTTGGGCAACAGGGGGTGTCATCTGCTGAGAGGCAAGGAGGATTGGGAGGGGCAGTTGTCCCCTTTCTGATGCTTCATAGGTCTGTGCTCCATTATGTCTTCCACTGACCCTCCTACCCCCCAAACTAGGAGGCTATAGTACAATCCCATAAAATGTTCTATGCAGTGACCAATTTTGCTCCCTCCCCTCAATTTTTTTCTGCCATGATTCTCCCATTAGGCAAGTCCCTGCCACGACAGAAGCCTCAAGCACTGGTGCACCTTGGTCCCTCTTAGTGTCTTAGAGTGACCAGATGTTCTGACTTTATAGGGACAGTCCTAATTTTGGGGTCTTTTTCTTATATAGACTCTTATAAGCCCCCCATCCTCTGTCCCAGTGTTTCATATTTGCTGTCTAGTCACCCTATAGTATCTGCCTGTGGCATGTAAAAATACAGTCTCACAAGGGCTCTGATGCTTTGGCCTGATTTCGGCTGTTGTCTTTTGGTGGCCTGTGACACACGGAAGGCCAGACTAGATGATCTGGGAATTCCATCTGGCCTTAAATTCTGTGACTCTATGGTACATACAAAGTCCACTGTCATGCAGTCTTTTTTTTGGATTAAGAACAGCACTTTAAGACCCATACGGCTCTGATTCTCTGCCCACAGAAATGAAGGGAACATTCCCATTGATTCCAATGGGCTTTAGGTCAAGCACTTGCTCGATAAAAGCCATGGAAGCTGGAGTTGGGATACTGATTTTGGGAGCTGAAGTGCGGCTGCACCTGAACTTGGGGTTACCCCGTCTGGCCTCAGGAAAGGCAGTTTCTAAGAGATGGGATAACTTCCTGCATACAGAGCCAGAAATTGGAGAAGAACGAAAGGGTTAACACTGGCAAATTAAAGGGCCTTTCTGGTAATCTTCCTTTGCAGCTTGTCGTTATGATGATTTTTGTTTGTTTACTTATTGCAAGTGTGAGAAGAAGGCCCGACCCAGTGTGTTGGGAGCTGTACGCATGCACAGTGAGGGAAATCCCCTGCCCTGAAGAGTTTACAAGATAGACACCAGTGCTTTTGGTAATTATCATTATTAACAGGACCCCACTGTGCCATGGGCTGTACCACCACTGAACAAAGATGGTACCTCTATGCACTCTTGCTGTATATTTTAAAGTATAAGCATTTTCTTCTTTAAATCTACTTGAACTCCAGTGCAATGTTTTATTATTAAATGCTCAGGATCTAACTAATTGCCGTATTTGGGGTCAGGAAGGAATTTCCCCTGGGTTACACTGGCACAGACCCTGTTGTTTAGGGGTTTATTTTTGTCTTCTTTTGCAGCAGGGGGCATGGGTAACTTGCTGGTTTGAACTAGAGTAAACGGTGGATCCTCTGTAACCTGAACTCTTTCAATCATGATATGAGGACTTCAGGAACTTAGCCGGAGGTACTGGGGCTATTGCAGGAGTGGGTGGGTGAGGTTCTGTGACCGGCAATGTGCCGGGGGTCAGACTACATGATCATGACGGTCCCTTCTGGCCATAAAGTCTGAGTCTATGAAAACTCTCAACTAACATATTTCGAGAGTAACTGCGTTTCTTCTTCAGTTTGGGTGATGGATATAAAAGTCCCTGGGACAACAAAATGTGTGGTGTCTGTTACGTTTGCTGCTATTCCTTGAGGTTCCCTTCATGTCCCTATTGCTATGGGCACCTTAGCGGTCTGGCTGGGGCTGATAATTTATCAGGCTAGACAGATGGTGCCCTCCAGCAGGACTTGCCCTCTTACAGGACAGTGTAAAGCCATGAGTTAAACAGGAAACTCAGCTTCACTAAACAATCCAGTTCTTCCAGGGTGGAAGAACATCGCTCTGGCTGGGCAGATTGATATAAACCAGGAGTTCCTGACCTTTTCCTTAGCAGCTCTCCCCCATTGCCCCCTACCCCGGACTTCTGTCCAGCTGGGATCTAGCTAAGACTCCCTGCCCATTTAGCAATATTGGGAAAGGCAGCGACGTTTTTGCCTGCTGCTCCTGACACCTGCTGCTGACTCCTAGGCTGGGTTCCCCAGGAATAAGCCCTGGTTTATTCATTGTAAAAGGCAGCCAGTTGCAGATGTCACTTGGAGAGTGACAAGCATGGAGAGCCTCAGAAAAGGAATTGCAGGTTCGTGTACTGCCTGCAGGGAATCATGAAACAAGTAAGTGCTCCAAGTGGCTGGGCGTACCACATAAAGAGAAGCAGGCCTGCAACAGAGCCCTGCAAATCACATGGAAGCCTCAGACCTCTGTACATCAAGTGGAGAGCAGAGATCAGAATCCTAAACTGCCCAGAATGAAGCTCTACTTCCCGTTGCTTTGTCTCACATCATAGCCTGGCTCACTGCCTCCGCCTGGAGGCTTCCCAGGCCACATCTAACTCCTGAGACTTCCCAATTGTCGACCAAACAGCCACAGAAACAAAGAGGGAGAGAAAAGCCACTCCATAGTTCCCTTTCTTGAGAGAGGTCCCCTTGGATCCAGCCAACACAGTTTTACACCCTTTGACTCTCCCTTATGCTCACCCCCAAGGGCCCCATATTGTAGGGTCCCCCCCCACTGAATGCAGCTGTACCTGGAGACCACCAAGGCAGCTGTGACCACACTCCAGTGGAGGGGTTTAGTGGATGATCCTTCTAGCAAATTGGCCTAGTTCAGCTTCCACCATCCTGTCAACCGGACAGGTCTTAACAATTGCTGCATGGCACTGGCATCTGTGGTGACAGGGACCATATAGGTATTTAGGCCTTGGTCCAGCAACCACTGAAGTCAATGGAGAGGTGCCCACTGACTTCAGCGAACATTAGAGGAGGCTCCTAGACAGATGTTTGCTTCTTTTTTTATTGCAGGTATGTAGTGGGGTGGTCACCCCGCTCCAGCCCTGAAGGGATTAAAGCAGCCCTGGAGAGAGTTGGCACAGGGGAAAAGCCAGGCTGATTTGGGGGAGCAGCCGCAGCTGGGGCCACACCCCAATCAGGCCACAGCTGGCCCAATAAGAGGGCTGAGGGCCAGAGACTGAGACACATACTCTCTCTAGCCTCTAGGGAGAGAAGGACCTGGCTGCCGAGGAAGCTGAGAAGGGTACCTAGGGTGAAGCAGTGCTGGGGAGCTCCAGCCTAGCTAAGCCCCAGGCTGCAGGCCAAGCTAAGGGCCCAAAAAAGGGTACTAGGGTTGCAGGGGGGCAGCCCAGGAATAGGCAGAGGCAGCTGGTCCAACCCCCTTGACGATGATGAGTAGTTCACAGGCGGCCATCTGCCCCAGTGAGAGGGGTGACCCAGAGACTGCGGGGTTACTGCTGGGGCAGAACCCTGATCTAGAAGGGCACCGGGGTCCGGGAGGGACACGGGGGCCAGCAGCAGGTAGGACATCAGCCAGCAGAGGGTGCTTTGGAGCTGGAAAAGAGCTAATTCCCTGGACAACCAGCAGGAGGTGCCACGCCGGTCAGTCGCGACCCTGCCCCAAGGTACCTATATTTTAGCCATCTGCCCATCTTTGCTCCCCTCAGTGAGCTCAGATGGCTGTCGTGGGAGCTGATCCCTGCTAAAGTAAAGATGCAGTCGAAGAATAGATGTGCCTGTGCTGACACCTGCTCCAGAACAGCCCTTCACCTACTGCATTTCTTAATTTAAACGAACAGTTTAAATTAGCATTTATCATAAACAGATAGCTAAGGGTTAATGTCTCTTTCACCTGAAGCACCTGACCAGAGGACCAATCAGGAAACCGGATTTTTTCAACTTTGGGTGGAGGGAATTTTGTGTCTGAGGTCTTTATTGTCTGTCTGCCTGCTTTCTCTGAGCTTTGGAGAAGTAGTTTCTGCTTTCTAATCTTCTGTTTCTAAGTGTAAGGACAAAGAGATCAGATAGTAAGTTATATGGTTTCTTTTCTTTGGTATTTGCATGAATATAAGTGCTGGAGTGCTTTGATTTGTATTCTTTTTGAATAAGGCTGTTTATTCATATTTCTTTTAAGCAATTGTCCCTGTATGTGTCATCTTAATACAGTGAGACCATTTGTATGTATTTTTCTTTCTTTTTTATATAAAGCTTTCTTTTTAAAACCTGTTAAAGTTTTCTTTACTGGGAAATTTCAGGGAAATTGAGTCTGTACTCACCAGGGAATTGGTGGGAGGAAGAAATCAGGGGGAGATCTGTGTGTGTTGGATTTGCTAGCCTGATTTTGCATTCCCTCTGGGTGAAGAGGAAAGTGCTTTTATTTCCAGGACTGGGAACGGAGAGGGGGAGTCACTCTGTGTAGATTCACAGAGCTTGTGTCTGTGTATCTCTCTAGGAGCACCTGGAGGGGGGAAGGGAAAAAGGATTATTTCCCTTTGTTGTGAGACTCAAGGGATTTGGGTCTTGGGGTCCCCAGGGAAGGTTTTTCAGGTGGACCAGAGTGCCCCAAAACACTCTAATTTTTTGGGTGGTGGCAGCAAGTACCAGGTCCAAGCTGGTAACTAAGCTTGGAGGTTTTCATGCTAACCCCCATATTTTGGATGCTAAGGTCCAAATCTGGGACTAAAGTTATGATAGCATTACACCCTGCTAAGCTTGGAATTGGTTGTAACCTCTGAGGCGCATGCTCCAGGTGTCCTCACAGGAGGCTTGATGTAGACGTCTGCTCAATGCGCAGGGGTTATGAAAAGAGCAAACAGGCTGCTGGGCTGGCAAGATGAAAGGAAGAGAGAATAATGTGGAAATGGTCACAAGGCTGCCACAGAAAGTAGATGGTCTGCCCTCCTCCTAAGATCTCTGTTCAGCTTGGAGCACCTCCTCTCCACAAAGATGTGACACAATCAGAAAGGCAGTGAAAAAAGATCAGGGGCCTGGTGGATAAGGGAGCTTCCTGAGCAGTCCTGAAAGGCTTTAGAGCAGTTTAGTTTGGGAAGGAGGGAATGAAGAAAAGAGGTGCTATAGGCCTGGAGTTTAATGTGTGGGGTAGAGGTGGTCAATCGAGTGCTTCTTCTTGCCCTAGAGGAAGGAGGCACTTGAAATTTCAAAGGGAACACATTCAAAGAGAGTAAAATGAAATAAGTATTTATGAATCCCACCCAGGCCTGCCTGAGCCACATTGTGGGACTTAGAGATTAAACCGGGGCACGGGGTTCAGAGTCCCAGCAGGGAGGCAAATGAGTGCCGATAGGCTCTGAACCATAACAAGGGGTTGTGTTGGGGGAGGGAGAGATGGGCCTGCTGACCCACAGCCAGGGCAGGGAGCTCAGGGGACAGAAGACATGCCATGTTTCATGTTTGTTTGGCATTTACAGACAACTGAGCTGCTTGAAGGGAATGAGGCTGGAGACGTTGCTGTTTTTTTGCAGGGGTGGAGGGGGTGAATAAACTGATAAAGAAACCGCCCGCCCAGGAGAGGCTGGGAGCTTTGCTGCTTAATCTAGGCCTGCCAAGGACTTTCCCTGCAGGTGATCAGCACCTGGCCCTGCCAGAAACATAATTATTCTTAGCCTGCCACCAATTCGAGGGCCTACCAGATCATTGGCTGGTGCGGTGCCAGCCAATCAGGCGAATGAGTGGCTCCCCATGGGCCTTCCGGGCTTGTAGAGACACGAGAGGTAAGAACCTGACTAGACTAGAAGAACAGAGGCAAGACCTGCCGGGAGGAGACTATTCGCCCTCATGCTGAGACTGGATACAGCCCCTGCATGGATCCCTAACCTCATCCTAATTTATACTTTGTGCCCACTCCTGCTAGGTCCCTCACCTGTCGGTAAATACTCTAGGAAGCCATCAGACGTGGATGGTGGATGAGTTTAAGGTGTTCTAGCCTCTGCTGGAGGGTTAATAAACACTCTGAAAGCATCTCATAAAATGTCTTTCCCCTGCCTGCCAAGGTGTGCGGAATGCAAATCAACCCACCTGTTTATGCAGTAGCACAAATATCAGTTGAAGAATATTAATGTCACTTACTGCTTGCTAAAATGTCCCTCAGGAAACACTCAATTAGCTTTCTGCTTCCAGTCTCTTTTTGATAGAGTCCTCGCTAAAAGATGTTTCCATAATGCTGTGATTTTTGGATCCTTATATGTTAAAAAAACTTAATTCAACTAGCTGAATATCCCCAACGTGGTGAAGGAAAGAGAGCAGGGAAGAGGAATGAAAAATAGACTGAGACAGACGTGGTGTCTGAAAAGTTCAGGGTTCCTGCTTGATATGCGCGCCCTGCTCTGGCTTCTCTGGCATGCCTCCATCTTTGTGTATTTCCTCTGGGCTGAAACTTCATTTCTGTTCTAATCAATGTGGGAAATGAAATGTCACCGGTGAGTCACTGTCACAACAATGGGAACCTCTTGTTCGGCCAGTGGCTTTGCCAGAAGTGACTCTCAACCCCATGATGGGTGGCAAACTCCCAAGTGCACAGCAGGGAGGAGCAAGCATGGTCCGTCTGTCACCTCTGCTGGCTTGTGGATGGAGACGTCTCCCTCAGAGTGCAGCAGCCAGCAGAATGGTGGATGAACCAATTCCAATATATAGAAATGGTGCCAGACCTTTGCCCCAAATGTGCACCAAACCCTGTGGTGACGAGGGTTGGAAAAGTCTGCTTCACTTTTTAAAGCAAATCTCCCCTCATCTCTGGGACAGGACTAATTGGGCTGCTTTGTAGATACACTCAAAGCTGGCATTTGGCCCAGGATCAGGATAATTTTATCCTTCTGCTTGCCCTGTGCTGCCCTGCGCTCCCCAGCACGGCTGCCATCTTGTCTCGGGCTGCCCCTGACTCCCCAGCATGGCTGCCATCTTGATCCAGGCCTCCCTGCGCTCCCCAGCACGGCTGCCATTTTGACCCAGGCTTCCACTTGCTCCCCAGCACGGCTGCCATCTTGTCCCGGGCTTCCCCTCGATCCCCAGTACGGCTGCCATCTTGCTTTGTGCTGCTCTGTTTGAAGTGTAGCCCTACTACAATGATATTGGCTGATCACAGAGAGTGTATGGAGGCAGCAGAGGAGCTCTGTGTGGCACCCCTAGCCAGCCAGGACCCCCAGTCATGTCATATCCAGGACTCAGGCTGTGCCAAAAGCAGCCCAGCTACCCAGCAAGAGACGCAGGGGCGGGGTGAGCCTAGTCAGCAGAGAAACAGATGCCAACCCAGGTAGGAGGGAGCTGGCAAGGGGAACCTACCCCGCTGAGCTGGTGAGAAGCCTAGCCAGGGGGTGGAGAGCACTGAGTTAGTCTCGCTAGGAGGGAATGTGCATTTGGGGGCAGCTTAAACAGTAGGGCCAGGAGAAAGATGGGCGAAGGGTGCTGTAGACAGCTACATGAGCCCCAGATTTCTGTTCCTGGCAGATGAAGTCCTATTGCTGTGGAGCGATGGATACGACCCATCTTGGAGAAGAAGCCTGGTGTGCGAATACAGTTGCTTCTCCCTTGGCTGAGTCACTTACTTGCTGACTGAGAGGAGAGCAAGCCCCTGGCAGTTGCTTTGGGGATGGAGCAGGTCACTAGGTGGACTGCACTGTGCATATCACTGAGCACGTCTAGACTGCCCGCCGTATCAGCGGGTAGCGATCAATTTCTCGCGTCTATATCGATGCCCGAAAGCGCTCCCGTCGACTCTGGAACTCCCCTAGGGCAAGCAGAGGCAGCGGAGTTGACAGGGGGAGCCGCGGATGTCGATCCCACACCGTGAGGACAAGAGGTAAATCGATCTAAGATACTTCAGCTTCAGCTACGCTATTCACGTAGCTGAAGTTGCGTATCTTAGATCCATTCCCCACCCCCACAGTATAGACCAGCCCTTTGATAAAACGCAGACAGCGGCAACAGGTGCTCACACACCAGCGGAGGTTCAGGCACGCTACCTGTGCTCCCGTGATGCTACCAGCTCTCCTGAACTGTGAGCCCAGAAAACCAGGGCTCTCCCACCCCTCAAACCAGTGGGGATTAGCAGATTTCGTCCCTCGGCCATAATGATGCTTAGCGCATTAGGGGCCCAATTTTCTGCTGGAGGAAACGGAGCAGTTCCATTGAGGTGAATGGAGCTGCACCCATTCACACCAGCAGCCATTTTAGTGATCACGGGGAAATGTGAGGTACAGAGAGGGAGAGTGACTTGATGGAGGCCAAACAGTGAGTGGGCAGCAGGGCTGGAAATGGAGCTGAGAAGCACCTGGTTCCAGGTCCAGGACTCCAACTGCGCTTCTTTATCTGTGATAAGAGCTGGCACAGAATCCCTGCCCCTCTTGCTTCCTCCGGACAGGCAGTGTGCTGCAGTGAGACTCCAGAGACCTGGGGTTTATTCCTGAGCAGCTGCTGGGTGGCCTTGTGCATGTTACTTCACCTCTCATACTTTGTCTTGTTTATTATTAGACTGTCAAATGTTCGCGGCAGGGGCTGTCTCTCAGTGTGGGTTTGTACAGGGGCCTGGAACTCAATCAGAGCCTCTAGCTACTACTGTAACACAAGTAATGATCCATTATAAACTATTCTGCTCCTGCTTCATTCAGGAGCAGACTTGACAACAATCAGCTCTCCGAGATTCAGCCCAGCCCTGAAACATCCACCCAGGGCTCATGTGAGTGACAGGAGTTCACCACGGACTTCGTATAAAATCTAGCCTTCAGTAGCGCATGCATAATTCAAGTCATAAACAGAGGCATCACTGGTGGATTTAGCTCCTTGCAAAAATGATATTTAAATGCCTAATACCTATTCAGCAAACAGCTGAAAAGGAGGAGGTTGGGGGAAGGTCAGCATTCATCTCTTTGTCGTTCAGTACACTTCAGATCTGAGGAATGTTATTTTAATAGGACTTTCATTTACCTGTAATATTTATGATAATCTACTTTGGAAATGAAAGGCGGACGGGGGCCACTGGGACTATTGCTCCATGAGCAGGCTTCCCCGGGCAGAGTTTCTCTGTGAAAAGTTGCAGTGTTTCTGTAACGGAGAAGATTAATGAGTTTGAATCGCGCGGTGTGCCAATCGTGCCTGGGGCAAGAGGAACTGTTAAACGCCTCATCACCAGGGCTAACGATGAAGCCTGGGTGTAAACGCTATGATTCAGACAGGTAGGGGAAGGGCATGGATATCTGTAACTGCATGGTAATTATCAAAGATGTTTATGCAGATTTGGTGCAGGGTATAGTGACTGAGGGACATCTGTCAGTGATCTCTTCCCCAAGGGTGAAAGTCACCCACTTTGCACAAAGCCCATGTGGCTGGGAGGCATGCAGGGAAGTCTACAGGGCTTTGGGAGCTAGTCCCTCTATCCTGTAGGGTTGTGTCCCCAAAGGTGCCTTTAGGGGCAGGGTTTGGGGCTACTGGATCTGGGTCAGGGCTGGCTCTAGGTTTTTTGCTGCCCTAAGCAAAAAAACTGAAAACCTTCCAGAATTCTGCTGCCACAAGCATGTGGATCATAGAATATCAGAGTTGAGAGGGAACCTCAGGAAATCATCTAGTCCAACCCCCTGCTCAAAGCAAGACAAACCTTCTGACAGGTTTTTTTTTAAAACCCCTGTTCCCTAAGTGGCCCCCTCAAGGATTGAATTGACAACCCTAGGTTTAGCAGGCCAATGCTCAAACCACTGAGCTATCCATCCCCCACCAGTATGTTTTTGGTTTGCTCATGCCTAGAGCCGGTCCTGATCTGGGTAATCATTCCCTTAGCCCCTCCACAGAAGGTGCTCTGGAGGTGAAGGTGGGGATATAGCAGGGAGTTTACTAACTGTTCCTCTAAAACAAGTGTAGTCAACAACCTCACCAATAGCTGAACCTGGGTTTCGGTAGAGTGTGTCAGTTCCAAAGACCATGGGGTAATTCTATTGACTTCTTTGGAGGCATGGCAGAGACACACTGGATTCCACTTGCCACCTTGCCATTGTTTTGTATCGTGTTGTTCCTACCAGCTGGTTAGCTCTTCAAGGCTGGAGAGGCACTTGTCCATCTGGCCGTTTCCTTGCTTTGCAGCACTATGTGAACGTGTGTTGCTCTGTGCACAGCAAAACAACATGCCAGGGTGTCTAGTAGTTAGAGCAGGGTGGGGAGTGAGAATCAGGAGCTCTGCGTTCCGTTCCCAACTCTGCCTACAGACTTGGTAGGTGGCCTTTGGTAAAACACTGCACCTTAATGTGCCTCAGTTTCCCACCTGTCAAATGGGAGTGATAACATAGCAGGATGCTGTTTTGGAGCTTAGCTTACAAATGTGCCCAAAGTGCCTTAAGAAAGAAATCTGGACCCAGTGGTGTTCATTCAAATATCAGCATTTTCCCCACATTTCCCACTGAGGTGCATGGGAAACACCATCCTACCCCTCTAAACTGAGACCAGGCCTCAACAGAGAGATTGTAGCAACCGCTGTGGGTGCGCTGACCACTGCAAGTGCAAAGCATTAGAGGGACTGGACAGTCACAAGACCAAAGCAGCAGGACCTATGTCCAAATGAGCCCAGAGATGACATGTTCTGAATAGGCAGAGATCCAGTAATAAAAGGGAAAATGAGAACCGTGCTAGCTAGACACTCTCCTATTAACCATTCCAAAATGAGACTGGAACAGGCATCACTTCTCTGTCAGCGTAAAGGGGTTCGCCCGGCGGGGCGGGGAAGCTGGGATCCATATTCGGGCACATTCTCAGAGCACAGTGGCTAAGTGTGGGCAAAGACATCACAAACCAGGCTGTGTGGCTTGGCACCCCGGTTTTTTCATTTGATAACACTGAGCTCTCTCGGTCTGGGTTTCCCTCTGGCTTTATTATGAGTTACCATAAGTTTGCACGGGGGCTGGTTCTGCTCTCATTTAAAACAGGTGTAAAACAGAGGGCCAGCTCTACAGAAGTCATGGAGTTATGTCAATGTCAGTGCAGGGGAAGCCAGGGCCTTGTCATCTGGGCCAGAGCAGGGTAACGTTTCTTGTCAACCATGGATGCAACATCTGTTATCTTATCTACCCGTCTGCTTCTGATGAACTTCCCACAGAGAGCAACAAACGTCAATGGACGGGACTGGAGTTGCTGGTTTGACTATTAGATTCATTATTAACAGCTAGCCTCAAGGAGAAGCATCAGCTCCAGCACTGCAAGCCTTTGAAAATGTCCACCATCATTTCAGTCACGTGACCTCCCCTTGCGCTGTCAGTCAGCCATGCTCCCTGCATGGTATAAAAAGCCCGAGGGTAAATCCGACAGCTTCTTCCCTCCTCCTCTCCTCCCTGCAGCAGGAAAGGAGGAGGGAAGGCGCTGTCGGATTAAGAGTCGATGACACACCTGTCACAAACACCGTAAAGCGCGTAGAGATGCTTAGATGTTGATGCATGTGCCAGTGGGAATAGAAGAACAGCTCAAAAAAACCCAGTGTAGAGAGAAAATTGTTGCAAGTCACAGCAGGTTAGTGGGACGTTAGAGACACTTAGCAGATCTTGCAATCAGATTTATCCTAAGCCATCTTTGTTCTCAGAGGTTTCCCATCCCCACCCCACCCGCTTCCCTTGTGGAAGCAGAAGTTGGTATTCTGTCACTTCATCTGCACATTCTTACATCCCAATGAGGTGCTGAAGCATTTAAGGGGGGAGAATAATTGTTGGTTCTTCTTCAATTTGCCTGAGTCCTGCACAGGCATGTGTGTAGACGGACTCTGACTAATCAGTAGCATGCCAAAGAACAACACATGAGAAGAAAAACTCAGCTGAAATCTCTGGAAAACAATCTACATCTCACTCAAAGTCTCCCTCCTTCAGAAGGGATCATAGCTAGCAAAGAAAAGAAAGCTTGCAGATATGCTACTGAAGTTGCTGAAGGATTGGAGCTTAGAGGGAAAAGTGAGCCAGGAACAGGCACATCATATTCTTTATTGATGATCAGCAGGGATTAGCAAACTTGTAAAGGATCAAAAACAGAACAGTAGACAAATGAATTAAATATAAAGATGGGATCTTGGCTGCGATGTTGAGCATACACACAAAATAAGGAAGTAATGGACAAAAGATTGGGAACCAACATCTCTGAAGGATGCATTTTCCTCATGCACCAGGCAGTGGATGGACTTTAAAGATCCTGGTGTTGCACTCTCTAAATAAAATTGACCTGTATGTGTGTGCACGCGTACAGAGAAAGCCCAGCAAGGAATGGTATGCATTTCATTGCCATGAGTTTGGGAGGGTTAATTATACATGGGTAGCGAAGCCATAAGGGTGTTATGTAGGTCATCCGAATGAGTGCCAGGGAAACCATTATCCTCCTCCCACAGCAGAACGATGGAACACGTTTTCTGCAAACACTCCTTTTGATTTGCAAATGAATCTGGTTTGATGCGGGTTGGATCCCTTTTGTGTTCATTTTCCTTGGCCGTTCTGACAAGTCACTGCAAGGAGATGTTAGTTCATGCTGAATTCATGCTAAATTGTCATTTTAGGGGAAACATCACCCCAGTGCAAAAGGCTAGCATGAGTCCCAGCACCACTCTGGATAGCGGAGATTCCAATGTGTCCAATGGGAGCTTGCGAACTTTCTGTGGAATGTCCTGAGATGCCAGATCTTCAAGCCCCAAGGATGTGTAAGTAGTGCACAGGCCTTCTACAGGGGTGACTTTCAGCATGAGAAAGAATTGCACAACTAACCACCCATGTAAACTGTGAATCGTACGCTGCAATACACAATTCAAGATTTGCACTGTTGGCGGGTTATTTTCATTACCAGGAGTCCAGTGGCACAAATCTTGGCGGAGGAGCTGAAACAGAGTTTCATATGACAGTTGTACAGAGGATGGAAATTCTGCTCTGCAAAGGATTTTGATGTATTTTGTTTTGCTCTGGAGTCAGGAGTTCAATTCCTGCCTCTGCCGCAGACTCAATATGTGACCTTGGGCAAGTATTTTGACGTACATTTGATAAAGCAGCCTGTCATTTGGGGTACCCTGTTTAAGACAACTCTGACAATCAGGCTGGGTGCTTGAAAACAGAGTCTTGGTACTTGAAAATGGAAAATTTGGTACTTGAAAATGGAACTTGATACTTGAAAATGGAAAACTCTGTGCCTTGTTCTCCTCATCTGTAAAGTGGGAACGATAGCACTGTCCTGCGTTAGAGGTGGGGTTATAGGAATAATTCATGACTGTCGGGCTTCAGATACTCTGGTGACATGGGCCATAGGATAGCTTGCAAAGGTGGCTCTCTTGAGAAACAATTGTTTTTGTGAATCACTTGTACAGTGGTAGCGCCTAGAGGCCCTGTTTGAGACTGGGATCCTGTTGTGCTAGGTTCTGTATCTAGGTATTGACCAGAAAGGTTTGCCAGAAAGCTGCAGGGGATGCTCCTGCCCTGGGCGAGAAGCACGTTGCCCTGTGCATCACTTCCCTACCTGCCGTATCCCTCCATCAAATGTTCTGTTTCTCCACAAAGCAGCCCCAGGTTCATGTCCTGTGCGTGAAGGCCGTGCAGCAGGTCCGATATAGCATCCCTTTAAAAACACCCGAGAACATGGAAGTCCTTGAAACCAGTGACATGCCTAGCCTTGAGAGCTACTGCATTTCTAGGATTTACAAGGTACTAGATTCACAGGACCAGATTCATCCCACAAAGCCAAAGGAGTTATGGCAGCTATCGACTGGGATCACAGAGACTAATGAGGCAACTGAAGAAAACCCTGAGCCGGCCTTTGAATTTCCTAGCAGAGAACTTGGCATGTAGCTCTAAACATAATCCTCCACCTCAGATGTCTTAATCTTAAAGGAAGTGAGGGGGGAGTCACAGTAATCGTCACATAAATATTTCACATACTTATCTGGCAGCAATCCTGCCAACTGCAAGATACCAGTTCAACATGAAAGCCAAGGTGTACAAGATGTACATCTTCACTGCGGCTGTGTTCATTCCCACACAGGTGGGAGTAAAAGCCAAGTGAACACCACAAAGAGAAGGTTTGCTGAGGGCCTGGCTTCTGATTATTTATTCATCCAGACACACAGATTTTCCTTTTTTCATTCCCGAAACCTCCATGATTTTTTCATCTGTGGATGCTTGCCTGTCATGTTTTCGGGACAGGTTGGAGTCTGTTATTTTACAGCTTCAGAAATGGGTCCGCTGAGCTGTACAAAGTCAGATTTATAAATCACAACCGAGCCCCTCGCCCTATGCACTGTATTCCCTGGCTCAGTTTAATATCTGTAGGAAAATGTCACAGCGATGCACGTAAGGCTGTCGAAGGAGAGCATGCTCAGCTGCAGGTCAAACCACTATGCTTGGGCATCTGTATGCACTGTGACAATTTTACAGAGATACAGCAGCTGCATATTTATACTGCATGAGATGGCTGAGTTTCTCCGGAGTAGCTTCTTAAAATGGCTGAGCGGTCCACAGGAATTGCTCCAGCCACAAACTTTCTTGTCTTCAAGATACTCACTGGAAAACAAATGAGACCAGGCCAAAGAGCAAGCAAAGCTGCAAGGCCTCTGGCACCAGGCCATTGTGCAGTCTCATGGGAAACTCAGGCCTGCTTCAACCATGGAACCGCTCTGACCTGTATCAGCAACTCATCCTGGACTGTTGGCCCTAATTCCAGCACCCCTCCCTCTATGTTAGACATACTCCTCTGCCAGTAGGTGGCATCTGAGGCTGGGTTTTGTTCTTTTGACTCTGTTGTGCATAAGGTTGCCACCTCTGAGGTACATAACCCTAGGCCATCTGAGATGATCCTGATCCCATAACACTGAACAACTCTCAGTGGGTACTGGACACCCTTATAGATTTCCCAGGACAGCTGCCTCAAAAGAGGAATGATCCTGGGAAAATCTAGACAGGTGGCAATCCTACTTGGGGTCATGGAGGAAGAAGAGTTTGGGGCTAGGTTTTAGGTACTGAGAGAAGAAAGTCCTGAGTTAACTTCTCTTTGTGTGCCACAGATTTCCTCATAGAATATTACAGTTGGAAGGGACCTCAGGAGATCATCTAGTCCAACCCCCTGCTTAAAGCAGGACCAATCTCCAGATTTTTACCCCAGTTCCCCAAATGGGCCCCTCAAGGATTGAGCTCACAATCCTGGGTTTATCAGGCCAATGGTCAAACCACTAGAGCTATCCTGGTCCCCCCCTCAACAAATGATTCCTAATAGAACCTAGCTTTGAAGGAACAGGTCAAACCAGATCACAGACTCTTGGGCAGAATTGACTTATCCAGCTTGCCTGTTGCATTTCACTTCTCTCTCCATAAGATAGCAGGGAGCAGGTGGGGGTACAGAAGCAACAGAAAGTAGAAATAGGAATTTCTGGCAAAGAATCCATCGCATCCCTGGGCAGCAGGCAAGTGGTGAATGTGGGGTTATCAGCCTGGGCAAAGGACCGTTCTTCCAGTGTTCACAGAGTGTCATGTGAAAGGGAGCTAGCAAGAGCGTGAGAGAGAGGCCAGGGTCTTGGAGGTTACCTTTGTTTTCATTCAGAGGAAAGTGATCAGGAACAGTCTGCATGGATTCACCAAGAGCAAGTCATGCCTGACTGACCTAATTGCCTTCTATGAGGAGATAACTGAGTCTATGGTTCAGGGGAAAGCAGTGGATGTGTTATTCCTTGACTTTAGCAAAGCTTTTGATACTGTCTCCCACAGTATTCTTGCCAGAAAGTTAAAGAAGTATGGGATGGACGATTGGACTATAAGGTGGATAGAAAGCTGGCTAGATCATTGGGCTCAACGTGTAGTGATCAACGGCTCCATGTCTAGTTGGCAGCCGGTATCAAGCGGAGTGCCCCAAGGGTTGGTCCTGGGGCCGGTTTTGTTCAATATCTTCATTAATGATCTGGAGGAAGGCGTGGACTGCACTCTCAGCAAGTTTGCAGATGACACTAAACTTGGAGGAGTGGTAGATACGCTGGAGGGTAGGGATAGGATACAAAGGGACCTAGACAAATTAGAGGACTAGGCCAAAAGAAACCTGATGAGGTTCAACAAGGACAAGTGCAGACTCCTGTACTTAGGATGGAAGAATCCCATGCACTGTTACAGACTAGGGACCAAGTGGCTAGGAAGCAGTTCTGCAGAAAAGGATGTAGGGGTTACAGTGGACAAGAAGCTGCATATGAGTCAATAGTGTGCCCTTGTTGCCAAGAAGGCCAACAACATTTTGGGCTGTATAAGTAGGGGCATTGCCAGCAGATCGAGGGATGTGATCATTTCCCTCTATTCGACATTGGTGAGGCCTCATCTGGAGTACTGTGTCCAGTTTTGGGCCCCACACTAGAAAAAGGATGTAGAAAACTTGGAAAGAGTCCAGCAGAGGGCAACAAAAATGATTAGGGGGCTGGAGCACATGATTTATGAGGAGAGGCTGAGGGAACAAGGATTGTTTAATCTGCAGAAAAGAAGAGTGAGGGGGGATTTGATAACCGCTTTCAACTATCTGAACGGGAGTTCCAAAGAGAATGGAACTCGGTTGTTCTCAATGGTACCTGATGACAGAACAAGGAATAATGGTCTCAAGTTGCAGTGGGGGAGGTTTAGGTTGGATATTAGGAAAAACTTTTTCACTCAGAGAGCAGTGAAGCACTGGAATGGGTTACCTAGGGAGGCGGTAGAATCTCCTTCCTTAGAGGTTTTTAAGGTCAGGCTTGACAAAGACCTGGCTGGGATGATTTAGTTGGGAATTGGTCCTGCTTTGAGCAGGAGGTGAAACTAGAACTTCCTGAGGTCCCTTCCAGCCTTGATATTCTATGAATGCTTTGCAAATGTGGTGACCCACTTTAAAGTCAAATAACACCCAAACCACAGCCTGAAAGGCATCCAGCACAAGGGTTCACATTGATAAACGCCTTAATTGGGAAAAAACACAACAGTAGAATAACCCTAATTAAGGTTTTTGGGAAGAATAATAAATCTAGAACTAGTTGTATGCTTCATTAGCATCATGTAAATTGCCAAGCACTACTTGCAGTTCCATACCCCACCCCTGTGGTTCCCTCTTTCCCCACCCCTCCCAGGCTACCTTGGCAGTTATCCCCCCATTTGTGTGACAAATTAATAAAGAATGCATGAATTTGAAACAACAATGACTTTATTGTCTCTGCAAGTGCAGATCAAAGAGGAGAAGGGAGAGCAGCTGGCTTACAGGGAAGTAGAGTGAACCAAGGGGGTGGGCTTTCATCAAGGAGAAACAAACAGAACTTTTACATCGTAGCCTGGCCAGTCATGAAACTGGTTTTCAAAGCTTCTCTGATGCACAGCGCTTCCTGCCGTGCTCTTCTAACCACCCTGGTGTCTGGCTGCGCATAATCAGTGGCCAGGTGATTTGCCTCACCTCCCACCCCACCATAAAAGTCGCCCCCTTACTCTCACAGGTAGTGTGGAGCACACAGCAAGCAGTAATAACAATGGGAATATTGGTTTCGCTGAGGTCTAACCAAGTCAGTAAACTGCGTCAGCGAGCTTTTAAACGTTCAAAGGCACATTCTACCACCACTATGCACTTGCTTAGCCTATAGTTGAACCGCTCCTTATTACTGTCCAGGTTTCATGAGCCATGCGAGCAAGGGGTAGGCGGCAGGTGCGACCGCACAGTGCTGCCAACTGGGAGAGCAGCCTGAGACTGAAGCCTCCAGCTGACGTGATATTCCAGGCAGGACTGAATCTCCATTAGACAAAACTTAAAGAAGAGAATGACTTGGATTCATTCCCATTTTTGTCCAGGCACCCCCGACTGATCTCACCAAGGCCGACCAGGAGCACCCATGTCTGCCCAGGTGCCACTGACCAACCTAAGGGAGGTTGGCCAGGAGTACCCAAGGGATGACGGAGACGGCTAGCAGTCGTATTGTACCATCTGTCATCTGCAAGGCAAGGCATGGGCAAGGGCATGCTACTGTGTAGCACTGCAGTACCCTCTCTGCCCGCAGCACCCAGGAGACACATGGTGACAGTGAGCTGAACAGGCTCCATGCTTGCAGTGGTATGTCGTCTGCATGGGTAACCCAGGAAAAAAGGCGAGAAACTATTTTTTGCCATTGCTTTCATGGAGGGAGGGAGGGAGGGAGGGAAGGAGGGGGGCCTGATGACATGTACCCAGAACCACCCGCGACAATGTTTTTGTCCCATCAGGCATTGGGAGCTCAACCCAGAATTCCAATGGGCGGCAGAGACTGCGGGAACTGTGGGATAGCTACCACAGTGCAACGCTCCAAGAGTCGACGCTAGCCTCGGTACTGTGGATGCACACCGTCGACTTAATGTGCTTAGTGGGGACACACACAATTGACTGTATCAAATCAATTTCTAAAAAATTGACTTCTATAAAATCGACCTAATTTCATAGTGTAGACATACACTCAGAGGGAGTGTCTTTGTCTAGCCTAGGGAGGAACAGAAAGTCCCGCCATTGACTGAGCTGGTCCATTGTTACCGGCATATGTGTATTTGTGGTTTGGTAGAGTCTGCAGAATACTAGTACCATGCTTCATCAACAATAAACCTGGCTGGGTGCCTTCGTCCCTTAACGGAACTCGCTGTCATTGAGCTGTTTGCTCAAGGTCTGCCATGCCAGCTGCCTGCACAGGACTGGGGCGGCACATAGAGGGAACACACACACGTAGCCAAACATCTGACCACAAGAGGTTCCTTTCATGCCTGCAGTTATAGTGGGAACAGCTTTTCCATTGCGTCCTAGATCCTTTGTGCCAAAGGAACAAGTGCGCTAAGAGAAACCTTCATCTGGAGCAGAGCTGGCCTAGCTGCCCACTGAGCAATGCTCCCCGCCCCATGCTGCCCCGGTGTAGGGAGACACCCTGCACTCTGGCTATGGTCCGTTGTTCTAGGCTGATCTAGTGTTTGCTGGAGCACAGGGCAGATCTATCTTGAGAGCCACCTCCCTTTCCCCCACCCATAGGCAGAGTAGAGCATCTGGGACAGTATATTATTTGGGTGCCGTTCAACTCCATGGCCCAGCTCATCAAAAGTATTTAGGTGCCTAACTACCACTGTTTAGAAATCAATGGGAGTCAAGCACCTGCATACCTTCGAGGATCTGGGGCCATGTATCTAAGGTTTTACCAGTTTTAACAGTATGCCATGTTGCAGCATGTATATCTTCATGGAGTCTCATGTTTTCAAGCTCTGTTTGTAAGCGATTAATGGTGGGCGGGGAATGCAGCTATGCAACATGTGCCTGAGAGCTGTGGGTCAGAAACCTTGATGGGACCTGGTGTCATAAAGCAACACTATATCTGCTGAGAAAGTGACAACCTGTGAGGAAAACCAGCTTTGCAATTTATCTCTGTTTAAGATGTTTTGCTGCCTAGAATATAGAATATCAAGGTTGGAAGAGACCTCAGGGGGTCATCTAGTCCAACCCCCTGCTTAAACGGGGAACCAATCCCCAGACAGACTTTTTTACCCCAGTTCCCAAAATGGCCCCCTCAAGGATTAAACTCACAGCCCTGAGTTTAGCAGGCCCATGCTCAAACCACTGAACTGTCCCTCCCCCCAAGAGTGCCTAGCACTCTCCCTCTTTTCCTTTCCTATTATTCACCACTACCATGACTCCTCAGTCACTAGCTATATCACAGATAGGCAGGCTGAGGACTAGAACTTGGTACCGCAGGTCTCCCTATTAGTCCAGTGCAGGGTCATCACCACCAGCAGCCAAAGCACACTGGAAGTGAAAGAACAGCTGACAGATGCAGACGTCTATACTTGCTGCAGCTAGCTGGCAAACCGAGACAGGCTCACCCCCATTAAACTAGTGCACCATAAGTGTCAAGGACCTTTCCCTTCTCCACTTTGCAAATGGCAATGAACAGCTGCCTCATGCCCCCGAAAGATTGCTAAATAATAATGCACCCATTTTCCTGGAAGGAAAAGCATTTGAAATTCACCCTGGGTAGAGACTGGCACATGGGATATTTGTAGGTACAAGGGATGGCAGTGATGCCTAGTCCTGCTATTGAATATCTGCAAGAGGATTGGTTTTAGGCTGATTGGTTAATTGGTCATGTGATTTAAAACCTAGAGTGGCACTCAGAAGCTCTGTGTTCAGTCCCAACTCTGCAACAGAATTCCAGAGTACAGATGGTTGGAAATTTTTCTATGAATTAGCTTTTTGCCGAAAAAACCCAATAATATATGTGAACAAAGACTCTGGGTGCTACGTCTGTCCACAAGCAGATGAGTGAACAGAGAGAAGAGATAGAGATAAAGTGTTGCTGGGCAGAGTGAGAGTGTCATATACGAGTGTACACTTGAAGGCGGCCTGGATTCTTATCTCAATCCAAGGTCAAGCAACCAGTTAGGAGGGACAAGGGGTGATGGTGAGGGGAAACATGGAGTATCAGGGTTTGAAGGGACCTCAGGAGGTCATCTAGTCCAAGCGGCATAAGGCACACTAAAAGACAGAGAAAAGCCTGGTCTTGGCCTGTACACAATCTCACTCCCTACCCCATCCCATGTGATACCAAAGAGGTGCTACCAAAGCCTCCTGACTTAAGACCCTCCAAAATGGAACATAACCATAAATTATAAGGGGTGGGACCAGAGATATGCACTACAGGGATAATGAAGCCTGCTAAGGAGGAGGAGGTTGGGGGGAAAGGCTCTACCGGCATACAGAGCTCTGGATATGCTTGCTTGATTAGCCCCAATAAACATCACATCACCTGCACTTCGGACTTCTGGTCTTCTGCTTTTTCTCTGCGAGACAAGAACCAGGGGAGGGCAAAGGGAGCGCTGCACAGCACCTAACACCATGGGCCTTCTAGGTACTACTGTGAAGTAATAATAATGGACCTGCTCAAGATTATGCAAAGAGCCACTAGTGAAGTCAGCCACTGAACTGAAGACTCCTGACTAACGACCTTTTTTCTGGGTACTAAAACAGCATTCATCTCCCTAGTAGCTGAGTGCCATCATTTTCAGCTCTCATCTCTAACCACTAGATAAAAATCTTTCCCACAGAGACAAATAACAGAGATCAGCAGAAAGAAAAATATTCAGATGTAAGAAAGTCGTTGACAGTTTCCCACTTTGCCATGAACTAAAACAATAATTTTTCTGTCTTGTTTTTGTCACACCAAATTAAGCCCATGGAAGCCCGAAGCAAGAAGATCCTATCCAAGTTTTTCAGGATCGCTCAGGTAATGCTACACAAACAGTGAAGTCACCACCTAACTAAATCCCGGGTGAACTCCGGGTAGCAGCAACCCAACTAATTGCAGCTCTGATTAATGTCTTGTACTAAAGTCCTAATTGCATAATGAGAACCTTATAGTTCACTTTAAAGACTGAATTGTTTCCAGATTAACCCAGCACTGCACATGCATACACTGCAACCTATAGGTGGGGTAATTTGCATGGTATAATTACCAGTGCTGCACTGGATATGTGGCTCGGTGGTTTCTGTTACAAAGTGTTTATTTCTGCTCCAGCAAACCGTGATCCTAGACATGTGTATTGTGTTTGAATTGTGAGTGGTAAAGAGATTGGAAGTGTTGTTTTGAACTATCTTCAAGCTAGAGCACACAGCGATAATCACTTTGTAAGTGTTCTCTGCCAGCTGTCTGTGTCCTATGAGACAGTCCTCTGTTCTTGCTTATTTAAAGACAGTCAGAACCCATCTGCCAGATCTCGAAGACTACATGACTCCATCCATCCTCTTCTATGTACACCCTGATTCACCAGCTGCCATCCCTCCCGTCAGCAGTATAGGAATTTTGTTCAATCTGTCGATTGTCTTCTTCCAAGAAACACCGGTTGATTCGGGAAGGCCTATTGGAAGAGGGGTGGGCTCCTTGAACTGCAAAGGTACCTCACTATCCTCTTTCAAATTCTTCCTTCAAACTCTCCTTTGCCATGATGCCAAAACAACAACAAACAACAAAAAACATTTTGACAACAGTTAGGCCACTGGTACACTGGTGCCCCATCACCCATCATGGTGGCTACTATTGTCTCATTGTTTCCTTGTACTCCTCCATCAGTCCACACTCATCTGTTGTCTCATCTCATATTAGATTCTTTAGGGCAGGGACCCTCTCTTTGATCTGTGTATGTACAGCACCAGGCACAGTGGAGTCCTGGTCCAGGACTATGGCACCTAAGGAGGCACTATGGTAATACCAATCAATCAATCAATCAATAAAAGTAAAGGGGTAGGGAAAATAGGAGAGGAGTCAGGGAATTGACCAGCAGATTTACAGCATTTACTTTTTCCTTTTGCTACTCTGTCGCTTTTGCAATTTTGGGGAAGTTATGAAAAGTGGTGGGAAGGGGAAGGGGAAGAGGAAGGGGAAGGAAAGAGTGGATATTTCAGTCTGAAGCATAAAGAAGTTGTTCTGTTTTGTGTGTTTTCAAAGTTTGTTGTAAAAAAAAATGGAAATGACATTTTCCCTGTGGAAAAAAATTGCTTTCATGAAATCCCATTTCTGATGAAAGATTTTTTTTTTGCCAGAAATTTGACTTTCTGTATTGCTAGACTATTCCAGAGAAAAAAATGCCCTATTCCCACTTCCTGCTTCATACCCCCTGCCCTTTATGAACCTAGGACTCTGCTTTCACCACTCGGTTAAGCAGAGACCATCTCATCCAAGCATTCACCAACAGCATTCCAGTGCCCCAGGAATCCCAAATTCTCTGCTTTAGTACTATTTGCACATTGGTTGTGTTACTCATCTGCTTCCTTCATTCATTGGAAAGATCTCAGCGGATGAGGTCACCTGAACGTCTTATCCCAAGTCCGTGAAGTGGTTCTAAATTGTAACACACCTTCCTTCACTGGTGGGATTTTTTCTCCAAGAAAACAGAATCACGCGTAGTCCCCCAGCATCCTCCAGAGGAAATCCTGGGAGGTAGCAGGCTTCCCTGTTTTCTTTCTCTGGGCCTCAGATGTCCCAGGCTATTTCCTCGTCATGAAGTTATCAATCAGGATTATTTAGTTCTTCTTGTTCTCCGGTGGCCCATTTCCCTTGCTTGTCCCTATTACTGGTTGAAGCGTCTTAGCCTGAACCTTTGTCATGTCAAGGGCAACTTCTCGTCTTCTGTGATGCCACATCTCTCCATCTGTTCTGAAGCTCAGCCCAAAAGGTTTCTACTAAAAACAGTTCCCTTTTCACCCTACCCTGTTTGGCTTCTTTGTCTCTATCCTAGTGGTTTGCAGACACAAAGAGGAACATTGCACATGGACTGCCTTGGGTGCTCCCACAGTCTGTTGTTGAAGACTATTGCTACCAAGACTTTGCAGTCTGTCTGTGCCAGCCTAACTCTTTGCATGTTCTGCATTGATTAACTCCTCGTTGGGTCCTCAACCCAGCGTATCACCTACCTACCAATTCTGAGCAATGCAGCCCCCAGAACCCCACTGGTGAAACCTCTATGCCACATGAGCATGTAAGCACTGGGAATTTTCAGCCTTTTTTTCCATTTTGAAATGACGTATAGCACCTCGCACAACCCTGATAATGAGTGTCACCTCTTAGTGCCTGTGTAACATAACAATAATGGAATTAATTGAGGGCTGTCAAGCGATTAAAAAAATTAATAACGATTAATTGTGCAATTAATCACTCTGTTAATAATAGAATACCATTTATATCAATATTTTTGGATGTTTTCCACATTTTCAAATATATTGAGTTCAGTTACAACACAGAATACAAAGTGTACAGTGCTCACTTTATATTTTATTTTTTATTATAAATATTTGCACTTTCAAAAAAAAATAGTATTTTTCAATTCACTTAATATAAATACTGTAGTGCAATCTCTTTATCATGAAAGTTGAACTAACACATGTAGAGTTATGTACAAAAAATAACTGCATTCAAAAATGAAACAATGTAAAATTTTAGCGCCTACAAATCCACTCAGTCCTACTTCTTGTTCAGGTAATCGCTCAGACAAACAAGTTTGTTTATATTTGCAGGAGATAATGCTGCCCACTTCTTATTTACAATGTCACCTGAAAGTGAGAAAAGGCATTCGCATGGCACTGTTGTAGCCGGCATTGCAAAATATTTACATGCTAAAGTTTCATATGTCCCTTCATGCTTCAACCACAATTCCAGAGGACATGCATCCATGCTGATGACAGGTTCTGCTCGATAACAATCCAAAGCAGTACAGACCGCGCCTGTTCACTTTCATCATCTGAGTCAGATGCCACCAGCAGAAGGTTGATTTTCTTTTTTGGTGGTTCGGGTTCTGTAGCATTCTCATCAGAGTGTTGCTCTTTTAAGACTATTGAAAGCATGTTCCACACTTCATCCCTCAGATTTTGGAAGGCACTTCAGATTCTTAAATCTTGGGTTGAGTGCTGTTACTATCTTTAGAAATCTCACATTGGTCCCTTCTTTGCATTTTGTCAAATCTGCAGTGAAAGTGTTCTTAAAATGAACAACATGCTGGGCCATCACCAAAGACTGCTATTACATGAAATATATGGCAGAATGTGGGTAAAACACAGAGCAGAAGACATACAATTCTACCTCAAGTACTTCAGTCTCAAATTTAATTAACTCATTATTTTTTTAACGAGTGTCATCAGCATGGAAGCATGTCATGGTGGCCAAACCATGTAGGGGCATGCGAATGTTTAGCATATCTGGCACTTAAATACCTTGCAATGCCAGCTACAAAAATGCCATGTGAATGCCTGTTCTCACTTTCAGGTGATGTAACTAAGAAGTGGGCAGCAATATCTCCCATAAATGTAAACAAACTTGTTTCTCTTAGCGATTGGCTGCACAAGAACTAGGACTGAGTGGACTTGTAGGCTTTAAAGTTTTATATTATCTTGTTTTTGAGTGCAGTTATGTAACACAAAAAAATCTACATTTGTAAGTTGTGCTTTCAGGATAAAGAGATTGCACTATGGTACTTGTATGAGGTGAACAGAAAAATACTATTTCTTTTATCATTTTTACAGTGCAAATATTTGTAATAAAAATAATATAAAGTAAGCACTGTACACTTTGTATTCTGTGTTGTAACTGAAATAAGTATATTTGAAAATGTAGAAAAACATCCATAATATTTAATAAATTTCAGTTGGTATTCTATTGTCTAACAGAGTGATTAAAATTGTGGTTACTTTTTTTGAGTTAATCGTGTGAGTTAACTGTGATTAATTGACAGCCCTAATTTAATTACAACTAATTCTACAGTTGAATGATGAGGCTTTCAAGCAGTAACATCTCAGAATAACACAACTCACTCTAGCCAAGAAAGCAAATTGCCTTCCCTTTATGTGTTCTATGTACAGGATAAAGACTCTTGTTTCTATTCAGCACAAAGAGAATTGAATCCGTTTGCCGCCTCCAGCCAGAGTTCTGCGTCTTGCCTTTCTGAGGAGCGATATTGCAGGAATCCATTGCTTCTCTTTAGCAAAGATCTTTGCTGCATACAAACACACACTCGTAATCACACACACAAATCACTTATGCATTCGCAAACATAATAAAAGGCCCAGTCATGAATCTGTAGAGAGAAAAACCCCAACCTCCATATATTATCCATAATAATCACATTTTGACTACCCACATTTTTTCATTATTAATAATAAGGGGTTTCACATTACTTTGTCTATTTGAGAAAAAGAAGACTGTAAATAACCTTAAAATCATTATGTAAAATGTATTCCTGCAATATGATAAAAGAACCATCTATTCCCTTCTGCAGTCTAGACGATGCTCCATTACAGGTGAGCATGCTTTCAGTCCTGCCTCGGTCCAAGAAGCAGCTTTCATCCTCCTTTACTTAATATGCGGAAAGACAACACGTTGGGAAATGGATAGCCAGTGAAAAAATTACATGCCATCCTCTATGCCTTTCGAAGGGATCTCTAGGCTGGAGCTGGAAGCTAGTGCACTAAAAGTAGAACTGTAGCTGTGGTGGTGCAAAGACCGAGCCACCCCACATGTGTACTTAGGTTCTCAGATGGGATTGTATTTGGGGCAACTGCCCCTCTCACCACTTGCACAGCCTTGGCTACATACATAATGATCACAGCTAGCAGTTGTATGTCTATCCAAGTGTAGCTGACTGGGCCATGGGGTGCAGGGCTGCCCAGAGGATTCAGGGGGCCTGGGATCTTCCTGTCGTCGAATTGCCACTAAAGACCTGGCACTTTGGTGGCGGGACTCGGAGTGGAAGGATCCCCCGCCTCCGAAGACCTGGAGTGGAAGAAGCTCCGAGGGCCCAGGACCCATGAGAGTTTTCCGGGGCTCCTGGAGCGAGTGAAGGACCCCGCTCCAGGGCCCCCGAAAAACTCTCTTGGGGGCCCCTGCGGGGCCCGGGGCTGAGGCAAATTGCCCCACTTGCCCCCCACTCTGGGCAGCCCTGCATGGGTGCTGAGGCCTAGTGGATGAAACAAGAGTTCAGTCTGCCTTTGAGAGCGGGCTGCAGGCTGGGCAGAGTCCAGGAATGAGCCCAGGGTCAGTACCAGAGGGACAGAAGCTGAATGCCGAGCCAGGGGGTACAACAGAGCTGTAAGCCAGAGGTGGAGCTGGGGCTCCAAGCCAGAAGTCAGAGGGCTAGAGAAGAGCAGGAGCAGCGACTGGAAGGCAGGTCCGGCAGCTCTTCTGAGTAGCTAGCGCAAGGCAGGTCCGGCAGCTCTTCCGAGTAGCGAGCGCAAGGCAGGTCCAGCAGCTCTTCCGAGTAGTGGGTGCAAGGTAGGTCCAGCAAATCCTCCGGGTAGCAGGCGCAAGGCAGGTCTGGCAGCTCCTCCAGGTAGCAAGCGCAAGGCAGGTCCGGCAGCTCCTCTGGGTAGCGGGCGCAAGGCAGGTCTGGCAGCTCCTCCAGGTAGTGAGCACAAGGCAGGTCCGGCAGCTCCTCCGGGTAGTGGGCGCAAGGCAGGTCTGACAGCTCCTCTGGATAGTGGGCGCAAGGCAGGTCTGACAGCTCCTCTGGGTAGCAGGCGCAAGGCAGGTCTGGCAGCTCCTCTGGGTAGGGGGCGCAAGGCAGGTCCAGCAGCCCCTGCAGGTAGCGGGCGCAAGGCAGGTCTGGCAGCTCCTCTGGGTAGTGGGCGCAGGGCAGGTCGGGCAGTTCCTCTGGGTAGCGAGCGCAAGGCAGGTCCGGCAGCCCCTGCAGGTAGCGGGCACAGGACAGGTCTGGCAGCTCCTCTGGGTAGTGGGCGCAGGGCAGGTCCAGCAGCTCCTCCAGGTAGTGGGCGCAAGGCAGGTCCAGCAGCCCCTGCAGGTAGCGGGCGCAGGGCAGGTCTGGCAGCTCCTCTGGGTAGTGGGGGCAGGGCAGGTCCAGCAGCTCCTCCAGGTAGTGGGCGCAAGGCAGGTCCGACCAGTCCTGGCCTGCACCTTGGGTCGTGGGGGTTTCCGGAGGAGCTGACTAGGCTGGAGGCGTCTGGCCTCTGTGGCGGCTGGGGCCCGAATGAGCTCTGAGGGCGAGCCTTTATACTTCTGGGTCGCCGCCTGACCCTCTGAGGGGCTGGCTCAGAGCTCCCTAGCTCTGCCCACTCTGGCCTCCGGATGGGCTCGTCCTGCTTTGGGGCGGTGGGGAGTCACACTGCCTCCCTACATGTTCCCTTACAACCTCCATCTTGGATTGTCTTCGGAATTCAGTTTGGTTCTGTGGCTTTTCTGAGTGCCCCGAAGAGACCTTTCAATGCTTCTGAATCTCTGGGAATGAGACAGAGGTATCAGCTCACATCACGTCAGCCACTGAACAGCCTGAGGAACTCATTCACTGCCACTCCTGAGCTGAAACTGCAGTTGTGGTGCAACAACACAGATGGGGAGGGCCGCGTTCTGCTAATACAGCCTGAATAATTCCTTGAGTCCTCCAGTCCCTCTGCTGCTCAGTTTGCCCCCAATATGGCAGCAATTGCTCATGCTAGATTCAGTCACTTACCAACGACCTCTGAACTGAGATGACAGGTTTGCTAACATGCAGCCTGGGAGATCAGCCCCTCTCTGCCCTCTTGGCGATAGCACATTACACAGCGGCTGTTACATTCAAGTAAAGACAGACATAGCCTGGAGTGATGCTTGTTGTCATGCAGCTACAGCCGAGGTCAGTATATCCCAGAAGGATGGGTGCGGGGAGAGGGGAAATATTCATTTCTTCTCTAGTTATCACTTCATTTTAGTTTGCACAGAATACAGCCAAGGGAGTGACATTCCCCCCTCACCCCCTGTGCAGATGATCCTGTAGCACCCAATCTCGATATTGATTGAGGAGATATTACAATGGAATAAGTCAAAACAGCTGTCAGTCAACTTAAAAATGGGGAAGCAGCTGGAGACGATAACATTACTATGGGGATGTTTAAAGCAAGTGATGAAACAGCCCTCCAGACTTTCCTTGGCTTTTTGACTAGAACATGAAGTTAAGATCCCAACCCAGTGGAAGAGAGGCCTTACAATAAAATTGCCAGAGAAGTGTGATTTACCAATTGCAATAACAGGATTGGAATCCCATTTCTGTCCAGGCCTAGGAAAAGCATCTGCAACATCATCCTAGAAAGTATGAAGAAATGAAAAGATCTCATTAGGGTGGCCAGGTGCCCGGTTTTTTACCGGAAAGTCTGGTCGAAAAGGGGACCTGACAGTGTCCTGTTAGATCTATCGACCGGACAGCCAATGTCCAGTTACTGCAGGTGGGGAAGACAGGGAGGCACTGGGTCATCCCATGCGCCAGTCCCTACTCAGTCAGAGCCTCCTCCTACCTGTGTCAGGCAGCTGCAGCTCCCAGCCCTGGGAAAGCAAGCAAGTCCCTCCTGACCTGGGCTGTGAAGGAGGCGGAGAGGGTTGGAGGGGAAGAGTAGTGAGAGACAGGAAGGAGCGGAGAAGAGGAGTGGATGGGTGTGGGGCCTCAGAGGGAAGATGTGGGGCAGGGGAGGTTCTGGCACTCCTGCTGGAGTGTCCGGTTTTTAAATATCACCAAGCTGGCAACCCTATCTCCAACTCAGAGAGGAAGAAGCAAGTTTTAGACCATTGAGATCATGTGCAGACCATATGTTGTTCTCAAACATATTATAGAACAAAGTGTGGCATAGCATGCACCTCTTGGGGTAAAGTTTACAACTTTTCAGAAGGCTTTTGACAATGGACACAGAGATGGTCTTTGGAAAATTATGCCATACTATGGAATACCAACAAAAAGAATTAGAATAACCAGGGATCTATATGATAAGCTGAATGTGCAGGCAGAGCTGGTGACATTAACCAATGGTTTGCAGTAACGTCTTGAGTAGGGCAAGGGTATATTATGTCCTCACTTTTGTTTGCACTGGTCATTGACTATGTTTTAAGGAAAACAACCTCAAAAGGCAAGCAAGCAAATTTATGGACAAATTGGATAACCTTATTTTGGATGATGATATTGTTCTGCTTAGGCCAACACATAGTTGGGGATTGGGCCTGCTTTGAGCAAGGAGTTGAACTCGATGACCTCCTGAGGTCCCTTCCAACCCTGATATTCTATGATTCTATGATTGCTTAATGGAAGAAAAGATGCAGCTTTTTGTTGACACAGCAAAACAAGTTAAGCTTAAGGGTTCTCATGCAGATCTCCGCATCTGTACCCTAAAGTTCAGAGTGGGGGTGAATCCTATGACAGTCCTCTTTCCAGGGTAACAGAAGGACAGCTAAAGAATCCGCACCAACATCCAAACAAAAGGTCCTTCTGCCCATCTTGGGCTCCATCAGCCCTATTCCCATGGACTGCAGAGCTCCTTCTTTGCTCATTTCCCTGAGAGCTGCCTCCCAGGGATTTTTCCCTGGACAATCTTCTTCCTAGCAGGTTTCCCCACTGCTTCCCCTCCCCGGGGACTCCAGCAGCTTCTCCCAGAGATCTCTCTGTTTCTTATAGACCTTATCTCAAGGCTTCCCACAGGACCCTAATCTGTTCCTGTGATAAAGAAAGTAGGGGGACGGCTCTCTTTGATGGACACCCAGCCAGCCACTTAGCTGTAAAATCCCTCTTGGTAGCTGTTCTTTACTTGCTTTACCTGTAAAGGGTTAAAAAGTCTCTCCAGGTAAGAAAAAAAAAGTGGGCACCTGACCAAAAGAGCCAATGGGAAGATAGAACATTTTTAAAATTGGGAAAGAAACTTTCCCTTTGTCTGTTGTTCTCTGGGCTGCAGGGTCAGAGCAGCCATGCTATAAGCAGCTAAGCCAAGTATGATGATAAAGATCAGATCATGTCTAGAACTCCTTATCTGAACTCCAATGTGTAAGTAGATCAGAATGTTTAGCTAGACGCGATCAGGGTTATTTCTTTTATTTCTAATTGGCTTGTGGACTTCTCTGTGCTAACCCCAGATGCTTTTGTTTGCTTGTAACCTTTAAGCTGAACCCCCAAGAAAGCTATTTTGGGTGCTTAATTTTTGGAATTTCTCTTTTAAAATCTAACAAAAGCCGAAGTTCCAGATGTATTTTCTTCCTTTTTGTTTTTAATAAAATTTACCTTTTTTTAAGAACGGGATTGGATTCTTGGTGTCCTAAGAGACTGGGCATGTTGTTTGATTAGCTGGTAGCCAGAGTGACAGAGTGGGATTCAGTCTTGACAGTTCTCTATGGCTCTCTCCAGCCTGCCTCCATCAGGCCCTTCCCCAAAAGAGGGAACTCCCCTTGTGCCTTTGTCCCAGGTCGTCCCCTTCATTGAGTGCTCCCCTCTCTCTGTGGTCCTCCCTGACCCTTTCACAACTACGATCACTAATTGTAACTGAGTCCAGATCAGGATCAGCTCGGGGTTAACTGCTACTTCACAGGCCAGGCCAAGCCAAACTCCCCGTAAAAGGGCAGCCGGCTTGTGATACTGG
Organism: Gopherus flavomarginatus; assembly: GCF_025201925.1. Classification (NCBI taxonomy): domain Eukaryota; kingdom Metazoa; phylum Chordata; order Testudines; family Testudinidae; genus Gopherus; species Gopherus flavomarginatus. Next base: position 4,616,307 of record NC_066641.1, read on the forward strand.
CCATGTATGCTGTTGTCTCTTTTCAACCTGAGCAGCTAGTCAAATTTCGGGGCCCCGGGGACACTCCAGATGGAAGCAGAAATGGATGGAGTCAGGTATTCTCTTTGATGCCGTCTTGTCGAGCTCTAGGAATGTACAAGATCCTGCGTTCCAAATGCAGGAGGAGCCAAGAATAGAAGGAGCAGTTTCTTAGCTTACAGCCCCCGGCCGTTTTAGCTAGCAGACCTGGAAGCTCTCTCCCTAGCATTTCCCAGCTGACTGCTTGGCTTCATTGCCTCTCTTTGCATTCTCCTCTGTTCTCGGTTTCTCTTTCTCACACACACACACTCGCCCACTGGTCTCACCTTCGCCCTGCCACCAGCCACAATACCCACCTGGGGCTAGTTTCTGGGTTCACTCTATGGATACGTCTACACTGCAATAAACACCAGTGGCTGCTCCATCTCAGCTGGCTTGGTCTTGTTTAATTGTGGTATAGATGTTCAACTTCTGGGACTCCACTGCATTTAAACGGCCCTGCAGCCTGAGCCCTGGGAGACGGAGTCAGCTGATATGGGCCAGATGCGGCTGCTTAATTGGTGAGTAGACATATCCTATTAGGCCTTAACAGTCTCTTACGACGGTGGGAATTAGGTTTTAACCCAGTTTATAACAATATTTAACATTAAACCGCACTAGTAAGAGACGATGATGCAAAACTAGTACCCCATCGAAACAGCAAATTTTGCAATTAAATTGGAAGTCAATTGCCCGCAGATAATACCGATCTCTGTTCCTATATTTCGTAACAAATCTGTGGCATGTGATTTAAATACATTTTACTGTTTCCTTTGCAGATAAATGATTTCCATGGAGGCCATCAGACATGCAAAGAGTAAGTCCACAGGACTGCTTGGTGTTAGCCACGTACTTCAGAAGCTGTAGGAATTGGGGTAGACGTGGTAAAATGAAAACAAGCATCTTCACGGTTGTTTTCAACAATAATCTGTTAAGTGGGAAATCTCAAGAGAGAAATCCTCTTCCTTCCTGCTTCCAAAAGTTTGGGTTATTGCTTTGCAAAAAAAAAGGTGAAGCCCTGGTGATTAATTTGAGCCCGCATGGAGTAAGTATTATACACTATTCAGTTTAACCCCCTCATCCCATAAACTAAATCCCTTTCAGAAGCTCCCAGAGCACAGTAGACGGGCCAGGGTAATCAGGTAGTGAGTAGCACATCAACAAAATCGGCTAGCAAAATGGCTGACCAAATGCAACCTGGTTGCCAGCAGCTGGAGCAAATGGCAGTTACAGAGCACTTTGTGGAAGGTGGCTGATCTGCCCCTGACTGTAGCATTTATGGACTCTGTATGTTGCCTTGTATGCGTTCCTGCTTCATCATCAGCCTGAGGTCTTGTTTGCATTAGAAAAGTGGCACCAGTTGTAACAAAACGGATGTTAACTTGAGCTAGTTAAAGGTAAGTTACACAGTGGGGATTGAACTAGGGGACCTCCAGAGCTAAAAACATGAGCCACTGCAGCTTGAACTAAAAAGCAAGCCCTCATTAAGAAGCTAGTATCTGTTATGTTCACAGTATACACACAGAGACAGTCAATCACAACAAACACTCATGCTGGAAGGCTGCAACATAACACTGCTTTATTTCTTAAAATTCAGAATGATAGCAGGCAAGAACCTAAAAAGAGAGCAAGGAAACAGGCTGCTCCCTAAGGTTGAGAGGCACAATTCACCCCATATACCTTTAAACTGACTTCTCTCCAGACTGACTCTGACCTGACTCTTTGCTACAACGCCTTTTAGCCGCAAGCAGGACCAGGAAACTCGCTTTGCCCTTAAAGAGATCTTGCAATTCCAGCACATTTCTCCATACAGCACATCATCCTCTATGGATCAGGCCCAGAGAGCACCTGTGACACATAACACTCACCAGTGTGTTATGTACTCCCTCTGATCAAAGGAAACTCATGCATCTGAACCTCCTCAGTAGTTCAAATCCTAGATGACCCTACACTTGTGTGAATGCTGCCATCTTGGCTGATACACAGGAGACTGAACAGGGGAGAAGGTCCTCAGCTTCCCAGCTGTGTGCATCTCAGCCCATGTTGTCCACGTGCCACAAGGCTGCAGAAGCTGAAAGCATCAAACCTAAGATTCAGCACCTGGAGCTTGAGCTTTGGGGCGAATGTTTTGCACATGTGAAAACAGCTAGAGTTTCTCATGTGGTCTTGTTGATCTGCCGACTTTCCACATGCTGCCTCCTTTACAAATACACACTGCAGAATAGAGATGATACATAGTCCTGTCTGCATGGTAACATGATTTGTGCTGTTATAGACAGGATGAAGACACCTCAGATGAATTTGCTAGCACATTCTGCAGGTTTCTTTCGGCCCTGGAGCTTCATAGAGAGCTCAGAAGTCCAAAGGCACAGCCTGGGGCAGTGTAATGATAACTCAGTACTGGATTCTCTGAGACACCTCCTGAGAATGCTTAAAAATTCCCTGCAATTCTCTCAAGGAAAGAGTGGCTAACTTTTGTGTAATTTCCACCATTTATTTCCGAAATCCCTTCCCCCAACCCACCTCCTCTCCTGGCAGCACTGATGCACAAGTCAAAGCTAGTATTCAAAACATCTTGCGCAATTATTACCCAGCCTGGCTTTTCACTGTAAGAGGGGGAAAACCATGAGTTGGATCTTAATTGGACAAATGATCTCGTTATAGTGAATTGCTCATTTACATTTACTGTAGCGTAATGAGATCATAAAGGTGGGATTTAAATATAGGCTTCTCGTTTAAGGTGTCTGAAACCCCTTATATGGTCAGTCCGTCTTTGTGTCTATCATGCATATCACCTTAGGATAAACATTTCTGCCCCATCTTTCCATCCATCCCTCTAGTTACCCAGTGCCCTGCTGGTAAATCTCATCTCACTCCTGTCTTTAACAGGATCCCAGGCTATGTGAGACGCTTGCCAAAGCAGAGATCTTTGCTTAGGTTCCTCAGTCCATCACCGTGATATCTGAGCACCTGAGGCCCGAGCCAGAAAGCAAGCGACTGTAGCATTCAGCCATGCAGCAGTTCTGTTGATATGTCTAGAAAACAAACATTCAAAAGATGTTTTTGGTTTGTTTCCTTCCTTTTAACAATCCTCTCACTACAGCAGGTCCACCAGCAGCTCCCAGAGTGGGGCTCAGAGCTGCATACTTACACAGACCCCCCAAAGGCTACAGAACACTGTGTTTTGTCTTTGCCTCCCTCTGTTCATTTCTGAACAGGCAATTTTCAGACTTATACTTTGGCAGTTCATTGCTCCAAAGGGCCCTTTTCCCTGTGATCACTTGCACTCTATCTTGGCAATGTGCGGAAACCAATTGCTTGCCTCCTTTCCTGCTTGTCTTGCGCAGTACGAGGGGGTAGCAAAGAAAATACTTGTGTTTTTTCTACTATCTGTTCTCTTCTATAATTGTGGCTGGCCACAGACAGAGCGACACCTTCCATCTGGATCAGAACAGGCGTTAAAAAGTCATGAGGTAAAAATTCCAGGATCACCCAAGTGCCCATTTTCAAAAAGTGGCTTTGACTGAGTGCCTACATCCTATTGACTTTCAGTGACATTTGGGATCCTAAGTACTAGACTCACAAAGGGACTTTGCCACCTAGGTGCCGAAAGTGGCAGTTAAGTCCAACATTTCGGCACCATTGACATTCACAAAACCCCTTCTGCGCTGCTGCCTGACCCTGTGGTGCCTAAATTCCCTAAGCTCCTTCTGTTAATGTTCCTGAGGCAGCCAGTTTTCGGCAGCTCTGCACATGCCTGGCCATCTCAGCCTGGATGCTGACTGGCAACTTGAAGCCTAACTCATGCCTTCACCACAGGCATGAATTTCTAAGCAGGGCATTTCCTTGCCTGTATTGTCTTCAGGGTCTGATACAATAGTGAGGCTCTGAGCACACCTCACCCCATGTAGAAGCTGGTGATGGTACCCCCTGACTTTTCACCCAATGGTAGGGCACTCACTTGGGCTGTGAAAGACCCAAGTTCAATCTCCACCTCTGCCAGATGAAGAGCAGAGATTTGAACCCACCTCTCAGAGAAGCCCCCTAACCACTGGCCTAAGGGGATCACAACCACCTCCTCTTGACCTGGCTTATATATTCAACTCCAGGAGAAGGATTATGGCTGTGATCCCCAAACAAAGACAGCTGCCTCCCTCCTACCTGAATTTTGGGGCCTAAGGTTATGTCTACACTATTTTCTAGGGGGTGTAAGTCTCCTATGCCTGTAAACATACTGACACTAGCTTTCTTAGAGTTAGAGGGAGCATAAATAGCAGTGTAGCCACAGTAGCATGGCAGAGACATGCCAAGTTCACACATACCTGAAACCAGTGGGTGTGACCTCTAGGTGCATCTCAATCGTGCATCTGCTGCCGCTAACCTTTGCAATCATGGCTACACTGCTATTTATACCCAGGCTAGCTCAAGGAGACCTAGCATGAGTTGGTGTACACAGGCAAGGGGATCACTCCCCTACCTCATAGTGTAGACGAAACAAAAGTCTCTTTGAGGTGCGGGGCTTAGGACCTACCTCTCTGCTTGGCATTTCCTAGCGTCCCCATTCAGCAAGTTGGCTTCTGTAAATCCCATTCTTAGGCAACTGATTCTACCCATGCCTTGGACAGGAATCCTGGGAGCCAGCTCAGGGTGGTGGATTCCACTGGGTAGTGTGGTGGCTAAACATTAGGTGCTGCAATGCTCGGTGTTGCCGTTCCTTTGTGAATCTCTCCCGAAGTCACTTTTGAAAATGAGACAAGCTCCTAAGGCAGACTTCAAAGAGAAACTGCTGAGCTTCAGTTCATCTGCAAACTTGACACCATCAGCTCAGTATTAAACAAAGACTGTGAATGGCTTGCCAGCTACAAAACCAGTTTCTCCTCCCTTGGTTTTCACACCTCAACTGCTAGAACAGGGCCTCATCCTCCCTGACTGAACTAACCTTGTTATTTCTAGCTTGCTTGCATATATATACCTGCCCCTGGAAATTTCCACTACATGCATCCGACGAAGTGGGTATTCACCCACGAAAGCTTATGCTCCAAAACGTCTGTTAGTTTATAAGGTGCCACAGGACTCTTTGCTGCTTTTACAGATCCAGACTAACATGGCTACCCCTCTGATACTTAAGGCACTTAGATGATTTGGAAAAGTTTACCCTTGAACTAGCTGAATATGTTTTCTTAAAACAATTTTTTAGACCAAAAGTTACTTTTCGACTAAATCGAGAATTTTGATGGAAACTTTTCATTTTGGTTGAAGATTTTCTATATCTTTTTTTCAGTTTACCCACTGCTCTCCTATTCCCCCGTACCCTGCTCCAATTTTCCAGTGTGGGGGAGAAGGACTATGTTTAATTTCTTTTTGTTGAAAAACCAAATTTCCATCCAAAATTTAGAAGAAAAGAATATATATTCTATCTTTCAGAATAGATGGACCCCCAAATATTCCCATTGGATGATGTAGTCTCAATGAAATTTTCAGTAAAAAAATGCAGTTTTATGACATAAAAAATAGGAAAATCAAAATCGAAAAAATTTGAAATGAATATTTGATTTTGAAATGTCAATTTGAAATGAAAACTGTTGATGTGGAGCAAAATATATGTCTTTTGACAAATTGTTGAGACAATGTTGACATTTGCCCTTTCAACCTTTCTGATTGGAAACTTTTGGGAATTTTTCATTTGTTGGAAGTTCCAGCGATGCCCCATTGCACAGGCAATTTATTCCAAATTGGGCATTTGCTCAGACGAGTACTTGATTTGCAAGTGTAGTCACAGTGCTTGTTTGTGCATATTAGATATGCAATTGAATGCAAATTTTTGCACAGGACCGTAAAAGCTTCTTCAACCCAATGTGAATGTCATTGCTGCATCAGGGAACTTGTAGAGAATAAAAGGAAAAAAAATATTTTATTTGGTATCCAGACTCTAAAGGCTCATCTCCACCACAGAATATCAGGGTTGGAAGGGACCTCAAGAGGTCATCTAGTCCAACCCCCGGCTCAAAGCAGGACCAATCCCGAGACAGATTTTTGCCCCCAATCCATAAATGGTCCCTTCAAGGATTGAACCCTGGGTTTGAGCTATCCCTCCCCATGAATCTCTCTCATAGAGAGAAAAGGCAGGGACAGTTCCACAGAACCCCCTACCCACTCATAGGCCAAACCTCACATACACAAAGTCTGGTATATTCCATGCAGTGCTGTGTGACTGGATTTCTAAACTGATACTGGGAAAGCAGCTGAGGACAGTGTAAACTGGGCCACAGAGAGATTGCAACTTGTCTAGGAGTATACTGCAGGCAACCATGTGAACAGCTGTCTTGCCACTGAGCAGGTCTCCTGGAGAAATGAGGTCACCACAGCCCAGGTGTGGAGATCGAAGGGTCTGTGAAACACATTGTCAGTGGGATTGTTCTGAGAGGCTCCAGTCCTGCCCTCTGGCATGTGGCATGCATAGCAAAAGACACAGCCAGCTTCTTAAAGCCGAGCATGTTCCTTTTGCAGTTACTGCTTTCCCCGCCTGTCGCTCAGGAGTTACTGCTAACTTGTGCAGGCTGTGAAATGATGGTAAGGGGTGGCCTTTCCTATGACCCTGCGGCTCCCCTCCCTCCCAGCTTGTGGTTTATTCCAATGGAGCTGCCTTCCCAGTGCAAGCCGTCTAGCGACTCACATTAGATGGGGGGAGCAGGTCCTTTGGTGTCCACCGGCCCAGGCAGCTTTCCCCCCTCCCCCGCCCCACATTCACAGGAGCAGGAGGGATAACAGGAAGTTTTATGTAGACCACTCTGCTTCAATAGCTACGGTGGGACTCCCGCAGGGCGGGGTCTGTAGAAAGCAACAGTCTCTCTGCCATTGGACAGGTACCAACAATAGGTTGCGATGCACAAATAACCCCAGCGTGGAGGGAGCGGGACGCAGCAGGGGTGCGACTAAGCACAGCATTCCTGAAAGGCTCCACTTCATCCCTTTTAGCTACCAAGGGCTCAACTGAGAGACAAAGCAGAACCACAGGCAAAGACAATGGCCACTTTCACAGACAGAGCTTCTCAGAGGCTCCACTCCCATTGGGGCAAAAATCTACCGTTGAGGAACAAACCCTGAGTTCCTTCCTCAGCATGGCTCAGTCAAATTCCCATGGATTTCAGGCTTTGACTCAGAGGCAAAATGATAAGAGCCTGCCAGCAGTGTTAGGTGCTACCTGCCCTGTGACACTGCAAACTCATCAGGCCCCTGCACTGTCCCTCTGTACCCCCAAACAACTGCCATGCCAGTGCTGAGGAACATACACCTGGACCATTCCTCTGCTAAATGCTAACGATGTGACACTCTTATTGTGTCTGTGTATCTATTGGGTGTCTGGGAAGTGGGTGGGCGAAGCCTGCCCACTGCTAAAGGATCCCCCCCAAGCCTAAGGGGAGGACCCACAGGACCACAGAACCCACTGATTGCGGGGGACAACTAATAAAAGAACAGGGACAGGAGTGCGGTCAAAGGGTCATAATAAGGGAACCTGACGGGGACACCGAGCAGAGAACCCCGGACAGCGCCCACTGCTCCTCGAAGGCATCAAGGGAGCCAGTGGACGCCTTATTGTGTCTGTGTAGCAGGGAGGATATCCTGCTCCTGCCTTGAAGGGCTTAAAACAGCCCTGGGGGATGGCCGTGGCTGGGAGCTGCTAAGCTGGGCTGATTGGGAAGTGGCTGCAGCTGGGCCAGGTCCCAATCAGACCCCAGTTGGCCCATATAGAGTGGCTGGGAGCCAGGAGCTCAACAGGCTCCCTCTGCCTGGAGAGGGAGAAGGGCCTGGCTGCAGGGGGCTAGACACAGGGTACCTGAGCAGAGCAGGGCTGGGGAAAGGTAGAGGAGCTGGGGAGCTCCAGACTGGAAAGCCTCAGGCTGTGGACCAGCATAAGGCCAACAGGTACTGAGAGTTGCAGAGGGCAGCCCATGGGTAGGCCAAGGCAGCAGGTACAAACCCTCCTTGCTTGTGATGAGTGGCTGATACTGCAGTCTGCCCTAGGGTGCGGGGGCTAGACAATGACTGGCAGTAGCCTTATACTGCGGTGAGGTGGGATTAGTGGGTCGGGGTTCCCCAGGGAGGGGAGACCCTAAGACTGAGGATTACTGCTATGGAGCAGCACCCCAGGTAAATGGTCACCCAGTCCAGGAAAGACATGGGGGGCCAGAGGACAGGTGGATCACCAGCCTGCAGAGGGCGCTCTGGAGCTGGAATGAGCTAATTCCCAGAAGTCACCAGCAGGAGGTGCTGCAGGGGTGAGTCTGCATGTCTACAGTCACCAATTGTTTTCTGTTTGTATCTGATTCCCTTTGTAGCTGGGTTCTTGGACATAATAGGGACAAACTGGTAACAGTGTCAGCAAATGAATGGTTGAGCTGAAAACGGTTCAATGAGGGTCAGTCTCCACTGCAATAAAAGGCCTGTGGCTGGGCCAAGTCAGCTGATTCAGGCTCGCAGGGCTAAAAATAGCAGTGTAGACATTCAGACTTGGGCTAGAGTCCAGTCCCTGAAACCCTGCGAATGGGGAGGGTCTCAGAGTCCAGGCTTGAGCCCAAGCTGGAACATCTACACTGCAATTTTTAACCCTGCTGCCCGAGCCCCTTGAGCTTGAGTCAATTGACCTGGGCTCTGAGACTGACCCAGTATAACCCACTATAACATCCTCTGCTCACCACTTAGGCTTCAGGGGGATATGGCTTCAAGGGGAGATTTTCAAATGCACAAATGAGATTTAGGGTCAGTTTCCAAAAGCACCTAAGTGACTGTGGTGTAGCGCCTCAAAGGTAACCAGGTGCCTAACTCCTATTGATTTCAGTGGGAGCGGGATGCCAGAATACCACTGAGGACCTGTGCCTAAGGGTTTGTCTACACACAAAAGGTCATACCACTTTAACTATACCAGAATAGTTATTCAGCATTCCCACCAATACCTGGGAAAATCCTGCCCACAATTGCTCAGTCTGGAGAAGCCGGGTTAAGGCTGGTGCCATCACCACGGACAGCCATCAGAGAGCATGAGCTGAGGCCCACAGGCAAGCCAGAAAGCAGAGTATGCTTCAACTTCCATCTGGCAAGTGGACCTGTAGCCACTGTGGGAAGGTTTGCCGTGCGCACATCTGGCTCTTTTCCCATAGCATTGCTAAGCGCCACTGACGGACCGACTTTGTTGCATCTCCTTCCATTGGTCAAGATGCTGGACGGCCACATAGTTATCTGAAAACCTAAAATTTTGTGTTGCATTTTTTATCCAAAAACATCCTGCCTTCTAGCATCCCTCCAATAATAATAATAATTAATTAATCTATGCTTTCTGACCAGCTGTAAAAAACACCTCTCAGCATGGATAGAGATGGGAGAGACAGGCTCTCAGGGAACAAAATCCTTGAAATTATAGAAACCGAGTGTAGTAGAACAGACCTGTTAGGTCATCTAGTTCATTCCATGTCTAGGGCAAAACTGTGCTCTACGCTCTGCATTAGAGCGTTTTGTCTTCTACACAGATTCCTTCGCCTCGTTGCAAGTTACGCCCTCCGCATACTTGCCAACAGTTAAAGTAGTGATGTAACCAACCCCAAGAAGCCTTGGAAGTCCAAGTTTTGACCAGCTCTAGTAATGACAGAATGTGAGACAAGTGACATTATTTGGAATCTGGATGCTAATGGTTCATATCCATCATGAGATGTTCTCATATAGAGAAGAGGCTTCTCTGAATTTCTTCTCATTTATGAGCATTGTTTTTCACTGAGGGGCCCAGAATTGCACACAGTGTTCTAACTGGAACCTCACCGGAGCGATCCAAGGTACTATCGCCTCCTTTAAAAAAAAATCACCAGCTGTCTCAGAGATTAAATCTTATCTTTCCTGTTGCCCCTGTTTGATATCATGTGAATGTAAAAGACAAGAAATCTGCTTGATGTAGCCATACAGTTTGGAGCAATCTTTTTGTTTTAAAATAAGAAAGGTTATTGGCCAAATGCCACAATCTTGACAGCTCGGAAGGCAGCAACACTGATCTAAAAGAGGTTATCAGATTTGTCTCAGTTCCAAAAATAGATAAAAATCTGTCATCGCATTCACTGCCATTTAACAAAATTAAAATCGGGGGCCAATAGATTTCCATTGAAATAAAAGAGCCCGTAATCACTAAATCTCTGAGCATTTCAGTGCTGGAAATGTTGTATTTCAGAGTTGTTAGCCATCAGAACCCTTGGAAATGTTGGAAATGCCCTGGGGAGAAGCCAGTCTGTTGTGCACACGCTATTCAAATGTATTTTTATAACAACAGATTGTGGTTTTATTTATTTAGCTTTTTTTTCCTTCCTACATATGCTTAACTATTTTGGGTTAGCTGATGAAATATGACTGTTGTGCCTCTAGACTTTTCGTACTGTACATGTATTACCTACAGTAAATGTATGTACCTCATGAACGCTAAGGAATTGTTAATCTAGTTAGTGGCAGTAGATGAATTAGTCACGTTGCTCAGAATACTGGAGCAGTGTTAATCACATTTTATTCAGGGCTGCAGGAAGGGGTGTTAAGCACTTCTTTTAGAGCAGATATTGCTAAGCAGAGAGGGCCTTGCACAGAGACAAGGTCTGAATGAAATGGGAAGTCTCACACAGCAATGTGTATCAATACCCCAGAGTGATCTATACAGTCAGATCATGGATGGGCTTTTAATCTTGGGGAATTAGTTAGGGTGAACCCCTGGGGGGAAATGCGTTAGGGGGAGTATCTTGGTGAGGGAGAGTTTTAGAATACATACCTGAGGGGGCGTGGCTTAGGGGGAGAAACTTGTGGTCGGGGGGCAGTTTCACCTGGGAGAAGTGGTTAAGGGGGAGCATTTTGGTGAGGAAGAAGTTTCTTTAATGAGAGGCAGGGTGGTCCAGTGGCTAGAGCACTAACCTCAGACATAAGAAACTCAGCTTTGAGTCCCTCCTCCGCCACAAACTTCCTTTGTGACCTTAGGAAAGTCACTTAACTGCTCTGTAAAGTGGGAATAATAGCACTGCCCTGCCTTACAGGGGAGTTGTGAGGATACATTAATTAAAGCTTGTGATTCTTTATTTAAAGGTAACAAGGAGTCCAGTGGCACCATAAAGAGTGGGTTTTTTACCCATGAAAGCTTATGCCCAAATAAATCTGTTAGTCATTAAAGTGCCACTGGACTCCTCGTTGTTTTTGTGGATAAAGACTAACACGGTTACTCCTCTGATACTTTACTTAGAGAGAAACTGCTGCTCATGGCATGAGGGGGCTTCTCTGGCAGTTTCCAGTCGGTGAAAGACAAGGAGCTGAAGTTCCCCCGAGAGCTCCTCTGTGGGGATAAAACCGCACACGGTAGCTTCAGAGGCCATGGGCTCGGGAGAACAGCCTTTCTTTGCTATTTGGTCTTTACTGAACTTTTCTGTTAACTTCTAGCGAACAAAATAAAAGGTGACTAGCTGGTGTTTCATGCAGTGGCTGAATTAAATGCTGCTCCTGAGAAAGAAAAGTGAACTTGCTGGGGAAATAAGGCCCTTCCACCTCCATCTCTGAGCCTTAATCTGATCAAGAATCTCAAAAGCTCTTCCATTCCTTGTGCAGCCTTTTACTGACAATGGGCCTGATTCACCTCTCACTGGCACCGGGGGTGACTCAGGAGCCACTCCACTTCAGTGGGTGGAGTGAAACCAGTGTCCAATTGGTGATAAAAGAAAAAAATGGGCCCCGTGGACTCCAAAACTCAGCTACTGCTGAAAGAACATCTATGATGTTTTATAGGCTGGTGTAGCACAGAGAACCAAGAGCGGAGAAAACCCGGGCTAGAAGGGTGTTGCCTGATGTTCGCAAAGTGAACCATAATATATTCTAGCTAGCGTGTTGCTAAGTCAAATTGTGACTGAATCTGTGTGTAAAGTTTTCTTTAAAAAAAAAGTTTCTTTCTCCAGTTACCTGTTTGCCAGAAGCTGGGAATGGGTGACAGGAGATGGATCACTTGATGATGACCTGGTCTGTTCATGCCCTCTGGGGCACCTGCCATTGTCCACTGTCAGAAGACAGGATACTGGGCTAGATGGACCTTTGGTCTGATCCAGTATGGCCATTCTTATGAATAATGTATGCCTGAACATCACTAAAAGGACTCCTTTTAGAAGCAAGGGCTGACTTAAAGCATACAATAAAACTCATGGAGTGAGTCCATCCAGGGTCCATGACAATAATCATTCCAATCTGATAACCAGGCAGTTCTCTCTGGCTGATCAATGCCAGCTTCTGCTGGTAATTTAACTAATTGCTGCTTTCAAACCCTGTCACGTTATTTTTAATGAGAATCTCGCTATTCCCCTCTCTCTCCAGCTCGTTTGCACAAGGTCAGAAGAAAAGTTTCTCTTAAACTAAAGAGACTGGTATTGCCTTAAATGCCAAAGGAGCCTATTGAGAAGTTCCTTCAGAGCACTTCATGGACTTATAAACAATGTCCTCCTTTAGTCCTAAATATTTGTTACATACTTCTGTCACCGAATTTCACTTAGTGGAATTATAAAAGCCAACTTCTTTTTTTAATAGGGAATTTTAATTTGGAGTCTAATTCTTCTTTCAGCCCCCACTCCTGTTTTTACACTAGCCACTTTGACTTCATTCGAGCCACTGCTGATTTATGCAAGTGAACGTGAGTAGAATCAGCCCCTTCATGTACTGAGCATCATTAAAAATGGTCGGTTTATTTTAATTGTAGGTGTCAGCTCACTCCATGGTTTTTGTCTCATTTACTCCTGAGTGCGGTGAGCTTTACAAGCAGAGTCTCAGTGGCTTTTCCATTGTGTGTGTGGCAATTTACTGCCAACAGACCCGATTCTCCTCTCCCTTGCCGCTAGCCGAATCTTGACTGAAGTTTCTTTCATAACATTTGTGGATGGATTTAGTGCTCGTGAAAGGGCGGGTTTAACAGAAGTAATTACAGTCAGGCATGGAGAGAGGAGTTGCAGTGCCCAGCTCTGCCAGTGTCCCTCAATCCTGATCCACCCAGCCAGCCCACTACTGGACATACACCCCAGCTCTGCCGGTGCCCCTCAGTCCTGACCTACAGCTCCCCATGCCTCCCCGCTCCAGGACACATGTTAAGCGGACACTGACGGTTGTGCCAAACTATGAGGTGGAGTCCCATTGTTCTGTTATGCCCTCAACTCGTATTGACTTCAGTGGGAGATGTGGCTGCTCAGCACTGCTGGGAAATGAGGGTCTCATGGTACTGCCCTGTGGTCTGTCTACTCGTTCTAGCCTTCCAGCACTGCACAGGAATCTTGGTAGCTGAGACCTGGGGCTTTGAAGGATGCAGAATTAAAGCAGAGAAAAGAGGGGCTTTCAAGTCTCCAGCAAGGCTACAAAGGAGGATTAACACAGCTGAATCGCCTCTTACAGCAAAACATCCATGACAGCATAGAATCGTAGAATCATAGAAGATCGGAGTTGGAAGGGACCTCAGGAGGTCATCTAGTCCCACCCCCTGCTCAAAGCAGGACCAATCCCCAACTAAATCATCCAGTGGGCATCGGTAAAGGCTCACATGCCAAGGGACATCTGCCTGCTTGCTTTTGCCCAATGCCCAGTGGCTAGGGTGACCAGAGAGCAAATGTGAAAAATCAAGACGGGGGTGAGGGGTAATAGGAGACTATATAAGAAAAAAACCCAGAAATCAGGACTGTCCCAATAAAATTGGGACATCTGGTCACCCTAGTAGTGGCAGACAGGGCAATATTTATCAGGATGATTTCTTTGTACTGCAGTGACATCTAAAGGCCTCAATCAGGATCAAGGCCTCATTACTCTGGGTGCTGAACAGTCACACACAGTCAGATGTGAGACCTGTCCCAATGAGTTTACAGAGGGATTCCTCATTCCTTAGGCCCTGTTCTTCCATCCTGGAAGCCACCTAGAACTCTGCACGCTCAGAATTTGGTTTACACTGTTTGGGAAGGATGGGCAGACGCTAAGCAGTAAATTCTCTGGTGTCTGCTAGAGGATAGCTCCATTGCACTATTGCATGATGCCACAGCTTCTTCCTCCAACCGTGTGACCTGACTTGGAGAGTACCTCTCTGAGCTGAGAGCAGAATTTGAATACTTCCTCTCTGAGCATGCTACAATATTTCTTTGACATTGGTGTTTACTGTCTGGCATGACCCCATTTCTGTGTTAAAAAAACAAAAACAAACCCAGAATACACACACAAAAGAATAAATACTCCATTTTCATAATAGTATTATTCTCATAATTAAAAAATCCTTCTCCTGATACCACCTTGCTCTTACACGTAGTACTCAGTTATAGAACTCAAAAGGGTCTAGGCAGGTCAGCATCCTTATCCCTATTTTATGTGTGGGGAAACTGAGGCAGAGAACATGGGTATGCCTTGCTCAATGTCAGCCAGCAGGCCCATGGCATAGCTGAGACTAGAATGCAGGTCTTCTGGGACCCAGTCTACTGCACCATCCACTAGGCCACATTCTTGCTGTCTGGGAGAGTAATACGCAGGCCCATAGCCATGGCAGGAGAGGCACTTAGTACTGTGGGCCATGGGTGATGGCCGTCAGTCCACACTAAAGATATGCAGCACTGTTTATCTTTAGAGCAACTGCTACTTTTTACATTCAAAGCAATGTGGGGCAGTAGCTAATAAAACCAAGGGGCAGCTGATCGTCTTGATCATCTCCCCTCCCCCTAAGAGTGGAATTTTGCTGCAAGAGAATATTAGTATCCAACTCAAGCTCTCTCTGAAGGTTTCATTGCATATGGAGAGTGTATTTGTCACAGACAACATGAAGGCCACGTCTACATGGCGATGTTACATGGATCTAGTTTGTTTGCTCTAAGTGCAACAATTTAGCTCCATCAACCGAAATGCATCCGCAATTCCGCACCGTTTTGTTATTCTGGCTCTAAGTTAGTTTCCTTGCTAAGTATTGCATCCGCACTACTCTGCACTCGTTCAAACGGATTGCTCAGCATTCTGGACAGATCGCCCATGCTGCGATGTGCCAGCACTTAGCTTTATGATCCTTCTGACAGTGCATTGTGGGATGCCTACCGGAAACGACAGGACTGCTGAGATGGGGTGTGTGTGTCAAATGAACAAATTCCCATGATACTTCTCCTGGGACTGGTCCATAATTCTGGCACACACTAGGATGGCATTGTCTCCACACAGTGATAGCAAAGGGAGAGATTTGTTACTGAGAGAAGATTCATTTTCTGACTCATCAAAATGTAAATTGAGATGCAGGGAAAGGAACTGAATGGATAACATTGCAGTGTATGATATTATAACAGAGGAGTCCATGACAAACTCCCTCAAAGGTAAAAGAAAGCATAGTCTTAATTCTTATTTAATGCCAATATGCATTATACATATATCTCAATTACAACTAAACTAGAAATCATAGCTAGTACATGCTTAAAAAGAAGTTGGAAGCTCTTCCCCCTACACACATAGAAATAACAACAGCTTATTAAATCTTACTGCTAATAAATGTTTTAAGAACAGTGTCTCATTTACTGGAAAAAACTCTGAAAGTACCAAGTCACATTTTTGCAAAAATAAATCCATCCTGACTTGCCTGGAAATGGATAAATACGTTTGAAATAGAAGCAATGCTTTCCCCGAAGCAGATGAACAGTCTTGAACATACAAACCAACCAACCTTCACACCCTTACCAACTCAAGCTTTCACCAGAACATGCCTTCCCATTTTTCAAGTCAAATACCCTTGGAGTCGTTACATTTCCTGACAATTGCAGAGCAAGGTTTCTCAGCAGTAACTTCAGCATGGCTTGATTTCAGCTTCACTTGAGCAGATGTCTTGTGAAAGATGGGTCTGGGAGGGAGTTAGGGTGCGGTTCCGACCTGGGGCGGGGATTTCAGGGTGTGGGCTCTGGCCAGGCAGCTCTTCAGGCAGTTCCTGGTTGGTGTCACAGCAGGGCTGAGGTAGGCTCCCTGCCTGCTGGGGCTCCACGCTGTTCCCAGAAGCAGCCGCCATGTCCGGCCACTAGGTGGAGGAGCCGGGGGGTCTGCACCGTGCGTGCTGCCTGTGCCCACAGGCACCACCCCCGCAGCTCCCATTGGCCACAGTTCCCAGCCACGGGAGCTGCGGAGCTGGCACTGGGGGTGGGGGCAGCATGTGGAGCTTCCCTGATTGCCCCTGCTCCTAGGGGCCACAGGGACATGCCAGTGGCTTCTGGGGTTTAGTTGGTGTTGGTCCTTCTTTGAGCAAGGGGTTGGACTAGATAACCTCCTAAGGTCCCTTCCAACCCTGATATTCTGTGATTCTAACTGGACTTTTAATGGCCTGGAAACCCCAGCTTGCAAACTGGCTCTCATGGCTCCAGCCCTGCAGGGGGGCACCGAGACTTGGGGCTTCTGGCCTGCGGCAAGTCTCTGCGATCCAGCCTGCAGACCACAGGTTCCCCAGCTGTCTTAGGAGAGCTAGTCCAGGCAGGAAACTTGGCCCATAGTGGAGAATGGAGGCATTAGATTCTCCAACTACAACTCCCATGAGGCAATGCACCACAATGGGAAAATTCAGTTAATATTGATCTGAACTGACTTGAAGTGATGTGTTTGGGGTCAGTTTAATAAACTGAAATGAAACATTTCAATTTGCAAATGTCAAAATGTTTCAGTTTTTGACATGTCCAAATCATTTTTTTTAATTTCCATTACCCTGCAAATTTCAGTGTCTTACTCCAATTTGAGACAAAAGCAAATGCTGAAATATCAGAATACCCCACTGAATGGGAATTCCAAATTTTTCTCAGCTCTAGTATTAAAAAAATTCTTTCCTTTTTTTTTTTTTGTTCCATCAGTCAGGGAATTCTGCGTCCCCCTAGCACGTACTGTCACCGACTCTGGCACTTCTGTAGAGGTACAAACTGGCTTTCCATGTGAAAAGCATAAGATTGAAGCTGTGAGGCCGGCAGCATGTGAAAATGTGCAAGCGTACACTCCAGTGACTCTCTCAAGGTTAGAAGCACCTTGAGTGACTACACACGGTATATCGATCTCTGCTCATCAGAATGTTATTTCCAGTTTTGTTACCCTTCAACTGGCAATTTGTGATGGGATCACTTCAGAAGTCAGAGCCCTGTGACACACACTAACAATGAGACAGAGCACAAACCAGTCGTGTAACTGGCTTTTTGCAGCAAATCTGCGTTGTTCTGGAAGGAAAGAAGGAAAGAAAGAAAACATGATTTCTTGGGGCAGGTCCTATGACCACTATGAGTCTGAGTAACAGGGCTACACTGGGGACAAATGGAGTGGATGAGTGGTATGAGGATGTATGGAGGCAGAATCTTTCTTTTCCCTTAGAGGCCTCAAAAAAACTCATTCCCTATGTAACCCTGACTGATCCTCAAGGCAGGTCCCTCTTGTGCATGGAATAAGGCAGCAGCCCTATGGAGCAAATATGTGACAGTGTACTAAAAACTGTGTTGTAATGCATACACACCAGGGAGCTGAGATAAAGCTTCATGGGCAGTCTGAATGCTGGCATTTTCTAACATTTGAGTGCTTGACTTTGCAACCTTAATGTTCTGTTAAGGTAAGATTTTTTTGTGTGCAATATGATGTATGTTAATAATGCAATAAGGCCATCGCTCTGACAGAGATTAGCTCTGATATAGACAGCTCTAATTTAGATCTGATATAGAAGGTACACATCCAAGAGACTCATAAAGTTCTGAGAGCATTTAAAATGCAGCTTACTTCTTCAGAGGGCTCAGTTCTGCCCAGTTTGGGGGTGCACCGTGCTCCCAACCATGTAGGTGGAACGCTCTTGTGGCCATGTCCCTGAAGAGAATCCAATGTGATCCCCCCCCACACACACACACTGTCAGAACTGGTCAAAAAATCAAAATTTTGGTAAAATCTGGGAAATTTTTCAAAATTTAGAAAAATAAAAATAATTCAGAATTGGAACAAAATTTGTAAAAATCAATTTTTTCAGCATAATGGTATTTTGGGGAGGATGTCATTTCGTCAATTGACATGTTCTGTATCAACATAATCAAAATATTTCATTCTCCTTTTATTTTGTAATCTTAATTTATCAAATAAAATACACTTTTTCCATGAAAAGTCATTTTGCAACGAAAAGTTGAAAGATGCCTTTCTGATAATGTCAGAACGTTGCAACGTCATCGAAACACTTTTTGTTTTGATATTTTTAAAGAACAAAACTTCATCAGAATCAAAGTGTTTTTCATGAAAAGTTTCAATATCAACCCAACGGCGTTTTCCCCATGGAATAACATTCCTTCAGAACATTTTCAACAATCTCCAATATCCATCCGGCTCTGTCTGATGGTATGGAGTATGGTTCATTGCACCTTCCTTTCTTTGAGGTTGTTGATGATTCAGCGGGATCTAGGAAAAATTCAGATCAGTATGTGCAGTCCATTTAGGACATACTGGGTACAAAGGTCCATCTAGTCCAATATCCTGTCTTCCTACAGTGGCTGTAGGGGACCCCGGAAGATATTGTCACGGTGTAAGCTAGGGCTTGCGCTTTCTCAAGGAGAGGTTATTAGCGGACAGAAGTTGCTAGCAGATGCTGCTTTTAACCGGATAAAACTGCTTTGTGTGGGAAGCCTCGGTGTTTTGAGGGCACTGCAGACCATCTGCAGAAAGTCCCTGGCCCGAGGCCAGGGGAGGCGGCCATTGCTGATGGAAAGTCCCTTATTGCATATGTATAGACTAGTTTGCATGCTATTAGCATGATGCTATAATTGCTGAGGGCTAGAGCTTGCGCACTGAACTTCGCACCTGACCGAGCTGTTCGGACGTTGGACTCCCCAAGCCAGTGGCAGCAACGCGTGGAGTTCCCGTTGCGGGTGTGTCACTTAACCTTCATTAAAGCCAATTAATTAACCTGTGTGTGTGGGCCTCGTCCTTGCAGAGCATCCAGGCACATAACAGTGGCCAATGCCAGGTGCCCCACAGGGAATGAACAGAACAAGGAACCGTCAGGTGATCCATCCTCTGTCACCCATTCCCAGCTTCTGGCAAACAGAGGCTATGGACACCATCCCTGCCCATGTTGGCTAATAGCCATTGATGAACCTATCCTCCATGAACTTGTCTACTTCTTTTTTGAATCCTGGTATAGTCTTGGCCTTCATAACATCCCCTGGCAAAGAGTTCCCCAAGTTGACTGTGCGTTGTGTGAAGAATTACTTCATTTTGTTTGTTTTAAACCTACTGCCTATTCATTTCATTTGGTGACCCCTATAATTTCATTTGGTGTCCAGTTTGCAGTGGTTTCTACGTAGAGGTGAGCAAGGAGTGTGAAAAGGTTCCTAGCACAAGCCAGTCCATATTTCCCCCAAATGTCCACACCTTCTGGGATTCTTCTTTCAGTAGGAACAGTACTGTGATAAAATACCAGGCAGCAAGATCCTGATTTTCCAAGCCCACTGATTTTAACTGTAGGTTTGGGGCATTTAGCACTTTGGAGACCCCGCTAGGCAGTTGAGGGGGCCCCCTAGAAGCTCTGGGGTCCCCCACTGCCTGTATGAGTTCAGAGCTCCAGGGTACCCTCACTGCCTGTGGCGCCCAGGAGCTCTGAGGGGGCCTCTGATGCCCACAGAAGTCAGGAGCTGCAGGGTCCCCCCACCTCCTGTGGTGGACAGGAGCTGTGGGGTAGCCCCACTGTGCAGCAGGAGTACCCCGCAACTCCTGGTCACTGCGGGTGGTGGGGGGACCCTGCAGCTCCCAGCTGCCACGGGCTGAAGTCACGGAGGTCACTGGAAATCACAGATTCTGTGACTTCCGCAACCTTCGTGAAAAAATCATAACCTTAGTGATAGATGGTCACCTGACACCAAGATCACAAAATATTCAGGTTGCTTCCAGTCCAAGGAGACTAGTCACTTACCCCAGGTCAATTTGTACCTTACATCTCACAACAAAGACAAGGCTTGTAGGCAATCCTATAATAAACCATCTAAGGAATTATTAACTAAGAAAATAAATGGGAGAGTTATTTCATGGTAAAAGCAAGCAAATATATATATACACAGATGAGTAACAGTCTACACAGGGCCGGCGCTACCATTTAGGCAGCCTAGGCAATCACCTAGGGCGCCAGGATTATTTGGGGGGTGGCATTTTGCCGGGGGGCGGCAGGCGGCTCCGGTTGACCTGCCGCAGTCATGCCTGCAGAGGGTCCGTTGTTCCGCGGCTCTGGTGGAGCTGCCGCAGTCATGCCTGCGGACGGTCGGCTGCTCACGCGGCTCCAGTGGACCTCCCGCAGGCATGCCTGCAGAAGCTCCACCGGAACCAAGGACCAATGGACCCTCCGCAGGAATGACTGCGGCAGCTCCACCAGAGCTGCGGGATCAGCGCGGGGGGCGGCGAAATGGCCGTGCACCTAGGGCACAAGAAACCCTAGCGCCAGTCCTGAGTCTACGGTTTCCAAAGGTGACAGAGTTTCAATAATGTGTCAGCTCTAAATGTCTTTTAGGGCTAACTCAGGTTGACCCTGGTGATCTCTGCTTCTGTTTTGTGACTCTGGCCCTGTGATAGTCCAAACAGCAAAAGAGAAAAACATTCTTGTCAGTTATTTTTATTTCATTCATCCAGAATTCAAGCCTATTCATAAGTGTAAGGGGACAACTAACAAAATCTTTATTACGAAGTCCCACAATGGCCCATTTAGTTTTGCTAAACCTTCTTGGTGGGCAGGAGATGGTCCTGCCTGACTGCGTGCACAGTCTCAGAGCAAACTTTTTTACTGTTACAAAGCAAAAATGTAAATATTAGCTTCTAGCATGTGATAAAGAAATTGTAAGTGAGATTAATGCATGCAACAACTCACAAGCATTTCATAAAGTCTAAACACTAAATACATGGTTTTAAATCCAATACCTAACTTAACCATACTAGCACACAGGAAAAACAGATTGCTTTTCAGCAATGAATTTGTCAGCATGCGGCTGAGGCCGAAAGCTTTGGCAAGGGGTGTCACCTGGACTTCCAATGTCACAGACGCATCTCCCTCTCACCCTGATGTCTAGAAAGGAATCACAATGATATGGATTGTGTCTGACTGGGTAAACACAAAAGATGTTAAAAAGTGTTGTTAATACTAATACCAAAGGATCTCAGAATACTTTGCAATCATTAGCCAAGCAAGTAACCCTCACAACACCTGCTGCAAGGAAGGCATTAAACCATTTAAAGAGCTATTGACATAGAGAAAGCATGGCTGGGTGGTTTGAGTGGTAGAGGAGGATTTGGGTTCAATTCTCTGCTGTGCTATAGATTCCCTTTATGGCCTTGGGGAAGCCATTTTCAATGTGCTTCGGTTTCCCATTTGTGAAATGGAGCTAGTAACACTACTGCTGACTGGGGATTTTTTGACAAAACTGTGTTGGTTTTTTTTAAATGGGAAAATGCTGATGCATCAGAACCAAAAGTTGTGGTGGGAAACGGTCAGTCTAATAAAACTTTTTGAGGCAGGTTTCTCAGCTTGGAATTTCTCAAATGGAATTGCTGATCAAAACCAGGAAAAAAGAGAGAAAAGTGGCTAATCCACTCCAGTGCAGCCAGGGGGTTAGACTGCTCACCTGGGATGTGGGAACTCCACCTTCAGGTCTTTGCCACAGATCTGGGATTGAATGTGAGTCTCCTAATGCCTGGAGGAATGCCCTGTCCACCAACCTGTTTGGGGGCTCACTCTGGTTGTGGGTTTCTTTGTTTGTTTGGGAGTGGGGATTAGAGGGGCAGGGTTGAAAAAATATGTAAGATTTCATTTTCACCCTAACGTCGAATGGGAAAAAGTTCTGAAACCTCTAACATTTTCACGGGACAGAAAAACCGGTTCCTGCCCAGCTCTACACAGCCCTTCTCTGCCATAGCAGGGTTGGGAGGATGCACACCTTAAGGACTGTGAAGTGCTCCGACACAATGGGGGTTGTTTAAGTACCTAAAATAGATTTTACTTATGCCTAAGCAACTTGCCCCCACTTTGTGACTGCTTCAGATCTCAGAGCCTGTCAGTAGTTGAATCCAGCGGTCCTGATCTGTGGTTTTCTGAAACATAGACTATGTGCTATCTACATGTGCCTGTTCCTTATGTGTATAGTATGCTATTTTTCTCTTGAAACCATCAGGAAACTGCTTTCACTTGCTCTACAGTTAGGCTAGTGTTGGCTTAGGTATCTATCCCTTTGGCATAAACTCTGTGCCCCTTGTCATCTTACTCGAAGACAGTGATTGATGCTGGAGAAGAAGACTGACAATGCGAGGATAGTTCTTGTTTGCTCTTGACTCTTTGGTGATAGAGTTTGGTTCTTTATTGAGTCTGTAAGAGCTGTATTACGTGTGGGTGATACTTGCCAAGTTACTGCTGTTAAATGCTTTCCAGTCCTTCTGTGTCCTCTGATTTATAAGAGCATCAGCTCTCCGCATCTCTCTGCCACCCTTCCTTCTTTCATCCCCATGTGACAGTGACAGGTCCCCCACTGTGGGCAATTAAGCTGTAACACGTTGTACTTTTAGGTTTGGCGGTCCCTGTTTCAGAACTTGCTGTGTTGGCCACGCCGGTGGCCCTCACCCTGAGCCCTTCTGGAAATCACATCCTTAGTGCCCAGTGCAATGGTGGGTTTTGTGATGTATTGCAAACTGTGTAAAAATTACAAGCTGACACTTTAAATCTGATAAGAGTTTTCCTGGTCCTACTGGGTATGCAAACGGGCCTTCTTGGAAAGTGTGACCTGAGTCTTCAGCAGTCTGCAAAGATCCAGCTTAGAGCATGATGGGGTGAGCTGTGCTTCTGTTTTAGGGAGCAGCCTATTTTCTTTCTCTGTGTTTTTCAGTTCTTGTGGCTTATTGTTTTGGATTCTAAGCAACAAAGTAGCGTTTTGCTGCAAGCTTCTAGCAAGAACATTTTATGTTCGTATCTGACTTCTCTGCTTGGATACCGTGAACATAACAGTTTTGATGATGGGGGCTGACTCAGACTCAGATACCCACAGCCCCAGTTTATTTCACTGAGGCCACCTAATTGCTCCCCAAAGGTGATGAACGCTTAGCTGTGTTTGCAGCCCATGGCTCTCTCTCCCACTTTCATCCTGAATCAGATTTTGGCTCAAGACTAACCCAAGATGTGGGGGACCGTGGCTCCAAGCTGCTTTGAGCTTCAGGGGAGTTTGGACCCAGATGGGAACGTCACAGCACACAACTCACCTGGGAACACAACAGGTGAAGAGTGAAGTCGAGTCTAACTGATAACAGGTGTTGAGTCATTTCTTTCAAGGCCCTAGATGGCATCCTTCCCTGGTGAGAGCTGGAATGGAGCTCGGGTTCTGTCATGCCAGAACTATCCCTGTGCAGGAATTTTCCGCCTGTCAGATCCCAAGGGCCAACTTCATTAGCAGTGACATTTGCAGGTAATTCACAGGCTGAACGTTTGTGCCTGTCGGGAATGTACTCTGGCTGCATTGCACAAGGGGCATATAGTGAGTGACTGTGCTAGCGAGAGCATCAGGGATGTATCCTCCATTCTGACTATATGTTCAGATAACGCTGTTGAGGTCAGTGGCCCCAGGCCAGTGTAAGGGAAAACAGGGTTGAAGGCATCCTGCTTAGCAGATCTGGTCTCATGGCCACCGACCAGTGGTGGCTGCATCTGCTTGTTTCTTGGATTGTTACAGATTTTCCTCAAAGGGAAAGAGAGAGAGACAGGGAGAAGGTGATAAGGAATTAGAGGTGCTGAGCAGAGACACGGTGAGTCTTATTGTGCTGTCCCTCGAACCTAGTGCAACTCTGTTGGCTTAACTGAAGTGACTCTGGTTTCTCTCTGGAGCTCGTGAGAGGAGGAACCAGCCTCCTTCACTCCTCAGTAAATAGATTCACAATAGTCCTGGGTGATTTTGCTGGAAAGTTATGATGTTGGAGGCAATTGCTGGAATGCTGCATGAAGTGCCCTGAATCCCAAGCCCCACAGAAATTACTGGTACATAAAGCTGCATTACTCTAAGTGCTCCTCCTCGGGGGGGATTTACTGAGTGTTCCTGATCTGTGTTTACTAAGCAATTTCCGCTGCTGCTGTTTTTTCCCATTAGTTTCTTCAGCCCACGCTGTCTCTGCCACCACTGTGCTGAGAGCTCAGGGCCCCGGGAAGAGTAGGGTTCCCAGAACAGCCCAGCCCAGAAAGAGGAGACACGAAGAGCAGAATACAAGTGTGTGGGGGGCTGTTTGCGTGTGAGGATGGTGTGGGCCTGACTGAATGTTATGGCTCTGTGTGCATGTGAAACCACATATGTAGAGTGACCGAAGTTTCGGTGTATTTGTTTAAGAGATATAGACCAAATTCTCCAGCAAAATCCAGTATTGCAAGTTTCTCCTTGACCTCATTAAAACTAATGATTTATACCTCATAATTGACACAAGTGGGCAAGAATCCCTGGATCTCATTAATAATTTTAAGCATGCCAGAAGTAGATTTTAAAATCCTAAGCAAAATTTAAATGACCATAAAATGTGCCTTCACTTCCCAAGAGACTGTTCTGTTTCAGCCTGACAGCTTAATTAAAAGCCGTGTAAATTGGACACAACATTTTTTAATAAACAGTCTTTGGCAAGAGCGTGTGGGGAGAGAGAAGGCATTTGTAATGTGGCGGAAGTAAATGAAGTGAGGCAAAGTCCCCGTTCTTTGGGGTGACGTCTCCGAAAGCTGGAGTCAGCACGTCTTTGGTTTTAATGAGTGGCTGAGGTGAGCGGAGAGACAGAACAAAGTGGGACATTTTGTGGTAGTAGGTTGGCGTGAGCTAAGATCACAGAGGAAAGCTGAATGTGTGGTACTGGGGAGGTTCTTGAATGGCTTGCGGGCCAGGCTGGGTGCACGATCGTTGTCAGGGGCACACGCCTTGAACTGCAGAAGGGCACGCATCTGGGTCTGCTCACAGTTATGGAACCCAGGTCAGAAGGCCACGGGAGACTTTGGAGTCTGGATGTTGATATGGAAACCTCAGTTCAGGGACTGATGTGAAGAATAGAATAGAAATCATTCATTAGCATATGATTTGGCTTGAAAGGGGTGGGGGAGGCGGAGGAGAGGAAAAGTCTTGCAGGGGTGGGCGGGTAGGGTGTCTCTTCACAAATATCTCCCCCTTTCCAATTATTCCAGTGCCAAGAAGGTTTCCTCCTCCCACTCGCTACCAGCTGAACAGGCCATGCCAGGGCCTTCGATGCGAAGTGTCAGGGCCTCTCCTCTGCCTCTCCTGACCCTTGGTAGTGCAGTTTCCTTGGAGCCAGGCCACTCTCAGGGCCCACTCAGTGCCATGGCTGCACCCAGGACCCTCTTACAGGGCGTAACCACGGGGATGATAACACAGCCACAGGCTCACCCACCAAAGACCCTTTAGTAAGTCAACAGAGTCACGCTGGGGTTGAACCCTCATGTGAGAGAGGCACAATAAGACTCACTGTGTCTTTGCCTGACACCTCTCTCCCTCTCTAACTCCTTATCTCCTCCTTCTCTTTCTCCCTGTCTTTCCCTCCTTTCCCTCGCTGGGAACCTCTCGCACTCCCCACTCAGGGTACTGGGAACAGTGCATGATTCCTCCTCCTGCGGTGTGTCTATGATTGTTTGAACTAGAAACAGAGGCTCCCAATCTATGCGCCGATTGGGAAGGGCATGAGGAGAGGCAGCTGGCAGTTCCCAGCACTCCTCCACCTCTGAGCTGCAGCCCTGTCCAGGAAACAGAACAGGGGAGGATCAGCCTCCTCGGTCCTTTCAGTCTGTGATCTCTTAACTCAGAGCGACAGCAGTGGAGACAAGTGGGGCTCCCTGTGGGGGTGACTAGTGAGGAAGGATGGGCTTGGAATGAAGGCACTGGGCTGGGATTCAGGACATCTGATTCAATTTCCAACGTTGCCAAAGGCTTCCTGGCTGATCGTGGGCAAGTCAGTGCTTCAGGTCCTGGTCTCTAAAATGAGGCTAAGAACCCTCTATCTTCTCTAGTTAGACTGTAAGGTCTTTCGCACAAAGCCTGTCTCTTGCTAGGCATATGGACAGCACCTAGCATGACGGGGCTGACACTTGTCGTCTCTGCGTGCCACAGAAGCTATAATCGTAGTGTCTATACCGGTCACCTGTCATCCTTACACATGCCAATGGACAGCCATAGATAATGAGGGATGCAGGAGGGCTAGTCAGGAAGCTGAGTCACTGGCCAAGGACTTAGGAGACCTGTGTTCATATTCTTATTCTACCATAGACTCCCTGTGGGACCTTGGGCAAAGCACGTGGCCCCAGATCTTCCAGGGGAGTTAGGTGCCCAAATACCTTGAAGGGTCTGGGCATAGTTTCTCTGTTCACCTTCTGTATTATGGGGATAACAGCACTGCCCTGCTTCACAGGAGGTTGTGAGGGTAAGTTCATTAAGGAGTGTGCGGTGCTCAGATACTACAGCAATAAGTACCTAAGCTAGAAAGAGTCACTGCTATCCACGGTTAGGGTGTCATCTTCACCCAGATATGAAAAGTTCAGTGTGTCAGTCATTCCCCATCTCCTCAATGTGCCAGTCCCTTTTTATTTGTTCTGAAAAGTCTCCCCAAGTCCACTCCCCATGCATTTAAATCTACAGTCCATTGCCTGGTCGGCCGGAATCCCCCTCACATCACAGAAGCCGCTTTGTGTTTGATTTTTGCAGAAGCCGACACGCTGAATTTGTTTTTCTGCTTTTCCCAGTTTGGAGGTGTGAGGGAAGGTCAGGATGTTCACAGCTCAAGAGGAAAAAGGGATTTGCTGCCTGGGGTTCCTTGTTCCTCTCAACACTGATGAACTGGCTGCTGTCTCCACTGAACTCAGACCCAGTTCAGTGCTTTGCTTGATTCCAAGGAATGAATTCAAGCAACAGAGGAAGAAAGATTGGCAGTGCACTGCCAAGCAGAGATGTGCCTCTGTCTCAGGCCTGAGACATAAGGAGAACCCCACTAAGATATTCACAAAGAGATCAGTTCAGTCCATTGTGGAGTAGTTGCCTTTGATGTCTCTCTCCTCCTTCACTGCATTGATCAGATCTCCAGCCTTAAAAAGAAAAAAATAATATTCTTTTCATATCTTTGCAATCCATTGTATAAAAGGGAGCTCTCTCTCTCGAACACATGTCTGGCATAAAACCAAGACCCTGACCGCTTGCAGTCCTTAAAGAACCCATTACTTTTCTTGCACGAGTTAGGGAATATTAACTTCAATTGCCAGACCAAATTTCCTTGGCAGTGAAATTTGCAATTCACAAGAATTTTCACCTTAAATCACATGAAGATTCATAACGAATCATACTATTCCATATGAAGTGCATTTATTCATAAAGGTATTTGCAAATTCCGGTTGTCAGCTAGCTGTAGTAAAATATATAATATATGTTTAAAGTATTATAAACCTGTCCACTATTAAGACATTTAAAATATCTATGCATCTATAGTACCTTGCAAAATAGATGGAAAGGTAATATATTTTCATTAAAGTTCTTACCAAGCAGACAGTTTAATCAATTGCATTCCATTTAATTTAATTGCCCAGTTTAGTATATTAGCTTAATCTGTACGTAGCTGAGGTGGAATTTAGTGTCTGTTTTTCTAACTCTGCCCTTTAATTTCCCCAAACTTCATCCAATCTGTCTGAAATTTCACAGGCTTGATCTCGAAAGAATGAAAAATTTTCCTGGATGTTTGAGGCAGGCAGACAAAGATACAAAGGTGCAAAACTGAGGGACATTTGCTAATTTTTTTTTAATTTGTTTTTGGCTAAGGAGCTTCACGTGCGTTTTAGTTTGGTAGACATAGCATTGGTTGATTCCTTTGTTGAATTGGTTTTTGGTGGAATTATTTGGTTATTAACAGGAATTTCCTTCTCCATGTTCTCCAGGGAGATAATAAACTCCTCATCCCTTCATAGCTTGCACATTCTACTCAGTGTTACTTGTGAACTGTCAGGAAATAATTATTATCAGTTTTCCTTTTTAAAAAAAATAAAAGAAAATTCCCAGGGGGAAACTCAGTTAAGCTGAAATTAATTCTACATCTAGTAATTACTTTAAGGGTAGGGAGAAAAACAAACCTTGAGAGATCATTGTTATTTTCTCCAAGCCCAAACATTGGTAAGTCTGAGAATTCAAAGTTAAGCTTCAGCTTCCAAAGGAAAAGCCAACTTCAGAAAAGTTTATATGCGGACAATAAAATTAACTATATCCCTGCAACAAAATAACTGAACAGCAGAGGGAAATCTCATCTCAGTGGCTTATCCAAATGGAGAAGTGACCTCTCGGGATGTGGAAAAAGCTAATGTACTCAACGCTTTTTGGCTCTGTTTTCATGAACAAGGTCAGCTCCGAGACTACTGCACTGGGCAGCACAGGAAGGGGAGGAGGTGAGCAGCCCTCTGTGGAGAAAGAACAGGTTCAGGACTATTTAGAAAAGCTGGACTAGCACAAATCCATGGGGCTGGATGCTCTGCATCGGAGGGTGCTAAAGGAGTTAGCGGATATAATTGCAGAGCCATTGGCCATTATCTTTGAAAACTCATACAGTTCAGGAGGAGGTCCCAGATGACTGGAAAAAGGCTAATGTAGTGTCTATCTTTAAAAAAGAGAAGGAGGAGGATCTGGAGAACTACGGGCCAGTCAGCTTCACCTCAGTCCCTGGAAAAATCATGGAGCAGGTCCTCAGGGAATCACTTAGAGGAGAGGAAAGTGATCAGGAACAGTCAGCATGGATTCACCAAGGGCAAGTCATGCCTGACTAACCTAATTGCCTTCTATGATAAGGTAACTGGCTCTGCGGATTAGGGGAAAGCATAGGATGTGTTATTCCTTGACTTTAGCAAAGCTTTTGATACGGTCTCCCACAGTATTTTGCCAGCAAGTTAAAGTAGTATAGGCTGGATGAATGGACTATGACATGGCTAGAAAACTGACTAGATAGTCGGGCTCAACAGGTAGTGATCAACGGCTCCATGTCTAGTTGGCAGCCAGTTTCAAGCTGAGTACCCCAAGGGTCGGTCCTGGGGCCGGTCTTGTTCAATATCTTCATTAATGATTTGGAGGACGGCGTGGATCGCATCCTCAGCAAGTTTGCAGATGACACTGAACTGGAGGAGTGGTGTAAATATGCTGGAGGGTAGGGATAGGATACAGAAGGACCTAGACAAATTAGAGGATTGATCTAAAAGAAATCTGATGAGGTTCAACGAGGACAAGTGCAGAGTCCTGCACTTAGGATGGAAGAATCCCATGCACTGCTATAGACTAGGGACTGAGTGGCTAGGCAGCAGTTCTGCAGAAAAGGACCTAGGGGTTACAGTGGATGAGAAGCTGGATATGAGTAAACAGATGTGCCCTTGTTTCCAAGAAGGCTAACAGCATTTTGGGCTGTATAAGTAGAGGCATTGCCAGCAAACTGAGGGAAGTGATCATTCCCTTCTATTTGACATTGGTGAGGGCTGATCTGGAGTACTGTGTCCAATTTTGGGCCCCACACTAAAAGAAGGATATGGAAAAATGGAAAGAGTCCAGTGGAGGGCAGCAAAAATGATTAGGGGGCTGGAGCACATGACTTATAAGGAGAGGCTGAGGGAATGGAATTATTTAGTCTGCAGAAGAGAAGAATGAGAGAGGATTTGATAGCTGCTTTCAACTATCTGAAAGGGGGTTCCAAAGAGGTTGGATCTAGACTGATCTCAGTGGTGGCAGATGACAGAACAAGGAGTAATGGTCTCACGTTGAAGTGGGAGAGGTTTAGGTTGGATATTAGGAAAAGCTTTTTCATTAGGAGGGTGATGAAGCACTGGAATGGGTTCCCTAGGGAGGTGGTGGAATCTCCTTCCTTGGAGGTTTTTAAGGCCCGGTTTGTCAAAGCCCTGGCTGGGATGATTTAGTTGGGCTTGGCCCTGCTTTGAGCAGGGGATGGGACTAGATGACCTCCTGAGGTCCCTTCCAACCCTGATATTCTATGATGTTTATACTGACCTAACCCCCGATGTAGAGTAGACAGCGCTATGTTGACAGGAGGGCATCTTCTTTCTGCCTCTCACATAGGTGGATTAATTACAGCAATGGGAAAAGCCCTCCCATTAGAATCATAGAATATATAGTCATATCTTCATAGAGGGGCTACAGTTGCTCAGTGGCACTGGTGCATCTGTGCCGCTGCAGCCTTTTAAGTGTGGACCTGCCCGTAGTGTTTGGACTTTCCTAAATATTGGTGAACAGATGACCGTGATACTCATGTGCTAGTCTCTGTATTTTTCATGTTGATTAATATCTGTACATAGGTGTGATGCTTGGGGCGCCGGCGTTGCAGGGACGGATTACCTCTCTAAAACTGTGTGTAACACGAAGGTCCTCTGTAGGCGGGAGGAACACTGAAGATGCTGTGCCTAGGGGCACATAAGCTGTAAATCCAGCCCTGGCGACGCTGGGAAACCAGAGGCCAGCTCTTGCCAAGGCTTCAGGCCTCAGCTGAGCACTGACACATTGATGGTGGGAAACTAGTTTGTTTTGATTGTGTATTAGTATGGTTAAGATGGGTATTTAGATTTTATCTCATGCTTGTAAATTGCTGCATGTATTAATCTCATTTATATCTTTATCATATGCTATAAAGTAATGTTAATTTTTTGCTTTATAACCGTATAAAATGTTTGCCATGAAACTGTCAGCCTGTCAGAAAGGTTCGTCTCCTGCTCATTAAGAAGGCTATCAAAAATAAATAGGCCATTGTGGGACATCACAATACAAAGGCTTTGTTAATTGCTCCTTTGCCCCTATAAGAGGATACGTGCTCATATCATCAGCTTGAATTCTGGAAGAAGGAAATACAGAGAGTGGACAAAAAAAAGTTCATCTCTCTTTTGCTGTTTGGATTCTCACAGGGCTGGAGCTATGAAACAGAAGCAAAAATCCCCAGGGTCAACCTCGGTTATCCCTAAAAGCCATTCAATTCTGACAGATTGCTACACCTCTGACACTTTTGGAACCTAGACTGTAACTCATTGGTGCATATTTGCTTGCCTACTTTAACCTGAAAATAACTCTCCTGTTCCTTTTTCTAGTTAATAAATCCTTAGTTAGTTCACTATAGGACTGGCTATAAGCATTGTCTTTGGTGTGAGATCTGAGGTACAAATTGACCTGGCCTAAGTGGACGGGCTCTTGGGACTGGAAGCAAACAGAATCTTTTGTGATCTTTGGTGGATAGCAGCCAACTAAAGTCCAACTTGCCTGGGTGGCAGATAGATTGGAGGGCTCAAGGGAATTTTCTGGGACTCCACAGACAGACTAGTATCAGGGGTTTGCCGTGTTAGTCTGTATCCACAAAAACAATGAGGAGTCCAGTGGCACCTTAATGACTAACATTTCTTTTATAGTGCTTTAGGCGTTCACACTTGTTACTGGGTCGGTGTGTTCTATAATTAGATTTCGCCACCAGTTTGGAGTGTCTGTCTTGCTCTTTGACAATCTGCCCTGAAGCGGGTGCTCACAGTTATGAATCATTCCAGACATCGTGTCACAAAACTCCCACATGGCTGGGACAGACCCCATGACAACAAGAGCCATTAATCATTGCTGGGTCTCACCCATAGAAATGGCTACATCTCTTAGGGGAGAGAGTGCTCAAATTAAATCCATGAAAAAGCAACATGTCCAGAGGAAAAACCTCGATTCTCAATGCAGCTGGTAGAAACCAGTTTATAGGACAATGGAGCAGGGCCGCTGAGAGCGGGTTTGGACCCCGGTGAAAATTTTTTTTCGGGCCCCCCAGCAAAGGCGGACTGGCTAAACAGGGCCGACAAAGCCAGGGAAGCCGGGCCCCGGGCCCCTTCTGGACTGCCAGGCACCAGTAATTTGTACTGGCTTCCCCCCCTCTCATTGACCCTGTAATGGAGGAAAAGCTCCCACTCTGGGATGAATCACACAAGATGACTTCACTAAAGAATTGCTGAAGCAATAAGACTGTTTTATTGAACATAAATTTTATAAGATAATAACCAAAGTGTGTCTTTGTCTGTTTGTGTTTCTAGGTTCTTAGCATTGTGCAAATGTCTCCTGCTTCATTTTCATTTAATTAATAAAAACAACATGCTTTTATTCCAGGGTTGGGCTGAGCCTTGCCTTATTGAGTAAAGGAGGGGGACAGCTAAGGAGGAACCGACCTGTGCTATGTGTCTGGTCCTTTGGGAACAGAGGAATTTGTACTTTCTGTGACCTTATGATGATAAGGCCTAATATCACAGGGGTCTGCTTGCTTGGTATCAAGCCAAGAGTCTGTTTAAATGCCATATTGAGACTGGCATAAACCTAGGGAGTTAATAAGCAGTGTGATTAGCTGGTGTAAGAGTTAGGGTCTAGGGGTGTGTCTAGAGATGCTGGGGGGCTGCATCACCCCCTGGCTTGAAGCAGTTTCCATCATATACAGGGTTTACAGTTTGGTGCAGTGGCTCTCAGCACCCCACTATACACATTGTTCCAGCCCCACTCTAGACAGGGCAGCATAGACTTAAGCTGTGCTAAAATGGTTGAGTCGAAGCCTACCAGGGAGCTCTATATCAATGATGGTTCTATCAGGAATGAGCTGAAAGTGTCTCCTGGTTGGGTCTAATTTATTTGTTTAAGGGCTACTAACATGATTTGGCTGCTGAGTTTCCTGGGTCTGATTCACCCGAACTTCCCCCTTTGTGACACCAGGCACAAACCAAAAGCCAGGATTGAATGCTGCCATTGTGACTCAATGTCATTTTTCACTCACTTTGCAGTCCCTTGGCCCAGGGATGACGCAAGCCGACACCTGAAGACCAAGGAAACAAAGGGCTTGATTCACCGCTTATACGCCAAATCCATTGACATCAGTGGAGTCATGCCAGCATGGGAGTGGAGCAGTGCATTGGTGAAATGGGCCCAGTTTATTGGAGTTGGAGGGGGATAAATGCGGCCTCTTATTTTCAGGAAATCTCAGGAAGCCAAATGGAACCTTTCCGAGCCCTGCCATGACCAATGACTTGGAAATGCAGAGCTATCCCTTCACAGCTGGATTTTCTCTCATTTCCATTCTGATGCCTCTGCCTTCTTCCATGACTTTTCTCTTTCCTCCCTCTTTCTTCTCATTCCCTTAGAATCATAGAATATCAGGGTTGGAAGAGACCTCAGGAGGGTGTAGTCCAACCTCCTGCTCAAAATAGGACCAACCCCAACTAAATCATCCCAGCCACGGCTTTGTCAAGCCAGGCCTTTAAAACCTCTAAGAAAGAAGATTCCACCACCTCCCTAGGTAACCCATTCCAGTGCTTCACCACCCTCCTAGTGAAATAGTTTTTCCTAATATCCAACCTAGACCTCCCCACTGCAACTTGAGACCATTGCTCCTTGTTCTGTCATCTGCTACCACTGTCATCTGCTACCATCTGAGCTCCATCCTCTTTGGAACCCCCCTTCAGGTACTTGAAAGCTGCTGTCAAATCCCCCCCCTCACTCTTCTCTTCTCTTCATACTTAATAACCCCAGTTCCCTCAGCTTCTCCTCGTAAGTCATGTGGCCCCGCTCCCTGATCATTTTTGTTGCCCTCCACTGGTTTCACTCCAATTTGTCCACATCCTTCTTGTAGTGTGGGGCCCAAAACTGGACACAATACTCCATGTGTGGCCTCACCAATGCTGAATAGAGGGGAATGATCACGTCCCTCGATCTGCTGGCAATGCTCCTACTAATGCAGCCCAATATGCCGTTGGCCTTCTTGGCAACAAGGGCACACTGCTGACTCATATCCAGCTTCTCGTCCACTGTAACCCCTAGGTCCTTTTCTGCAGAACTGCCGCTTAGCCTTTCCTTCTGTGTATAAGCTGTTCCTACTCTCAATTCACTTCAATCTCTTTAAATCTGTCTTCCTTTCTGCCCTCACATTATAATTATTATTAATTTCTTGTGCTAGTGACTAGGCACTCCAGTCATGGACCAGGGCCCCAGTGTGCTAGGTGCTGTACAAACACAGAACAAAAGGAGAGTCCTTGCCAGGACCCCACTGGGCAAGAACCCCAAGGCATCATGTTCTCTCATCTTTCCTAAGTGCCACATCTCCAGTCAGGTAGTGGAACTGGCCTATGCTTTCCTGGGCCTTAAGTTCACTATTACTAGCCTGTAGTCACTTTGCTTGGTAAGCACATTTCCTATGGCCCGCTGTGCACTCCTTGTGGCAGTGCGTGGCCATGAAGAAAAGCGAAGTCATTCTGGCTGGTATGACAAAATTCTTCCCCTATTTTGGTGGGTCCTGCACTTATTGGCGATTTGCTCGCCTCACAGATTCACCTTGTGGGTCAGGAAACAGCCCAGAGACCTTCCCCACTGGTAGAAGCCACAGTCCAGGTCAAGTCCTCCTGTGTTTGATCAGGAGTTGGGAGATTTGGGGGGAACCCAGGCCCACCCTCTGCTCCAGGTTCCAGCCCAGGGCCCTGTGTCCTGCAGCTGTCTAGAGTGCCTCCTGGTACAGTTGTGTGACAGCTACAACTCCCTGGGCTACTTCCCATGGCCTCCTCCCAACACCTTCTTTGTTCTCACCACCAGACCTTCCTCTTGATGTCTGATAACGCTTGTACTTCTCAGTCCTCCAGCAGTATGCCTATTCACTCTCAGCTTCTTGCATGCCTTTTGCTCCCAGTTCCTCGCACACACTTCCTCTTCCCTGGCTCCCTCTGGCCTGACTGGAGTGAGCCCTTTTATAGCATCAGAGGGGTCTTAACTAGAGTCAGGTGCTTAACAGCCTCACCTGACTCTTAGCAGGTTAGTTGGAGTCTGGTGTTCTCATTAGCCTGGAGCAGCCCCTGCTCTGGTCACTCAGGGAACAGAAAACTGCTTATCCAGTGGCAAGTATATCTGCTTTCTGCTATTCTGCTGTACCCAACTGGCCTGGGTCTATCACAGTGGCTGCCAATGAACTTCAGACCACTACTCAGCTGTGTTGTGTCACTGCAGCTTCTGTCAAAGTCGGTCGTAGTTGTAGGGAGCTAAGAGTAGAGAGAGCTGAAAACTTTCTATTGGTGGAGCTGTCGTGTTTTACACTGGATCTGGTTGCAAACAAACAAAATGACATTTTCCTGTGGAAAATTTCAATAAAAAGAAAAGATTTTTCATTTTCATCAAAATGTTCTGCATTCAACTTATTGTCAAAATCCTCCAAACACAAACATTTTCAGTTTATGGAAACCAAAAAACCAAATATTTTGGTCTCAAATGTGTGTGTGTGTATATATATATATATATATATATATATAATATTCAACTTCTTGACATCTGATTTGCATCCATTTGTGTCCACTACATTTGTGTTAAGAATTATAACATTCAAAAACCAGTCGGAAAACACTTCAACCTCCCTGGTAAGTCAATTACAGACTTCAAAGTCGCAATACTCCAACACAAAAACCTTCAAAAATAGACTCCAACGAGAAACTGCAGAACTGGAATTAATTTGCAAACTGGACACAATTAAATTAGGCTTGACTAAATCCTGGGAGTGGATGGGTCATTACACAAAGTAAAACTATTTCCCCATGCTAATTTTTCCCCTACTGTTACTCACACCTTTTGTCAGCTGTTGAAGATGGGCCATCCTGATTATCACTACAAAAGTTTTTCTTTCTCCTGTTGTTCATAGCCCACCTTAATTGATTATTCTCGTTATAGTTGGTATGGCAACACACATTTTTTCATGTTCTCTGTGTATACATATCTTCCCATTGTATTTTCCACTGCATGCATCTGATGAAATGGGTTTTAGCCCACGAAAGCTTATGCCCAAATAAATTTGTTAGTCTCTAAGGTGCCACAAGTACTCCTCATTCTTTTTTTCTGGAATAGCTTTTCCTGAATAATTCCAAGTGTAGACAAACTCCAATAACTTTAGTTTAACTCTAGTGTCAAAATAGGGTAACTGAGTGATGAATCAGGTTGCTGGGGGTTTTATTCTTGGGCAGAAGATGTGTGTTATGTCCCTGGATAGCAAGGTTGTTATCCCAGATATCCTGGCTAAATTTTAATTTGTCTACATGCATCCTGACTACCTAAAATCCCCTCGTGGGGTAGAAACCAGATAAAGGGCTGGATTCTGATATTAATTCTGCTTGTTTTACACTGGTCTAACTTGGCATTGATCCTCTCTGGTGCACGTCAAGAGTAACTCCAATGAAGCCAATGAAATCTCACTCCAGTTAAAACTGGTACGAGAGGAGGAGAAACTGATTCTCTGCCTTCACGTATTGCACATTTTTGCTCTGTGTCAAATAGCTGTTGGATTCCACTCCAGATGTGTCTGCATTTCAGTGCTGAGAGAATTCATTGCTGTATAGGTGCTAAATTCCACCTTGGGAGGGGCATATGGGGCTCCCATTGACTTAAAGGTTACTAACGTTAGAAATTCCTCCCAAGGATTAGACCGGGCTAGATTCGGGAAAGCACCCATTATGGAAATTACCAATGGCTGAACAGAAACTCTCCCGAGAGCCCTGTGGTGCAGCTCGTAGTTCAGCGTTGGGGTCCGGCCTGTGTCATTGAGGCCCTGCTTTGGGTAGAGGGTGATGTGAGGATCTGTGGGTCCTGAACATGGGCCCACAGGCCACTGCTGTTTCCACAGCTTCGACCGACAGCTCCACTATTGAGTGGAGAACTGGGAGTTCTGAGGCCTAATGCTCCACTAAAGGTACCGCCCTGATTGGTGGAACTCCGGAGTCCCTGATTGGGCCAGGAACATTATTTAAGCCAGAGAGTGACACAGGCTGTTGTCCAACTGGATGAATTTGTGTCTGGTGGCTACATTGGACCCTACCTTCTTGCCTGATCCCGGCCTTCCTGATTTGTTCCCGTTCTTGCTTTCTTGACCTGCTCCTGATCCCTGCCCTTGGACTCTGACTCCAGATCTTACCGTCAACCTGACCCTTGACTCTGGCTCTGACCCTGACTTGATGCCCAACTCCGGCTCCTGCTCTCATCACTAGGTCTGGCTGCCCAAGCCTTGGGCATCACAGGGGGTATGGAGCTGCACTGCCCCTTTAGCAGCTCCTGGAGGAAGAGCTCTCAACCTTTCACTCTCCAAGACAGACGATCTGGTAGATGACGCACATAGGTAGAAGTCAGGAGTTCTGGTCCCCTCTCCGCCATGGCCCAGACATAATATCACTTTACATTTTACAAGCATTGCTTAATGCCAAATAATGTGACTGCCCCATCTGACAGACAGATACATAGAAGTTAAGTGACTTGGCCATAGTTCACACAGCAAACCAGTATTACAAGTAGACTTTGGCTAGGTCTACTCGGGGGGGGGGGGGGGGGAGTAGACCAAAGATACGCAACTTCAGCTACGCAAATAGCATTGACATATCTTACGTTGATTTACCTGGCCATGAGGACGGCAGCGAGTCGACCACTGCCGCTCCCCCGTCAACTTTGCTTCTGCCTCTCACTGCTGTGGAGTTCCAGAGTCGCCGGCAGAGCAATTGGGGATCGATTTTATTGCGTCTACACTAGATGCGATAAATCGATCCCCCATAGATCGATCACTATCTGCCGATCCGGCAGGTAGTGTAAACAAACCCTTAGACTGGACGTCTTCTGACACCCATATCTATGCCTCATGCACTAGACCACAGTGCCCTCTAGTGCACTTCTGGGGAACTACATAGCTCTACCAGAACACCTCCATCCTACAGCACCACCTGCTCTTCCAGAACTGGGCACCGCACACTCAC
The DNA here is from genome assembly GCF_025201925.1 of Gopherus flavomarginatus. Lineage (NCBI taxonomy): Eukaryota > Metazoa > Chordata > Testudines > Testudinidae > Gopherus > Gopherus flavomarginatus. Next base: position 4,654,162 of record NC_066641.1, read on the forward strand.
CTGTGCCCATGCACTATAATTCTGAAGCACAAGGCAACCTACTATTCCAGTGCTGGGATTCTCCTGAATCGCGAATTACCAGTCAAGCCAATATATGTATGGATGCAATTGTGCTGTAAAAAGAATGTCCTTCAAGAACTTGAATGATATTGAACATCAACGTTTGAACCTAGCACTTCAAAATCTGAAAGGTTGGTGTATTAAATCAAACTGCCAGAATAAGACAGTAATTAGCTAATCATTGCTAATGACCAAGGAAAATGAATGAGATTAGCTGTCATTGGGTTGGTTTTGAAAGCCGCTCATTACTTGATAAAGCACATTAAAGAAGAATTTATGTTCCATCTTGCCTGATGGTTTTCACAGTACAAAAGAGAAATGAGTGGCAATCATAAAGCATGCAATGGCCATCATTTAGCTTTGTAGTTAACTGTAGTAGTAAATCAATCAATCTGTGGCTACAAATAAAGATCAATCTACTTTTGTTTTCAGTCGCTAATGGATCACTTTCTCTATACCCTGGGGCCTCACTTCAAAGCAAACTTCTTTGGCTGAGGACGGCGAGATAGGGCCCCCATCAAACTGCCATAGGGAGTGCTGCAAAAGTATCTTACCTCAGGGCTCAGCATGCTGCCAGAGAAGGACTGAACCTCTCAGTCAGACCCGTGTTTTCAAACAGCAGTGCTGAGCACTATCTATAAGACCAATGTTTTACCTCAGAACCGTTCTGCCAGGCCAATAGAGTGACCTTTTCATCTGGTTTTCCCCTCTCTCACAGCCGCATGGAACATCCTACCAGCCTCATTCACTCTCCAACCTATCTTAGCATCAGCTTCTCCCAGCCCACTGGAACACGTGCTGTTCAAGGCCGGCTTCTGTCCAGGTTCACGTCACAGCTGAGACCACTTGAGGATCCTGGAATGAAAGCCCAGCTCCTCAGAGATGCTTAGGCACCTAATTCCCGCTGATGTCAGTGGCTGTTAGAAACCTAAATACCACTAAGGATCCGGGACTACGTGCCTTTGACAAAGTCAGGCCAAAAAGCTTCAGCTGTTCTCATTGAAAAGAATTGATTTTCTGTTGCCAGAATCTGACATTTCTTTATTTGTTTTTTTTTTTTTACAAAGACTCAAAGATTTTCACAGCAACCCAGCTTCCTATTTTCAGGCCATTTTATAAATTTTATAGCCATGGAGCACTCACCTCATCTTTACAGTTGCAAGCTAACTGGCTTGAAGTCAGTTTTAAACCAGTGTAAGGGTGTCCACTCACAAAGCAGCACCGGTTGAGCTAAACCTTTTTAATGTTACACTTGCCATTGAATCTGTGCCGCTGTATGTGTAGACAAACCCAAAGAGAGCTACTAAGCCCTGTGCTGAAAGGAAGAAACTGGCTTTCTGGGCTCCAGTGATTGGTACTGCCACCATGAACAGCTGGAATAACAGCTCGTCCTATTGAAACAAGTGTCCACGTTGTTTAAAGAGACTCTGAATCTTTACACTTGAGAAGCCTTGCTTATGTCATGTGAGCTGAAATTGTGAAGATGATAAGAGTACTTTGCTATTTTAGACTGATCAGAGCTAAGTGTCACTCTCTTTTACATGGCAGTAAATCCAAAGTGACTCCAACAGAGTGACTCTGGTTCATACCAGGGAAACTGAGAGCAAAATTTGACCCTGAAGGCCAGATCCTGAGAAGTGGCCGTGCTGCACCTGACTCAGTGCTGGCTCCTCCTTGACCTGGTGGCTGCAAACCATCTTCGTGTTGTCCCAGTTCCGGGGTTGCTGGGCACAGGTCCTTTCCTTGGTGCAAGATAGAGCAGCTTTAAAGCTGCTCTGTCTAACACCTGGCTGCCTGTTGTCCCCATGGGCTGTTCCAGTAATAGGGGGCTGGCTGCAGTTTGCGGACTCCTTAGCCATACCTTTTCTCCGGCCACATACTGCCTTTCCCCCATGGTTAGTGGTGGCTGTCACAAAGGTGGCTGTGCCATCCAGGGTTCCCCCCACACCAGGCAATCCACAGAAAGCTGGTTAAGGTGGCCTTACAGCTGCTCTGTGTGTTTCCAGCAGGCTTACCGGAGTACACTTTGATGCTACAGTTTACTGATGCCAAAACAGGCTGAAAATATTAACTCCATGGAAAGGAACAGAGGGTACGTCTACACTGCAAGAAAAGACCCACAGCACAGCCCGGGTCAGCTGACTCGGGCTTGGACTGAGGGGCTAAAAACTGCAGTGTAGATGTTCAGGTGTGGGCTGAAGACCAGGCTTTGAAACCCTGCTGGGGGGTTGGGTCTCAAAGCCCGACCTCCAGCCTGAGTTGGGCCACACAGCCTGAAACCTGAGAGCCCAAGTCAGCTGACCCTGGCTCTGAAACTCACGGCTGTTGTACCCATGGGTGATGGTTGCTACAGCTGGCTTGTCTGGCCAACCAGGTGACCACAACCAGTGGCTGTGCTCCAAGTAGCTTGTTATAGAAGGCCTTGTTTTCCCTGCATTATGTCCTTGTGCCCTGTTAAAATCTATAGGATGGTGTAGTGGGGATGGAGACTAGCACTGTGGACAGCGCAGTGCTGGGCAGGCTCGGAGAGGCTAGGGAGCTTGAGCCCATAGCCGCCAGGCTGCAGGCCCTGAAGGGAAGGGCCTAGCGGGTGCAAGGGGCAGTAGGGGAAGCGGCTCAGGGAAACAGACAAAGGACGGGAGAGAAGGAGGACAGCGAGGCTGATGCCAAAGGATCTCTGGGCCGGGACCCAGAGTAGAGGGCGGGCCTGGGTCCCCACCTTGCAGTACACCCAGCCAGTGGCCATAGGGAGTGGCCATTATACTATGCCTGATCCCTGACAATAGGGATTGGACTCAAAGGGAGTGGTTGGACATAGTGGCTGGGGTGTAGGATTGCTGATCACTGACCCCTGGAAGGGGGTGCAGATGGATTAAGGGGCACTGCCGGAGGGCAGTGGCCTCGAAGAGGACGCCGCTGAGCAGGCAGCAACGCGGGTCCAAAGATGAATGGGACACCACCAGGAGGGGAGGCTCCACTGGACAGAGCTAATTGCTGGAGTCACCAGCAGGAGGCGCTAGGTGGTGAATCCCACCTCGTTACAGATGGGCTTTGGGGTGTAGTCAGGGAAACTTTGAGTGTATTCTTGCTTTTAAACCACTGCAGCCTCATTGATTTAAGTGGATGTCTGGTCAGGGTGAGGAGCAGTGTCTTTCTTTTATTCTCCACAGAAATGAAATAAACCCTAAAGCCATAATTATGGGAAGGAAATATGAGTAGAGCAATGCATGGTGCAAGTAGGATTGCCACCTCTGAGGTACAAGAAAACCCGGGACGTCTGATGTGATCCTGATCCCATCAATCTGGACAGCCTTACAGATTTCCTGGGAGAGTGAGCTCCAAAAAGGATGATTCTGCAAAAACCTGGATGGGTGGCAACACTAGGTGCATCGTTTGAGTGATTGTAAAAAGAAAGGATGGTCTTCTGGTTTGGGCTCTCATTGACCTGTGACCCCCTGACCTGATCTTAGGGAAGCTCATTATGCAAGATTGCACTATATACCACGTGCTAAGGAATGCTCAAAGGCTTTAAATGGTCATCATAGGAACTCCCGTGAGGCACAGTTGTTGGATTTTCCTGTGGAAAAAATTGGAGTTTGTGGAAACAGCATTTTCTGCCAACCCTCGCACAACAAGCAAATAAACAAAACCCCAAAACTATTTTGATGGAAAATTCCTGACCAGCTTTATACCTGTGTCTGTCTTATCCATTTAGATGGGAAATGCTCAGTGGGAGGGACCGTCTGTGACCACTGCAGAGGAGGAAGTTTGTGCTGTTGCTGTCTGTGGCTAAACAGAGACCTTTGCTCCCTGGGGGAAGGGATGGTGGCATGATCCCAGCATCTCAGCAGCCAGAGAGAAGAGAAAGGAGTGTCATGGACCTATAGTGTATCTGGGAGCATGGCTTGGGGTCTGTCGCTGGTTCCTTTCTGCACTGTTTCTGGGTCTTACCCCATCTCCCCAAGGTCAAAGAGCCCAATTTTCAAAGGTACTTAGGCTCCCAAATACCTTTGAGAAACTGACCAAAGTCCAGGAGCAGGGAATGCTGGAGACAGGAGCAGGAGTGGCAAGGGCTCTCCACATCTGGGATGAAAAACATCTTGTGTTTGCTTCTCTGTTCCAAGCAAAGGAAATGTTCTTGCCCTCGTGGGAAGTGCAGAAGGCTTCAGAGCTGAGCCAGGGCAGGGGGAAGCGGGCATAGGACAGTGCTGGCTACATGTCCCCTGCCTGGCTCTGACACATGGCTTGAAGTTAAATCTCTGCACATGCAAAAGAACAGTTTGTGTTCTCAGCAAGGGGGGCACATCTCTTAATGGGCAGGAAGCAGCAATTGTGGGGTATTTGTGCAGAGGGGGTGGACGGTGGCCAGGAGCCCTCAGTTAGCTGCTTCATTCTCCAGCTGCCCTGGCATTTCCCCCTATTGCACCTAACAGCTGAGTGCCTCTGGGTCCCACGAGGATTAAACACCCCTGGAGCTTGGAACATCAGTTCCAGATACCAAGCCCTCTTCATTCCCTTCCCTATGTGAAAAAGTCCTCAGAGCTGTGAAGCCCAAGATAAGAACCTGAATAGAACAGTGTAGGATAGAACTGAAATCCCTCGGGAAGGAAAATGCTGCTATCCTGTAGGTCAGCTGGTGCCGTTAAGACCCAGTGCTGAGTCACCACCTCCATGGCAAGCTCCTGGCAGGTCACCGATATTGCACAAGCCCTTAGACGCAGCCAGCATTAGTTCCCATCTGTTCAAGGGCGAGATGGAACTGTGGCCCTGCGTTCTCCCTGCTGCTTTTGGAGCTAATGTCTCTGGATGTGCACAGAGCACAACGGGAGGAAGGTCCCCTACTCTGTGTCTGGGTAGTGACCAGCCATGGTCTGGCTCTCTATGAGTCACTTCTCTCTTCCTGCCTGAGCCTCCAACTCCTCCTCCACCCCTTCCCCTCTCCTCCCCCCAAAATAAGTGTATCACACTTGATTTAGTTGGGGATTGGTCCTGCTCTGAGAAGGCGGTTGGACTAGATGACCTCCTGATGTGTCTTCCAACTCTGAAATTCTGTGATTCTATGTGGCTGGCAGCAGCTCTCAGATGGTATCCCCATCATGCACTGAAAAGCAGCAGAGTGTTGAGTTGGTGAACATTTCCTAACCGTATCTACCAAAGTGGACTTCTCTCTGGGACAGCTCCGATCACTAGTAATAACTGCTATCTACACTAATAAATAAAGAGCACATGGGGTAGGGCAACCATCATGTGCGTGTGTGAGACAGACTAAGGCTATGTCTACAGTGAATACACCAGCCCCCTGAGCAACATAAATGATGCCAACATAAACGCCGGTGTAGCTACCACCTCTTGCAGAGGTGGTTTTATTATGCCAGCAGGAGAACTCTCCTCCCGTCAGCACAGAGCGTGTAGACAAACCCTTATCTGCCTTGTCCCTGAGAGCAGGGGAGCACAGTTCTCTGAAAACATCTGCTCAGTGTGCTGTGGCAGTCAAAAAAGCAAACCAAATGTTAGGAACCATTGGGAAGGGGATAAATAATAAGATAGAAATATAATGCCAATATATAAATCCATGGTATGTCCACATCTTGAATACTGCATGCAGTTCTGGTCACCCCATCTCAAAAACAATATATTAGAAGTGGAAAAATGATAGAGAATAGCAACAAAATTGATTAGGGAGTGAAACAGCTTCTGTATGAGGAAAGATTTACAAGACTAGGACTTTTCAGCTTGGAAAAGAGACGACTAAGGGAGATATGACAGAGGTCTATAAAATCATGACTAGTGTGGAGAAAGTAAATAAGGAAGTGTTATTTACTCTTCATAACACAAGAACCAGGGATCACCAAATGAAATTAATAAGCAGCAGGTTTAAAACAAACAGAAGGAAGTGTTTTTTCACACAACACACATTCAATCTGTGGAACTCATTGCCTGGGGATGTTGTGAAGACCAAACGTATAACTGGGCTCAAAAAAGAATTAGGTAAGTTCATGGTGTATAGATAATTAGATGAGTTTATGGTGTATAGGTCCATCAGTGGCTATTAGCTAAGAGAGTCTGGGATGCAATCCCATACTTTGGGTGTCCCTAAACCTCTGGCTGCAAGAACTTGGGATTGGAAGACGGGATGGATCACTTGATAAATTACCCTGTTCTGTTCCTTTCCTATGAAGCTTCTGGCACTGTCTGAATCATAGAATCATAGAATATCAGGGTTGGAAGGGACCTCAGGAGGTCATCTAGTCCAACCCCCTGCTCAAAGCAGGACCAACCCCCAACTAAATTATCTCAGCCAGGGCTTTGTCAAGCCTGACCTTAAAACCTCTCAGGATGGAGATTCCACCACCTCCCTAGGTAGCCCATTCCAGTGCTTCACCACTCTCCTAGTGAAAAAGCTTTTAGTAATATTCAACCTAAACCTCCCCGACTGCAATTTGAGACCATTATTCCTTGTTCTGTCATCTGCCATCACTGAGAACAACCTAGCTCCATCTCTTTGGAATCCCCTTTCAGGTAGCTGAAGGCTGCTATCAAATCCCCTCTTGTTCTTCTGTTCTGCAGACTAAACAATCCCAGTTCCCTCAGTCTCTCCTCATAAGTCATGTGCTCCAGCCCCCTAATCATTTTTGTTGCCCTTCGAAGACAGGATATTGGGCTGAATGCACCATTGGTCTGACCCAGTGTGGGCATTCATATGTTCTTATGAAGGGAGACCAAGAGGAGACTGTAGCAAAGTCTTTTGGAAGGATAAGCGCATTGTCTTGGATGCAGGTGTCAAGCTGTCCGTCATGGCTCACAAGTGTGAGAACCAGCCTCAGGGCAAACTGTGGAGAAGTAGGGCACAAACCCCAAATTGAGTTGTGAGTTCTGTACTTAGATTTCACCTATCAATGTGAACTCCTCAAGCACTGTGACAGCCTTAACATGGAGTCATAACAATCCCCTTGGGTACTCATCTATCTCAGCATCCCGGTAAGTTTGCCTTGGTGATAGATGGTCCTTTATACCCAAAATCACAACAATATACAGATTACTCCTAGTCCCAAAGGACCAGTCACTTACCCCAGGTCAATTGCACTTTGGATCCTACATCAAAGGCAACTTGTGCAGCCTGGGGATCTTTTGCTTATGCTTAGTAATCCTTGCCCCTCAGAGTCCAAGCTGCATAAAGATGATGTTTCTTCTGGTCAGGGATTTTTATTCCCTTCACCCTGAGTTTAAGCAGCTGGGAGGAGCCCCTTTCAGGTCTCCTTGTCATGAGCGTGGGAGCCATCAGCAAGTCTTTTGGCCTCTGATGTTCCACAATGCCTCATTTGGTTCAGTGGGCCCCCTTGTGGACAGGACCTAATGCCTGCTGTGGTAAACTAGTATGTCAACACTTGGTAATCTTTCGCTCCTGACTGGGGTGTTAACAATTTCAGAGCAAACACTTCACTATTACCTTACAACTTGGGATGCAGATATTGTAAGTGAGATTAATGCATGCAACAATTTACAAGCCTTTCATAGAGTCTAAACACTAAACATATCTTTATAAATCCAATACCTATTTTAGCAATGCTAACACATAGGTGAGCCAGACTGGTTTCCAGATGTGCATGTCGGTGTTCAATTGAGACCTAGAGTCCTTAGCATGAGCTGGCACCCAGTCCACCAGCGTCATAACAGGGTCATTATATAGCGCCCTATTTGAACCAACATGCACTGCATGATTCCTCTCTCTCTGCATCTAGAACATCACATGTGACTATGACGTCCTCTAACGTGTTCAAGAAAGATTTTTCATTAGCGCAGAATTTTTTTCATGGGGAAATTTTGATTCTTGCTTAATTTTGTCATGATTACATCCTGCATTTTTCTCTGAGCAAAATGTTGATTCAAAATGAATATTTCCATTACATTTAGAAAATCCTCATGGAAAATCAAAGGAGTTTGAAAGGACTTTTTTTCTGGCAGAAATGCCCTCAGGAATAATAATCCGGTTATCTATCCAGCTCCTTTTTCCATCGTGGGTACATTTACTGTCAAGTACATCTCTCCCCTCCCCATATTGCTGGCATCATACAAATGATGTTTGGCTTGTGCCTGTCTTTAATCCATGGTGTTTTCTTGGTCTTGGTCCCAGTTTTCAAAGCAATTAATGGATCAAGCCCCAGCCACCTCAAAGACTGAATTTTGATCTATGAATCATAGCGACAGCTGCGCTCATGTGGGATGATGCCCAACACAAAGCCAAGGACAGAATGTGTAAGATCGGGGACAAAGCATCTTGGTTGAGGGGATCTCACAATGGGATAAACTTCCAGAGAAGACTCAGGGAATCCAGAGTTATATTATTATTGTTTCTCCCTCCTCTGCAAAAAAAGCAGCCAGGGTGGTTTTGAAACCTGGGATCCAAGAAGAATCCAAGAAGGATGTGATACCGTGTGCTGCCTTGTTCAGTGGTGTGTGGGCATTTCTGAAGGATGCTAGGGTTGTGCCTATAGCGACGAGTTCTTGGACAATGCACAGGTTTGGAATTTGTCCAATACAATGTGGGGTTGATTTTCCAAAGCATTGACAACCCGCAGCTCTCAGAGACTTCAGATAGTGTTGTGGGTGCTCAACAGCTCTGAAAATCAGGCCCTCTTTTCCTGTGATACATCAGCCACCCTGAGTCTTGGCACATGACTTCCTAAGTATGGGCCTCGCTTTTAAAAGGTTCAGAGGCGCAGCTGTGTGTCCATACAGAGTCTCACACTGTGACAACACATGGACATTTGAAAGCCCCTATGCTTTTGGCAAATTGCCTTTGACCATATTTTGGCGAACAGATGTATCAGTCTGCATTGTCCAGTGCCTATACATGTTCTTAAAGATAATAGGAGGGGTTTGTTGAAGAGACATGCAAGGAGGTGCAGGTGGGTTCAAAGATGACAGCGAAACACATTCAACCAATCAAGAAGAGGCAAGTCACTTCTACATTTGGATAAGCTGATGAGATTTCCCTCCGCTGTTCAGCCATTTTGTGGACAGTGATGCAGTGAATGCTGTCTGAGTGATTTTATTATCCACGTCTCAACTTTTCTAAAGTTTTGATTTTTGTTTTGAACCTGACGCTTAACTTTGAATTCCCAGGCTTACCAAGATTTGGGCTCGGAAAAAAGACAATGATCTCGCAAGGTTCCCCCTCACCTCAGGCTCTCCAGAACCACCCTTATAGTAATTGCTAAACCTATGATTAATTTAACTTTACTGTGTTTTCATCTGTGAATTTCTTTCTTTCTTTCTTAACAATTATTTCCTGACTGTTCACAAGGAACGTTGCGGAGAACATGCAAGCTATGGAAGGGCGAGGAGTTTATAATCACATGGTGTTTCTATCACAGAGGATGAAATTGGCTTTCACCTGACATTGTGCAACCTGGCACTTGTAACACACACACTCACCAGGGTGTGACGTTTGCACAAGTCACCCCTCTGTGTTGGAACTGCAGATGATATGTATGTAACCATTATGACTGGGGTCAGTCAGGAAGATTTGGGGCTTTACATCTACATGAGGGGGTTCTGAACCCTTGGTTGCAAACTGTTTTGTAAGAATTTCCTGTATATAGAGACTCTGATGTTTAGACCTGATGCATAGGCGTTCTAAAAGGATCTTGTCTCAGCTCAATTCTGTGCTGCCCAGGCTGGGGTGATGTGGGAGGCAGTGTGCTCTGCAAGGTAACGGATACCCTGAGTTACTTTTCAGTGAATCTCTCTGGCTTCAAGCTGCCTTGGCAGGCTTTGGATGCAACAGTGTCCAATAATTCTCCATGTTGGGAAGGGAGAATGGATATAGACAGGATCCTATTGCATGCCTTCCCCCTAAAGAATAATGTTATGTCTGGCTCATTTTAGATTTAGACTGGGGCAGGGGAGATGGGGGTATTTAGCAACTCACAGGATCATTCCCCAACTCCCACAGAAGTCAAGTAGCATTGAGGATGCTCTGGGAACTTTATGGGAGGCTCAGCACCTGGAATGATCAGGCCTTAACTGATTGCATGCAGTATGAGCCAGATCCACAGGAAAGACTCCCATTGGCTTCAGCAGGCATCGGATCAGACCTTGTGCGGATTCCCTGCTGTATAGAGGTGTGATGGTGTCTACAGGCCCAGTACTGAACCAGGATGGGTGAGTAGAGCGATACTGGGCTAGCGGGCCCTGTCCCACAACAACTGCAAGGCATGGTCCCCGTGGAGCATAGTTTAAAAGGATGCCGGTAGCTCAGGAGAAGGGGCAATGGGCTGCATTGGTAGCAGCAACAGCTCTTTGAAGGCTGCTCTAGCAGCAGGGATTTGGATTCCCTCCCCTCCCACCCCCCGCACACGTTCTTTGAAAGTTGAAGGCCCTGAGAGAGACTGACTGACTGAACAGGACACTAAGAGACTGAAGAGAATCTGCCAAGCCAGCAAGTTGAGGAGCTCCACACTGGTAGGAAGTGAGCCAGGGGAAACATAATTCGGGGTAGCTCAGTAACTGTGCTGGACACTTTAATAAACTTCTCAGGCTCTGGGTCAGGACCCACTAGAGTGGGTGGGCCCAGGTCCCCCTACCTTGGCCCTCCCTGCTGCTTTATAGTGACCAAACTCTGGGAATGCATTTGGAAAACAATGGGGTGACTGAAGGCACAGCTGGGGTCCCCTCTGGGACGACCAGACTGGTTAAAAACTGAAAGCCCCTGAACTGACCACTAGGCAAGACGGTCGCCAGACTTTTCTGCTACAGGCAGAAATAGCGAAGCATCTAAAGTGTGACAATTTGTTTCTGCACTTCATTCCTTCAGAGCCTGGCTGCTGATGCAGCATGGCTGCGTTGGCCCAGCTTTCCTCTTCACAATAAGCAGTTTAATTTCTCTGTGCTGTCAACAGCAGTCTGTGTCTCCTCATCAGTTACCAATAAAGGTAATCTGAACGCTGTTCTTTACCATTACTCTCATATCAGTTTTGCGTTTTAATAGCTCGGAGGTTGTTTCATCCTTTCTAACCACAAGATGAGTGCTTTGTTCAGAGCCGAGGGGACATTTTAGAAATATTCCTCATTGCCATGGAATTTACAAGAAGAACAAACTGCCAATAACTGCTTAGGAAATGCCAACTCTAAAGTGTTTTGTGTGTTTGCGTGAGACAAAGTGTTGGGTTTTTTTTAACACAACTGGGGAAAAGTCATTTAGTTGAGTGTTTATTCAGAAGCGCTCTGATTCCCAACTCACAGGCAGCTGTGTCATATCACTGGGATCTGAAAGAAATATTTATTTTCCCCCCTCTCGGTTCAAGGAGAAATGGGGGAGAAATTAGAGGATGACCTCAGAGGACCAGATATATTTTCAGACAAATTCTGAGTGGCAGAGCCGGGTGCATAAGATATGAGAGGACCTGTCATTTGTGCGAGCAATAAATCCTTGAGATGAAATATTAAAAAAAAAAAAACAACCCACAAACCTTCCCTGCAGTTTAAGTCCTACCAATAATGGAAAAAACAAACAAACCAGTGAAGGACTAGGAGAATCAGCCAGGCTTTCAAAGCCAATTGCCCAAGCCATGCTGTTATCATAACAAGTTATCTTCAACCAGCCCTGCGGCCAAATGTTACAACTGAGAGATATCCGGTAGCAAATGCAAAATAATTATTTGTAGCTATCACTTGCCTCTATTCCCCATTTCCACTCCCACCAACATCCTCTGGAGAAAGGTTTTTGTCTCTCTTTGATGAAAACAAAATTGAAGTAATCAAAGCAAAAAATATATATATATCTTTGCATCCCAACCAATGAAGAAAGGGAAGTAATGGGTTGAAACTTGCAAAGGGCCTTTGCAAGAACAATTAGGGAGCTGTGCTGATCATGTAGTTTCTGTGCTTGTCAGAGACCCAGGACATCAAATTAAAACCACAAGAAGAAAGAAAGGAGAGAAATGAGAAAAACGCCCCTTCTTCTTTCATGATAGACAAGACACATTCACAGCTTTATTTTTAAACTGCAGGTAGAATCACTGGACCAAATTCTGTCCTCTGTTACACTGGTGTAAATCTACAGGCCGCATTCTCATGTGAGTTTCAATTTGGTATAACTCTAGCATAATTCCACTGACTTCAATAGGGTTATGCAAGAGTGTAATGAGACACAGAATTTTTCTTATTTGATGCTAAATTCCATTCTCCTACCAGGCTAAACCAGAAGCAACTGGTGTAAGGGAGAGAAGAATCAGATGAATAGATTGGATTCTCTGATCTGCTAAATTCACTTTGCACCCTTGCCCTGGCATGAGTGGGAAGACAAAGCTTGTTGGCGTGGGGGGTGGAGCTGGGGCAAGGCAGGCCCACAGAGGAGGTGACCTCTGCATGATTTCCCACTGTCATAAGCTTCTTTATGGAGCTTCCACCACCCCTGGAAATTAGTGGGCTCTCTGCTGCTCTGACTTCTGCTTGGTGTGGATGGAGAGGGATCAGGGGGCTGTAACTGGCTCCCTGCAACTGCCATGTCCACTATGTCAAAGTGTGGATGTGGTGGAGAATCAAGACCATTGATTTCAAGGCCAGAATGGACTTTTATGACCATCAAGCCTGACCTGCTGCATAATACAAGCTGGAGAACTTCCCCCAGGGATTCCTGCATAGAGCCCATAACTTCTGCTTGAGCAAGAGCGTATCTTTTAGAAAGAGACAGCTGGTCTTGAGTGAAGGACTGCAACTGATGGAGAATGCAGCACATCCCTTGCAAAGTTGTTCCAAAGGTTAATTACCTTCATTGATAAAACAAAATGTGTCTCCTATTTCCCGTCTGAATTAGTCCAGCTTCACCTTCCAGCTACTGGATCTTGTTCTGCCTTCATCTGCTAAATTAAAGAAATCATCTCCCCATGGAGGTACGTATACACCATGTTCAAGTGAGTTCTTGGCCTTCTCTTGGATAAATGAAATAGACTGAGCTTTTTTATTCTGTCTGTAAGTCAGGCTGTACAAACATCATATCATTCTCGTAAGCCTTTTCGGAAACCCTTCCAAATTTTCAACATTTTTTTTGAATGGCGGTCACCAGAACTGAACACAGTATCCAGTAGTGGGCTCACTAATGCGATACTCAGAAGTAATAATACCTCTTGACTGCTACTCAGTATGACCTGCTTATAGACCCAAAAATTGCATTAGCCCATTAGCTTCAGCATAACGCCGGGAGCTCAAGTGTACTTCGTTATCCATCATGATCCTAAAGTCCTTTTCTGAGTCACACATTCTTTGCTCCTAGATGTCCTGGTGTTTGGCGGTGTTAGTATGCTTGTTGTTTGAATGAACCCAACTTAGCAAAGCAATCCAGATCACCCTGTAGAATCACCCTGTTCATCATTATTTATCACTCTACCAGTGCCTGTGTCAGCTGCAAACTTTACCAGCAATGATCTTAAATTTTCTACCAGATCATGAGAAAAAGGTATGTCTGCCCTTCAAGTTGGGGATGTCATTTCCAGCTAGAGGAGACATACTCATATTAGTGCTCATCAAGTTAATGTGTTAAAAATATAATATAGCAGTGGCTGGGCAAACAGTGGGAGGTGAGCATACATTCCAATCCAAGACATGAGGTATGTACCTGGGGAAGCAAGCCCCTCCTGCCACTTGCACTGCCACAGCTAAATTCTATTTTTAGCTAGCTAAGCTGATGAGAGCTAGCTCTAGTATGTCTCCTGACGCTGGGAATCATACTCCCAGCTTGAAGTGTAGCCAGTCCCCAAAATATTGAATTTAATCAGGTCAAGAACAGATCCTTTCCTGAGCCCTTTAGAAACACAGTGGATACTGATTCCCTTTTAACTAGTACTTTTTGAGATCTATCAGTTAGACAGTTTTTAATCAACTTAATATGGAATATATTTATTTTATACAGTGCTAATTTCTTAATCATGGGGTGGTGCAAACATCTTACAAGAAGTATGGTATGTCAGCACAGTTATCTTTATCAGCTAAACTTGCCATCTCATTAAAAATATCAAGTTTGCTTGACAAAAAACCACAATGACTGGCCTTAATTGTGTTACCTTTTATTTCTTTACTAATTGAATCCTGTATCAGCCATTGCATGATTTTACCCAGCATCCACGCCAGGCTAACCAGTCTGTAATTACCTGGGTCATCCCATTTAACCTTTTAAATATTGGCATGACATTGTTCCCCCCTCCCCATTATTCCAAGATGTATTAAAAATCAGCATCAGAGAACTCCACAGCTGTTTCTTTTAATATTCAGGGTTCAGCTTATCCAATCCTGCAAATGTAAAATTGCTTAACTTTAGTAGTTTCTATTCAATATTCTCCCTTGTTACAGCTGAAATAGAAAATATTTTATTATCACTGTAAGGCAAGAATACACCATCCACCTTCTTTCTAAATACAGAATGGAAATGCTCATTGAATGCTTTGGCTTTTTCCAGAGAGGGGAAACTGAAGTTCAGAGAGAGTAAGTGATTTGTCCAACCCTGTAGCAAAGATGGATAGAATGCAGACTGCCAGTGTCCTATGCCTGTTCTTTAACCACCGGGCCATTCTTTCTCTCTTCAGTAGAATTGTGCAGATGACTGATTTTTCAGTTGAAAAAATTGGTTTGGGTCAAACCATATTTTTTCTGAATTTTTGGTAAATTGAAAAGTTGCAAAACCTTTGTTTCTGGTATTTTTAAGAAAGGCATGGGAAATAAAGGGCTAGATTCACAATAATGGAAGAGGACATGGTGTTTTCCCCTCCTCACTATCCATAATAGTCCAGTGCTTAAGGCATTACTTTGGGATGTAGGATAGCCAGGTTTACATCCCTGTGTTGCACAGTCGATTTTGGTCAAAACCAAGGGTTCTCAAACGTCATTGCACTGCAACCCCCTTCTGACAACAAAAATTACTGCACGACCCCAGGAGTGCGGACCAAAGTCTGCGCCCATCAGAGCTCCCCTGCCCTGAGCTGGGGGCCCAAAGCCAAAGCCCAAGGTCTTCATCTTGAGGCAGGGGGCCTGTAACATGAGCCCTACCACCCAAGGCTGAAATCCTGAGGCTTCATCTTCAGCCCCAGGTTGTGGGGTTTGAGCTCCCCCTCCCCCGGCGGTGGGGCCTGGGCTCCGCTTTGGGCCCCAGGAAGTCTAAGCCAGCCCTGGTGACCCCATTAAAATGGAGTCACGACCCACTTTGAGGTCCCGACCCACAATTTGAGAGCTTCTGGTCAAAACAATTTGCCAGAATTTACATGGATTCACAAAATGTTTTGGTCGACCTGAATCTTCATTGTTTTTTTTGGTGAAAAAAAAAGTTTTGTCTGAAAAATTTCTTCTGGCTTTACTCTTTGGTTGTTGGCTTGGATATATTTAATCATTATAATACTTAGTCCTGCCTTGAATGCAGGGGACTGGACTAGATGACCCTCTTGAGGTCCCTTCCAGTTCTATGATTCTATGAATACCCTTGGGATAAACATCGCCCCCCCCTTTTTGAAGATCTTGCTACCATCTAAGTCCTACAAGAAAAGGACAGTTTTTCCTGGCTTTAAAAAAAAATGAATGACATGGAAAGTGATAGGTTTCAGTTCTGTTTGGTTTCATTTGTTTGGCTTTACCGTTATGGCAGGACATTGGAGCTTAACGGCTCTTTAGCAACACCCAGTGCAATGAAATATTACCGGTGTCTGATTTATTTATACAATAGTCTTTATTCACGGGATTCGAAAAAGTGGTGAGCCAGTGGAATTATAGTTGCATTCAGTAATCTGAGGGTATGCAGGCACACAGGAAGCATATAAAATCTTTAGAACCTATAATTGTCGTCTAATATGCGCTGATCTTGAATACCACACGCTGCCCGCTTCCAGAAAGCAGCTAATGACCTGAGATGTGAAAGTTTTGCTTCTTGTCCCCAACGCTGACTGTCACTTCAAATGGCAACACCCTGCATCCATGCCCAGCAAGCCTCATAATTAAATCATGTCCAACTGTCAAAGAAAGCACTTTCACACATTCTTTTGTCTGCACGAAGGGAGTTTTGCCATTGCCTTCTGCGGAACCAGGATTTTGGCCCTGTCTGTCTGGAAATTGAAAAAAGAAGAGTGATGTGAATACCAGGGATGGACATGAAACTGCTGCCCAGAGATCCTAGGGACATGGCAATTGGCTCAGATATAAGATCCATCTAATACAGTAGACCCTTGCCAATATTCGATAGTTCAAAGGAAGGTGCAAGAAACTCCACAGTAGCTGATGTGGCATA
Organism: Gopherus flavomarginatus; assembly: GCF_025201925.1. Taxonomy (NCBI): domain Eukaryota; kingdom Metazoa; phylum Chordata; order Testudines; family Testudinidae; genus Gopherus; species Gopherus flavomarginatus. Next base: position 4,670,486 of record NC_066641.1, read on the forward strand.
ATTGACCCTCCACATTAGGGATCATCCTGACCTCTAAGGATACATCTTCACTACAGAAGCTATGTCATTGCAGCTGTGCCAGTGTCGCGTAGACACTTTCTACGTCATTGGAAGGGGCTATTCAGCTGTTGTAGGTAATCCACCTCACCAGTGGGGGTTAGGTCAACAGAACTGAGTTACACGAAGTGTGGAAGTTTTCACAGCCCTGAGCAATGTAGCCCTGAAGAATGAAGTTTAAAAGCCCTTCTGAGATTTTTATCATCAATTATATCTCTGGAGGGTCTATTTCTATTCTGGTTAATCCTTGGCTTGGACTGTGTATTTAGGACCAGTATAGATTCTGATCACTTTCCAGGTGTATAATAATAATAATAGTTAATAATCGTTAAATAAATAATGTATAGTATTTGTCTGAATTGCAGTAGTCCTTAGAAGTCCCAGTCAGGAATGTGGGACAGTTCTCCTAGAGGTGAGTGTTGCAAACTGTCTGAAAAACAGCTTTTTCCATGAGTACTGTTGGAGTTCACAGAGTTTCATAATAATGGAACCAACCCTTTCTTGTCCGTCACTGTGGCAATTGCACAGTCGGGCCATACAACATGCAAGGTGATGTAATAGGGCCTTGTATCACGATTTATGCCTGTGCAAAGTAGGCATAAAACGCTCCGAGATCAGAATGAGGGGTAGCACTTCATGCCCAGTTTGCCTGGGATGAAATGATTGCTGGAGGCAGAGGACAAATGAGACTCCAGCCATGGTCAGCAGCCTGTTATCAAGTTACAAATCCTGAGCCAGCTTCTCAGCTAGCGTTAATCAGCATGGTCAGAGGAGATCAATGCTGTGAGGTAGATTTACACCAGCTGAGGATTTAGTCCATATCTGCTGCTCCTTTTGCCCACCCTGGTGCATCTCCGTCAACTCCAGGGGAGTCACTCCTGAGTTTCATACAGGCCCCATATTTCCAACAAATGCATGTCCTCAGCTCTGTTACTAATAAGGGGGAGGCTTTTCAAAAGCACAGATGGCAGTTTGGCACCTAACTCCCACTGATAGTCACTGGAAACTGGGCATCTTTGAAAATCTCATGCAATAACTCTGTTTATTAAAACTACAGGTTGTAAAAAGTAAACTCTCATGTCCTTGCTCATGTGTTGCTTCCCTCTTTTGCATTTCCCTAAGTTTGACCATTAAAAAAAGACCAGTCAGTTGAGCTGGTGGGGAAATGGGCATTTCTTTCCATAGAAAAGTTTGATATTTTGGCAACAAATTCATTTTTTTTCCCTTTCAGAGAACTGAAATTTTTTAAGTCAGAAATTTGACCATGGTCCCTCATGGGAGCTGTAGTTTGTACGCTTCATGTTGTCATTCTCCTCTCTAGGCTGGGCTCTCAGGCTCAACTACATCTCCCATGATTCATCATGGTCTCCCCTCATAATGAGAGGGGTAGGTTTCATTAGGAGAGCCTCTGGCCATGGTGCATCATGGGAGATGATGTCTGGATGTGGTCGTAGAGGAGAATGGAGACACAAGGAAACCAAACTAAAATGTCTCTGAGTCACAATGGCAGAATATAAACTTTGAAATATTTAGGTTTTCAGCCACATTTTGGTTTTTGATAAAAATCTACGTTTTCTGTGGAAAGCAGGCACTTTTCATGAAAAACTTACCTTTAGCTGAAAACCCAATTTTCCCTCAAAAGACAGCTTCCATGGAAGTTTTTTTCAACCTGCCCTGCTAAGCCTGTTGTTTCTAGTCGTTTTCACTCTCTCTTTGTCTACCTACCATGCCTGGTCTGCACACAGCCACAGGGGGTGGCGTAAGTGATCCCAAAAACAACTCCATGGAAACCTTTCTGTGCAGCTTCAGTTTTGATAAAAGCTACAGAGCTTTAAATTTAAGGCTAAATTGCTTTAACCCTTGTCTGTTCTCCCTAGCACCATGGGAAGCCCCTGGTAGGTTTTGGTGGCTGCATATGTGGGCACCAAATGACCTTTCGTTGGTTTGCAGCTCTGTTCTTTGACAAGTCTGAGAGCATGAAGGCTACCAATATTGTTCTTCAGGGCCAGTTACTACTGCCTCAATCATCGCTGACAGGAAACATTTCTCATGTAATTTATGCCACTGTTTCCTTAACAGTTCTGTTTGCGCCATGAGAGCATGCGGGTGATTATTCTTAACAGGTGCTGCATTTATTTTTAATTGGAAGGATTCCTAGCTAATTGTGCAGATGTCATCTCAAGCACTGAGCTCGTTTCTGCCTGCCTGGGTTGCTTTAAGGGATGCATGGCCAGTCATGATTGAGCGACAATGTGGTTTTGTTTACTTGGCCAATTAGGACCAAGCTAATGAAGCGCTGGGTGGAAAATGGCAAGATCCTGTTATGTTGCCCCAATAGCAATTACAGACCTCTTAAAAGAAGGTTTAAGAATGAATTGCAATGCTTTGTTAAGTATAAACGTGAAGCAGAGGTTCTGACTGAACTGGGTTTTGGAGCTCGCTGACCCCTCTGTTTTTCTGGGAAGTATTCAAGGAGATGCACCACGGAAGGAGTTCAGACCTGTTTCCTTGAGTGGTTGAAACTTGCTGGTGTTTGATGGGAATCCGGGAAGCCGCAACCAGCACAGAGCAGCTTCTAGCTGAGGTGTATCTAGTGTAGTTTGTACAACTACTCTCCACTGAATTCCTGGAGCTCAGCAAGCGTTTCCATGCAGGGCGATGGGTTCCACTAGAATGGACTGAACCCTACCGGACACAGATCCAACATCACGCTATGGCCCTGTCCCCAGCACCATCCCCACAGCTTCTGGCCAATGGGAACTGCAGGGGCAGCGCTTTCAGGCCCGGGCAATGAATGGAGACACGATGTCCCCCTCCCCCCAGAGGTGCGCAGAGACGTGCCCAGCAGCCGGCTGCTTCCGGGAGCAACATGGGGCCATGGCATGCTGGCAGCCTGCCTGAGTCCGGCCTGTGATAAACGCCTCCTGACCTGAGCCTGCACCTCGCATTCCCTCCTGCACCCCAACCCCTGCCATAGGTCGGAATCCCCTCCTGTACCAAACTCTCCCAGAGCCCAAAACTCCTCACCCTCCCCTGCACCCCACTGCTATGCCCCATCTTGGATCCCTCTACTGCACCAAACTCCTTCCCAGAAAGAAACTAATATAACAGCTGTTCTAAGGTCAGAAGTCGGCTATTTTGAATTAACTTACCTATATTCTACGTTTTAAGACTGAAATGTCACCAGAGAATGGTTTTGTGTTAATTAAAAGGCAAGTTTAATATAGCGTTTAATAGCCTCAATGCCATAATTGTGATCATTTTGTTTCAAATTAGGAAAAAGACTTGTCTACACAGGCCCCACAAAATCCAGTAGCCCCAGGCCCACAGAGAGTTAATCCGGCCCTGGGTGAGTCACGTAGCACAGGGCCAAATTTCTGAACTTTGCAGTCCTTGTCTAAGTTACCGAACCTGTACCCCTGTTGCCTGGCACCTTGTGCCATCCCTTACACTTGTGCTGAGTGTACATCACACTCACAACAGAGTTCTCCCCACACCCACCTTTGACAGGGCACTTTGTCAACTGCACACAGGTGTGAGGGGACAAGGTTCCAGGTGGGGGATGAAGGTTGGGGGTTTTTACATTGGATTCTGATGCTCTTTGCAATGGCCTCGAGGGGCGAGGGGGCTGTGATAGTCGCTGGGAAGTGTAGATAGTTGAAAAATGTTTGTCACAACAGTTTGCTCTCAGAAAACGCCATTTAAACAAAACCCTTTTTTGTTTCAAAATCATACTGAGGTTAATTCATTTCATTTTAAAAATTAGAAAAGAACATTTTGAAAACGTCAGCATGTCCTGTTTCAACATCCTCAGAATGAAAAACATTGCTATTTCATTTCCTAATTTATTTTGCTATAATTTAAAAAGAAAAAGCAGCCAAAATCAAAATGAAACATTGAAATTAAACATTGTGATTGACCCAAAACAAAATTCTTTTCAGACTCTTGTTTCATGAAAAAATGTGAAATGTTTTTTGTTTTTTTTTTGGTCCTGATTTGGGATTATTTTTCCCCCTGAAATCTCATTTTTTCCCCACAGGACAGAAAATCTGTTTTATAGACCAGCTCTGTTAGGAAGATCCCTCAGCACTGATGAAATGTACGGAGTTTACTAGGACACTTGCCCTTCTATAGTGTTCCTGTGTTCCCAGGAACCACCCCACCACGAGCGCGCACACAGACACACAAGCAAGACTGCACTGCAGAGATACACACAAGCAGGACTGCCCTGCAGAGAGAGAGAGAGACACATTCCCATGTCCCCAGGAAAAATCCTTCTACACAAGCACACGAGCACACACGACTACCCTGCAGAGAGAGAGACACACACACACACACACACAAGCCAGACTGCTCTGCAGAGAGAGACACACACATTCCCATGTCCCAGGAAAAAACCCTGTACACACACACACACACACACACACACACACACACACACACACGACTGCCCTGCAGAGGGAGAGAGAGAGAGAGACACACACACACACACAGAGCTGGACTGCCCTGCAGATTTTCCAACATAGTGGAAGGACCAATAAGCCTCTGAAGAGCTTCTGTAGACGCTCTTGAGGTTGAGGAGGTTCCCAAAGCTTGTCAGTCCCCCCTCCCCCCCCGTTTGCTGGAGCTGCCAGATGCTGCTGTAGGTCTGGTTGATGCTTCACCAGCACAGCATCCTATGGCCGAGGCACTAGATTGGCTCTAGGTGCCTGGAGCAATAAAATGCCCAGTCTGCAAGAGAGGATCTGTGCACCTGTGGAAATCTGTATGCCAGGTTTACACAGCCAGAGGTGAACACAGTCTCTTGGAGAATCCTGGGCAAGACTTGTCTAGGATGAGGGAGCAACCCCCCTTGCTAAGCACTGAAGAGGTATGTTGCCAAACCTGGCATGATTTCCATAGCCCATCGTGGAGATGGGCACTTGAGATTTGTAGTCTAATCTTGAAAGCCTTTGCATGGGACCAAAAGCTAAGCTTGAAGCCTTCTGTGTGTTTATTTGCCTTCCTACCCCAATGAGGTCATGTTACAGCTCTTCCCCAATGCCTTCTCAAAAACGGGGAATTTCCTTGACAAAGGAAACTTTGTTAAAGTGGATTGTGTACAGCTGTATGAAAGGCCTGACATTCATTTTAGGGGCCTGTGATGGGGTGGAGTAGGCCCAAAGGCCCCTTGCTGGAGGCCTCAGGGTTCTGCCATGCCCACCCCAGGGAAGGAGCAATGGAGAGGTCCTCCAAGCAGGTTAGAGTGGCTGCAGGGGGAGCAGCCAATCAGGGCCCAGGAGGCCATATAAAAGGAACTGCAGAAGGGCGGAGTAGTTAGTTGCTGCTTGGAGCTGGAGAAGAAGGGACTGCATGTGTAGCTGGAAGAGCAGCAGGACTATGGACAGTCTGCTGGCAGGGACCAGGGGAGTCAGAGGCTTCTGGCTGGCTGCTAGGACTGAGGTAAAGACAATTTGCTAGGAGGGACCAGGGGAGCAATGAAGGAGTTCTTGGCTGGCTGCTACTGAGCAGGGACTGAGTCTGGGGAGGGCTGCAGGAAGATAGTGTCTCCAGGGAGGAAGCCCTGGGGATACAGTCCCATACCAGGGCTGGGATTACTTAAAGACTGAGCTCAGAGACAGCTAGAGAAACATCACCAGAGGGATACTGAGATAGACCTTGGTGGACTGTATACCCCAGAAGGGATTTGTTCTGGGTCACATGCAGGTAGTGTGTATGTGTGACTCAGTCAGAGGGCTGAGTTACTGAAAACCCACCTCAGAATCACCGAAAGGGGTCTTCAGACCTAAAGAATGCAGACACACCCAATAAGAAGGGGGCACTCGTGAGAGGTGGGTGTCAACCCTGTTACAGGGCCCAGCTTCAGACACATGAAATGGAACTGATTTTCAGCAAGCGCTGAGAACCTGCCATTTGAAAATCAGGCCAATTGAAAATGTGTCAAGCTGGGCACCTAAAATAACTAGTTGTTTTTTTTTAAAAATTGGCCATTGATAGATAGATTCCAAGGCCAGACAGGGCAATTGTGATCATCTTGTTTGACCTCCTGTATGACACAGGCCATAGAAGTTCCCCAAGATACATAATAACCCCAAAAACTATAACAAAATAATATTATTAAGGTTGCAAAGTCAAGCAATCAAAATTTAGGAACTGCCAGAATTAAGGATGCCCTTGCAACCTTAATTTGGCCCCCTCGTGCATATGCATCATGATTCAGTCTTTAATGACATGATCACACACTAGTTTTTTCCACAGGACCCCTGCCTCATTCAGTGCAGAGCATAGTCTTGTTCTGGGGATGAAGGAGGGTTGTGTAGTGAAGGATACTATTGTCCGTATGGCCTTAAAGAAGAGCCTGAACTGGAGGAGATGTTTGTGGACAATGGTGGATAACATTCACTCAGCTTGTTTCTGCTGTCCAGCTGATAATAAACGTGCTTTACTTGCTGAATCGGAAGAAGGAGCGGTGTGCATTCAGCTGGCTCCAGAGCTCTTTCTCTGTGAGAGTGCCTGTTTTTCTTGGCAATGTTAGAAGTAACGTATCTGTAAATTAATTACAAAAATGTCACTTCTAGCCTACACTTAAGTCCACGGTGTAAACCAATGAAAGGGCCGCTGCAGTGGAGCTGACCTTCTCTGACCACTTTTGCCTATATTTATTGGAGCTAAGAATCTGCCTGGGGATGATGCGGTGCTCTGTGATGTACTGTGGCATCTCTTAGGATACCATGAGTAATAGCCTGGAAATTAGCTCATGTTGCTGCTACGTGCCAGACCTCACATTGTGTGCAGAGACCCCACATCCGGGAGAGGAACGGAGCAAATGATCAGCCAGGAAGAATGGCGGGGAGGGGCTTGCGTGACTGCAGAAGATGATGCTCCCACCCCACTCCAGCTCTCTGAATGTCCCCTGTGCCCTCTAAGGCATCACAAGATGAGTTCTCCCATTTCTTCCCTATCTCTGCAACTTCCCACTGATGGCTGTACCTACGTGACTCCTGGTCTGTGGCCTCACCTTCCAGTTGTCCCCCACAAAGCACAGAGACAGTAATGGGATTCTTTCTATTGTCTTTGATGGGTTTTGGCTCAGGGTCCATGTGACCCTGGGAAGAGACTGGCAGCAGGGGGGAGCAGATCTTATCGGGGGTGCCGGCTGGAGAAGGAGGTTGGTTTCTGGAGGAAAGTGGGATGAGTTGGTTATAGATTCATCCATTGCAATGTTGTCTGACCGGCATAACACAAGTCATCGAACGTCCTGAATTAATTGCTGTTTGAGTGACAGCCCATCTTTTAGAAAAAAAAAAAACTATTTAAAAATTGTTGGTGATGGAGAATCTACCACGGCCTTTGCTAAAGTGAAGAGTCCTTTATTAAATTTTTGTTTAAAAGTCAAAAGGCATTTCTTTACGTGGCCCAATGCATGGCTACTTACGAATAACTCAAGGTTGCCTGCAAAGCATGTTCATGAAGATACATTTTAGGGACACATTTTCATAAATTGGATCCCTAATTGTACATCCAGGCTGCACAGGTGTGGGTGTGCACGGCCAGTGATGCAGGCAGGATGTACAGGAGTATTCACAGAACGAACAACTGCATGCCAAGCTCCAGGTCTGATTAGTACCTCCAGCTGCATGTATACAATGGCCAGCATGCACCCATGCTGCCAGACAGTGTGTAGTTGTCTAGGCACTGAGTTTCAAACATGTTGATTTTCTTTTCTCGGTGTGGTTTGAAATAAAATGCTTCTCCTGATGGATTAGATCCACTTTCCTTTCTCAAATACTGATTTTCCCCCACTTCTCTTTCTAATGGAGCTTGAAATGAGTACCATTTCCTGCTCTCTTTGCTTCCCCATTCCTGTATGTGTTCCCCGCACCCCACAGCCCAGGGGTCTCCCTGCACTTTGCACGCATTGGGGAGTGAATCCTGTCAAGGTGCTTATGGTCCTCAGCACATGGGTGATGCTCTGTAAATCCTTACAGTGGAGGCAGGACAGTGTTACGCTGTCATTGCCACCCTGGTTTTGATGTAACTCTGGGCCTGGGATTCCAGACTCACCTCCTTCCTGAGGCAGGATTGGACTTGGTACCACAAGTCCTGACCCAGAATCCACTGAAGTCAATGACAATCTTTCCATTGACTTCAGTGAGGCCTGGGAAACTGATCCTTAACTCTCTTTTGAGCTGGCTCTTTGTAATGTCTGTCTTTGTCCCTGTCTAACCCAGTCCTTCCAACCCCAGAGAATCCACTGTCCCCAGCAGGAGCAGTAGGGCTAGTGCATGCTGGGCTCCTTAGCTCCCTTATTCCCTCACCCCCTAACACACCAGAGGGAGTTTCCCAATGGCCCCAAGCCCTTGCAGTCCCACTCTCAACCACAAACAAGGGCTCCCACAGTGATTGGTGAGTTTCTGGGGGGCGGTTCTCAGAAGGCTCCAGACAGTTTTGATCCTTTCGCAGGGTGTAGCTGCTACTGTCATGGTCACTAAATGACCATCCGTATTTCCCCTCCACCAACCAACCCATCTGTATTGTCCCTGCCCCTAACCAACATATCCAGATGGCCCTGCTCCCAGCCAACCCATCCATACTGCCTCAGCCGCTAACCCATCCATCCATACTGTCCCTGCCCCTAACCAACATATCCAGATGGCCCTGCTTCCAGCCAACCCATCCATACGACCTCTGCCACTAACCAACCCATCCATCCATACTGTCCCTGCCACTAACCTATGTATCTAGTTAGCCCTGCTCCCAGCCAACCCATCCATAGTTCCTCTGCCACTAACCAACCCATCCATCCATCCTGTCCCTGACACTAACCAACATACCCAGTTGGCCCTGCTCCCAGCCACCTCAACTGTACTGTCCCTGCCACCAGCTGACCCATCCATATTGCTGTTGCTTGAACCATCCATACTGCTCTGCCCTGTCACCGTGTCATTCATTTATCCTTCTCCATGGTGCTGAGTTCATGTAACCCTGCTACCTACATTGTTCTCTTCCTCAGCAGTTTGTCCCCCCACCATCCTCTGGTGACCTCATAGATTATTCCATCTCCTTTGCTCCCATTCCCTCAATTCTGCAGATACAAAGTAGATGGTATATAATATAGTGTCAAGAGAACACAGCTGTACCATGCTAAACAGTTGCTTTTATCTGTTCTTCGTCTCTCTCTCTACAGTTCCGTCTGTCATTATCACTCATGTTAATCCCCAATTTATATTCAAAGCTCCTTGGGAGCAGGAAGGGAGAGTGAAGCTCTGGGCACTGGGTAAACAATCACCCCGGTGCTGGCACAGGGTCATGGTTCCCCAAGGGAGTGCCTGGATAGTTCTGGAGATAGGCTGGCAGGGTGCGTTATGATGCTTTGAAGGGTTGCAGGTATTGGCAGCTAGAGCTGAGTGAACTTTTTTCTGCAAAAAAACTCGACAACAACCAGATTTGACCACACACGACCATTTGGTGATTTTATGCTGATTTTGCTGAAATGTTTATTTTAAAAAAAAAGAGCCTACCTCCTAAAAAATCAGAAGAAAACAAACACTTTGATTTTCAGTTCAAAATGTCTTGTCAGTTCCAAATTTCCTTTAATTTTATTCTTAAAACATTTAAAAATATTTTAAAAAATTGTTGTAATCAAAACAAAATGATCTGGGTGGAACACCATGGCTACTTTCCCCGAAACGATGCTCCCCTGCCCCCAGACTCGTTGAAATAGCCAGTGAATCAAATACTTCATTATTATCCCAGCTCTGCTCACAGCATACCCTGGGTAATCAATTATTTTTTGTCAAGATCCAAATTTCTTGGTCAAGGTATAGTCGAGGTCCAGTCTCCAGAGAAAATAATACAAAAATAATAACAGTAATGATAATAAGTAAATCAAAAGATATCTCAGTCCATTCAAAAGCCTCTGGTGGTCCAGATTTGGCCCATGGGCCGCCCATTGACTACCCATGCCTGAGACCATTTCTGCAGAAACAGCACATAGGGTCCATCCTGAGTTTGCCATGTAATGCGATGCCGGGGTCTGAGTCCAGGCCTTTTTCCCTCCTTGCCTGCAAAGGTTGCCCCTAAGGGAGTAGGCAGGTGGGAAGAAATTGAGGGCATGCCCCTTACAATGATCAGTGTGGGCAAAGAAGTCATGATGCACCACCTTAAAGGTGCACTCCTCCAGAGAGCACCAAAAGGATTGTTCATCCTTGCTGTGACCTGCCTGTGGTCCTCTCACTGGGGTGGTTCAGCTCCAGTTCCCTCCACTCCGTCTACTCTTCTCAAAGGTAAGTCCTCACTGCGAAGTCAGCTGGAGCGATCAGCAGCTGTGTCTGAGGTCTCGGGTTGGCAGCTGGGAGCAGCCACTCTGCCAAGCCCTGTCTGAGTTGCTGTGTCCTCTCTAGTGAAGTGCGTCCCCAGTGTGTGTTGCTGGGAGTTCAGGGGGGGTGGGCACATCCTGTGGTTCTTTGTGCTGCAGCTAAGCTGGGCCACTCTGTGATTATTTCACAGTTAATTGCTGCAAGAACTTGTCTGTCCTTCTGGGCACATTGGATGGGAATTGTGGGAAGGGGTTGGAGGACTGTCAGCACTCCAGTGATCTAGCCTGTGTCCTCACTGCAACATAGGCGGGTTACCAGCCAAACTCCTGGGCTGAAATCACCCTTCAGTTCAGGTGAGAGGGTTTTGTACGTGGATGGAAGTGGGACTGGGGGGCTGAGTTAATTGCACAGGGGAGACAGACCCTATTTGGATCAAGAGCTAAGTTGCCCTCTGGTTTCACTTTCTGATAGATTTTGTACTAAGCTGCTTGACGGGCTACCCTGCCTGATTGGTGCGGAGAGTCATAAGACCAGTTCTGAAGCCCATCAGCCTCAAACACTCAGCTCTGACTGCGACAGCTCCTGCACCTGTTTGTTTCCAGCCTTGTTCCGATCCAACTCCTGCCTTGCCTCATGGTAACATGAGTTGGTTAATGTGTTAAAACACGCCTTTTCCCCAGGGAAGACAAAGCCAGTGATCATCTACAGGTTTCATTTATTTATCCTCTCTTTAGAGCAGGGCAAAAAATGTCCAGAGCACAATAAATTAACCAAAACCTGCAGGTCGCATTTGGGTTGAATCCATCAAATAGCTTTGGCCAAAATAAAATATAGCCCCAGAAAAAAAAAAACATTTTCAGAAACATTGAATCATTTTGTTTCAACGTTTTTGGAATGAAGAGTTGTCCCAGAACCATCGCTCTGTGAAAGGACGGGTGTGGGAGCTTAAATTCATAACTCTGGCAGACATTGGAAACCCTGGGCTCTGGAAAGACTAGATGTAGGGCTCATCAGAACAATCTGTGTCCCACTGACTCTCCTGTGTGCTACGACTGCAGAGGTGTTAGCTGCCTGTATCACCGTCTCTTGCAACATGTGTTAAAGCCTTATGCTTAACAATCTGTTCCACCTTGTATTTAGCTGTGATGCTAAGTTTCTTTCCCAGACCTGAAGGGGCTCTCCGGGTAAGCTTGAAAACTCGTCTCTCTCACCAACAGAAGCTGGTCCAGTAAAAGATATTACCTCACTCACTTTTGTTTCCACCAGAAAATTTCAATTTTTCATTGAAAAACTGAACACCCGAAAACAGAAAAGATTTTGCTTTTCAGGTAAAAAATGAAAAAAAAATTTAGCCCAAATGCTGGTCATGACTCATGGGAGTTGTAGTTCAGGTGCTTCATGCCCCTGATCTCCCCTATGGGCCAGGCAGTCTGGCTGGACTCCACCTCCCATGATACACTATGGTCACAGACTCTCCTGGTGCTCTGTAATGTCCAGCTAGAGGACAGACTGTGGTGCAGCATGGGAGATGTAGTCCAGCTAGGGAGCCTGGGCCAAGGAAGAGAATGGCTTACCCAAGCACCTGAACTACAATTCACATGAGGCATTGTGACAGCATATCCACAGGTGACCCAAGCCACTTGAAGTGGGACTTTTGCACATTCCCCTTTTGGCTCCAGGTGCCTTCTGCTGAGCACTTGCACGCAAACACGCTTCCAGCAAGGCGCATCGGCGAGGCCCTCACCAATCCACCAAACCCATCGGAGCATTTGAACAGATTTCAGGGGCCAGCGCTGGATTAACTTTTCTCCAAATCTCTCAAGTCATTATGTGCACTACAAACTGCAGACGGGTTGCAACAGGAAACATGGCCAAACAAGCTAACAACCAGCGCTGGGATCTTCTAAATCCTTGGCTGCAAAATAGCAAAGGCCAGGGTAAGTACAGGGAGATGTGGGAGAGAGTTGACCAGCCACCAGGCCTTCTTAGAGCCACCCTGCCATGGAGAGGACTAGAAGAGACACTGGAGTGAGACAAGCAGAGGGAACAACACTCAGAAAGGGAAGGACAACTAGGAGAATGTTCCCTACATAACTCAGCCACTGATCTCCTAATGGTCAGGTTGCCAATAAACAGGTGCAGGAGTCACGGGAAACCAAGTGCAAGGATATTATTTATTTGTATTGCAATAGAGCCTAGCAGCTCCAGTCCTGGACCAGGACCCATTGTGCTAGGTGCTGTAGATTTTTATTTAACTCTGTCAATCTAAGTACTACACGGAGGTGGAGTTATTAAGTCAGTGTTGCAGGTGAGTTACATTGGTGGGAGCTACATTTCAGAGTAGACTCTTACAGAGTTAGGTCAAAGTAAGCTGCCTTATGTCAACCTAACTCTGTAGTGTAGACCAGGGCTGAGTCCCATGCTGTTTGTTAGCTTTGGTTTTATTGTCCTCTCGAGACCTGATGCTGCTCGAGCCAAGGGATGCGTCTGTTAGTAAAGCAAGCAGGATTTGGCCCCAAGAACAGAAGCCAATGGAGCTATGCTGAGGATCTGGCCTTAAATCAGGGGTAGGCAACTTATGGCACACGTGCCGAAGGCAGCATGCGAGCTGGTTTTCAGTGGCACTCTCACTGCCCTGGTCCTGGCCACTGGTCCGGGGCATCTGCATTTTAATTTAATTTTAAATGAAGCTTCTTAAACATTTTTTAAAACCGTATTTACTTTACATACAGCAAGAGTTTAGTTATATGTTATAGACCTTTAGAAAGAGACCTTCTGAAAATGTTAAAATGTATTACTGGCACATGAAACCTTAAATCTGAGTAAATAAATAAAGACTCGCGCAGCACTTCTGAAAGGTTACTGATCTCTGCCTTAAATGTTTATAGATTAGTGGAATGGCTCATTGGGGCACATTCTTACTCTCTTGAATATGGTGTGAATATGGATTCACTCCACTGATTTCAGGGGCCTCACTCCTGATTTACCTTGGTGTGAGATCGGGATCTGGAGTGGTGGATGCACTCGCAGCTTTATTGGAAGTTGTCCCATTTGCTTTTCCCTTGCCAGCCCCATGGTTCCTCCCCAGCTCTCCAGGATGGCTTCACAAAGGAGAACTTTATTAGCTCTTACACCTGCCTGGGCTTCCAGACCGGCACACTGACATATTGTGGGCTTGACTCTTTTCTCCCTTTTGCTGTACATTGATGTAACTTGCTCCATTAATTTCAGATAGGTATCTCCTGATTTGCACTCATGGAATCAAAGACGAGAATCAGGTGCATTCTCTTCCCCCTGCAGATTGACGGCTGCCTTGACAAGAGCTTTACTGCTTTCCACTTGTAATCATTTCCTGTCATTATCTTGTTAAATGTCAGGCTTGTTTTTCAGCGAGGTTGCCATGCAATTTCTCCCATGTCTTCTGTACCTTAGCTGAGTCATCTGTTGCTGGAAAAGCCCCCTTCTTCTGAGCAGAAACCCTGAGCAGGCTGTGGGCCACGTGCATCTTATCAACCATGGTGCAGATGTTTAGCTCATTAAACCGCGGTAGAGCCAAATGAGATAGAACACTCTTCATTAGGACAAAAAAGTTATGTATCAGAGGAGTAGCCATGTTAGTCTGGATCTGTAAAAGTGGCAAAGAGTCCTGTGGCACCTTATAGACTAACAAACGTATTGGAGCATGAGCTTTTGTGAGTGAATACCCACTTCGTTGGATCCGTATAGACATGCCTACATCCGACGAAGTGGGTATTCACCCACGAAAGCTCACGCTCCTATACGTTTGTTAGTCTATAAGGTGCCACAGAACTCTTTGCCTCTTTTGGAGTGGTATTTTCCAAGTGAAATGTTGGGAGCTTGCATAACGAGGGGTGCCTTGATAAAGCGGTTGACAGAGCTAAATTGAACGAGGCAAAGAGACATAAGAAGGAGAATGGCTCAGGCTAGGTCTACACTAGGTGCGGGGAGTCAACCTAAGATATGCAATACCCTTGCTCATATAGGGAACCAGCAGCATTTAATTCCATGTTGACACGAGCAAAATTCAGAGCAATCTGTTTTAGGTATTTAGCTAGCCGTCACTGCCATAATCGCTGAGCATCTCAGAATCTGTCCTCAGACACCAGGGAGTGCCATTACCCAGACACCATTACAAAGAAACCAAGTCATTTATTCTGTAGCAGAGCATGGATGTAAACCCACATTTCCAAAGGGCCAGACTAAGACCCTAACCATTAGACCACCCTTCCTCCTTCTTGAGGTGGCCGACTCCACTCTGGGGGGCCTACCTCATAGCTCTAGGCTGGTCTAAACTTAGAACTTATGTCAGTTAAGGATGTGAAAAGAACAGCACCTCCCACCCCCGGAACATAGCCATGCCAGCAAAACACCCCGTGTAAACACAGCTATGTCGGTGGAAGCTTGCTTCAGTCAGCACAGCTAATGTTGTTTGGGGAGGGCGTGTTGTCACATTGTCCGGAAAACTCCTTATGTCAGTGCACGCTGCGTCTACACTAGGGGGCTGTGCTAACACAGGCAATTCTGCAGCCAACCCTAATAATTTATCCCTACAAAATGCTTGTGGAAAGATAGAAGTCACTGTTGGAAAATCTGGCCAGCGCGTGTCATTCCTGTGAGTCAACCTTTATACCATGCATAAGGGGAAGACTGCAGAACGAGCGATGGTAACAGAAACTGGATTGAGGCATCCTACTATGAAACTTAATCTACCATGAACAGGCACAGTCTACCAAAAAGAAACAGTGCGGACGGATGTAAGAAAATATGAGAGCCTCGGGATGGGTTAGGGTCCTAAATACATAAGCCACAGCAAGGTGGCATTGGGGACGATTGCATTTCAGTAGGTTAGGTGTACTCTCCAGGAGACATGACCCAGACACAAATGCCTTGTGCTGAGCAGAAGCCATGGTACTCATCTGGGATCTCAAATATCATTTTAAGTTTCAAACTTTAGCGATTTCCCTGTCTCTCCCGGCCAGCACAAATACCCCAGGGAATTCCAGTGTGCACCTGGTCGTGTTTGTTCATAAGTCAATGAGCTAGGGGCATGTTTAAAGTGAAGCGTAATAGCCTGAGGGTAAATCAAGACATTGGAGCTCAGAAAACCTGGGTTGAATTCTTGGCTTTGCTATAAACTGCTGGGGAAAGTCATTTAATTTCTCTGTGGATCACTTCTCCCTTCTTAAATAGGGCAAGTAATATTTCCTTTGTCTGCCATGTCCATTTAGGGATGTGGTTTCTAAAGTGCCAAGGGAAGGTAAATGCTCAACATCGCCCATTGCAATTCAGTGTATTTCTCCCTGCGTGGCCTAGAGAACAGTGCACTGAACGGGGACTCAGGAGAGTGAGGCTTCATTTGCAGCTGTGTTGCCAGCCTGCTAGGTGACCTTGGCCTCAGTTTCCCACCTGCAAAATGGGGATAATGGCACTGATCTCCTTTGTAAAGTGTGTTGAGAGCTACTGCTGAAAAGCGCTAACCATTATTATTATTAGACACCTTTGAAAACTTCAGCCGAACGTTGCAGTTTCTTCAGAGCAGGGACTGTCTCTTACTGCGTGTCTGTACAGCTCCTAGCGCAGCAGGGTTAGTCCATTAGATTGCTGAAGCCTCTCTATGTAGCCAGATAGCAACACCTGGCTTGCTGTTGGCAACTCAATCATAAGTGCTGGCTCTGAAGTGAGGTGCTTCAGGTTCAGCCTAATCAGGAATGAGAAGTGGGCGCAGGGAATAACCCTAGCTCCCATTCACACTGGGAAGGCCTTTTGCAGGTGGATTGTACCTACTGCTGGCACAGAGCTGGGGGCTCAGCCTATTTAACTCTGTGGCATCACTGGTATCGCTTGTCATGCCAATCAAGTGTTACAGAACTGGGCTGAAAGGAATTGGCTGTGCAGTGTGCTGGCACCCCGGGGAACCTGAGCAACAACCCAAGCTCAGCTCCTTGGTGGGTGGAAGCTGGGATATTTGCAGGAGAAACGGGGGTTGTATTTTCCTTCTATGGAGGAGAGAGCACTTGAGTAACTAGTGCACTCTACCCCACTTGTGTTCCAGGCGGGCTGCTAAGGGACAAGCATCCTCTCTACACTGGATGAAAGGGCGGGTCAGCCCAACACAGAGCCTTTGGGGTAGAGAGGTAGAGTGGAAAATGGATTTCCCCTTTCCCCCTGACATGACATGGTGCACTAGAAAACAGCACCTGGGATGTGCCAAATGGGACGCTGAAGGAACCGGTTCCAACGCAGAGCCATCAAGCGGACTTGTGGAAAGGAGTCGTTATGGTTTTGAAAACCATGGGAAATAGTGTGGCCTAGTGGATACAGCACAGGACCAGGACTCAGGAGACTTGCTTTCTACTTCGGGCTCTCTTCCCTTAGCTGACCTTGGGTAAGTCATGTCCCTTGTCTGTGCCTCAGTTTCCCCATCTGTAAATAGGGATAACGATGCTGACTTCCTTTGTAAAGTGCTTTGAGATGGAGTTTATTATAAAACATTATCTTACCTACAGCTGGTTTTGGGGGAGAAACTGGGGCTGGGTTTTAGACCCCACTCTGGAAGACTCACCCCATGGTACGGCGTTATCCCTGCTTACGTATTTCTAGGTGTTAGTAACTGCCCGTCCTTAATGGGTCACGTACCAGGTGCTGAGTGACTGAGAATCCATGGTGCCCCGTGGAGCAAAGATGGCACTTGCAGAGGAACGACAAAGACCTCTCAAGAGTGCAGGGTCCCTGCCCTGGGTAGCGGGAGGGCATGGGGTGGAGAGGACACCTGTCTGCACGCCTGATCCTTTGTCACTGCGCCAGTCGGGCGAGCATTCATCCCTAAGTAATTAAGTGGCTTGAAAAGGTTCCAAAGTCAGAACAGTGAATCAAAATGATCATCACTGGCTCCTTTTTTACATAGACATGTACCATGCTTGGCAACCCATTCAGGGCTCGGACACATCATTTTGAAATTCGTCGCTGACCAAAGCCTTCAAACAGTGACAGAAACAGCTGTCAAGGCTCCTGGCTGTGACATTGGAATCTCCATAAATAAGTAACAGGCCCTGACTCCCTCACTTCCGACAAGTCCTGGCTTTGCAGAGTTTTGCTGGGGAAGAACTTTCCCGTGCATTTGGATTTCTGTATGCAAATTAAATTTGTGCATCAAATTATAACTGACTCCTTAAAATACAGTCTGGTGTCTGACTCTCCTACTAGAAAAGGGCTCTGTTCTTAAAGGGACACAGGCACTTTTTGAAAAACTTTGAGGTGAAGTCGTGGCTCACCTGAAATCAAAAGCAAAACTCTCTACCTGGAGGCCAGGAGTTCACCCTCCTTCTGCTGATGTGTCAGGTCCACAATGTTTTTATTGCCTGGCTTTTTTTCTCCTGATTTAGCGGATTTTACGTGGGAAAGGGAAACCGGATAAACAAGATAAAGAAAAAACAATGAGGAGTCCTTGTGGCACCTTAGAGACTAAGAAATGTATTTGGGTATAAGCTTTCGTGGGCTGAAACCCACTTCATCAGTTTATGCCCAAATAAATGTGTTAGTCTCTGAGGCTGGATCTACACTAGGTGGGGGAGTCGACCTAAGATATGCAACTTCAGCCACGCAGATAGCGCAGCTGAAGTCGGCGTATCTTAGGTCGATTTACCTGGCCGTGAGGATGACAGCGAGTCGATCACTGCCGCTTCCCTGTCGGCTGCGATTCTGCCTCTCGCATGTGGTGGAGTTCCGGAGTCGAGAGCAGAGTGATCGGGGATCAATTAGACACGCTAAATCAACCCCCAATAGATTGATCACTACTTGCTGATCCAGCGGGTAGTGTAGACATACCCTGAGGTGCCACAAGGACTCCTCGTTGTTTTTGCTGATACAGACTAACACAACTACCCCTCTGAAACCTGTCACCATGCGAAGATAAAGATAGGGTTTTTTTTAAGGAACCATCAGCTCCTACTGCTTATTCCTCATGTAAGATCAGAATCCTCTGGCTGTGACAACACAGCACCCAACTGGGATGGCCTAGGCCAAAGATTGGGATTCCGATTGGGAATAATTGCCAAGGAGTTTTTAAAATCATCCTATTTCCAGGCAAAGATATTGAGTTGTGAGGAGAAATAAAGGAAATATGGGAAATGCAGGCCACATGTGGGAATTGGTGCATCTTGGGCCCTTTTGCTCTCTGCCTGCAGTGGACAATAGTTTAGTCTTCTTTGGTCTAATGCTGGTAATCTGGCTTGGTGTTGAGCTGGTTGTGCAGCGTTTAATGGTCTGTGATACACAGGAGGTGAGACTGGCCCCTTCAGGCCTTGAACTCTATGAAACTACGGGTACGTTTACACTGCAATAACCCCCACAGAGCCAAGTCTCAGAGCCCAGGTCAATTGGCTCAGGCTTGCAGGGATTGGGCTGGGGGGCTAAAAACTCAAGTGTAGACATTTGGGTGTGGTCGGTAGCCTGGGCTCTGAGACCCTCCCCCCACATACATGGTTTCAGAGCCCGGGCTCCAGCCTGTATCCAAATGTCTCCACTGCAATATTTAGGCTCGCAGCCTGAGCCCTGCAAGTCTGAGCCAGCTGACCGAGGCCTGCTGCAGCCATGCCATGGTCTTTTATTGCAGTGTAGACATACCCTAGGTATTGCTTCCAAATATGGGGTCCAATCACACAGAGACTTAGGCTCTTGAGTCAGGAAAGCTCTTATCTAGATGCTTATAATTCATTCCTGAATAGGATGCTTTTCTGAAATGGAGCTGAAAGCACATGTACCTCCCTGCTTTGGTAATCCCCAGCTTCTGGAACTTTGGACTGAGCTTTGACAGGGCCCTACCCTATGGACAACGACCATTATGCCTACCAGAGCCATTTCCCAGCATGCTTAGAGTCAGGGGTGGGGACAGAATGGACAAGAAATCCCTGCTGAGCCAACAAGGAGGCTTCTGCATGGGGTGATGTGGCCAAGAAGTTTGTTGGGCCAGTGATGAGCCAGAGGAGCTCAACCTTGCAGTGTGTGGCGACCGCCGGAGTCAGAGACAAGGAGACCAGGCTTCCTTTCAGTTTTGAGTTCTGAGTTTGGGAACTGTGAGAGAAACTGAACAGCTCAGGATGTCTCTGATTAACTTCCCCTCCCCACAAAGGGAGCCTTTGAACAACTGTGGGATCCAGTGCATGTGTTAGGCAGTGCCAGCCCTGCAGAGACCAGCATCCAGAGTGACAGAGATCTGACCCAGTGACCGCCACTGGACTCCAGACCAGGGGAGCCAGGAGAGGATCCTGCCCCACCCAGGGGCTAAGACATGGTAAGGTGCCACCTGCCTGGGAAGGTGCTGGGGGTGGAGTGAGAGATGAGCTGAGAGGCTAGAATTTGTTGATGTTTAGTACTTATTAGTTAACTCTAACCCTTTCCTTCCCCAGATCCTATTTTCCTACTCGCAATGAAATCCCCTGTGATTGATAGAGTATTGTTACCGAAATGTCGGGTCCGCCTAGCTGAGAGCCAATAACAGCCAGACAGGGATAAGAAAAAGTTGCTCTATTCTGCAGAAGAGAGGAGAGTTTTGCACCTTGGTACAAAAACTCTACTGGATGCAAAAAGCCAAGGATCTTTATACACCCCTACAAGCAAGCTTCAGCCGTATTATCATTTAATTGGTGATTAAAAAACTTGTGCAAGAACAGTATTTTTGCAATCTTTGCCAGCAAAAACTAGTCTGGGACCAGTTTCAATAGCTTTGAGGCTGCCAAGGTAAGACAGTTCAAAAGTTCAGACTGCTGTGTACGGCGGGGGGTGTCAGTTTTCCCATCATGGCTGCTGGCTGCCATAAAGGCTACCAGCTGCTCGGGTCCAACCGTCGCCTGTTACAGTGTTATTTTGGGGAGTATCATTTCTTTGCTCAGGTGTTGTTGATGGACTTTGTTTCTTGTGCACTGGGGTCTATGCTCCTTTCAGAAGTGGCAGCTTGATTCATTTCCCCAAGGGACAGCATCCCAAGTCTGTCAGGCACAAGGAGTCACCTTTGGGTGAAGGCACCAGGCAGCCCAAAAAGGAACCCAGCACCCAGGCCATGCAAGGAGAAGGAAGAAGCCACTGCATATAGCAAGCACCTGGCCGGAGAGTTGAGCTACACATTAGGGGAGAGGCTACTCACAGGGTTAAATGGCTCTTGTGCTTAAGCATTTGCAGGACTTAGGACCTATGATTATTTAGTTTGTAATGCCAAGGCCAAATTCAGTAGTGATGTAAGGAGGTAGATGCGTCTTGTAATTGCAGTGGTGATATCCCTTAGCAGGATCATATTCCCTGATGTTATTCTAAGAACCCATACATTTTACAGACAGGTCTCCAGAATGCTTGAGAAAGATTCCAACCTTGCACCACTAGCCCTGCCCCAGACCCCGATGATACACACCCAATTTCAAGACAATGCAGATTCACATGTGGACGTTAGATCCCTTTGGAAAATGACTTTTTAAAGAGTCAGCTGGTCTCCACTATGAGGACGGTGGTGCTCGGGATCCTCCATAAAAAATTAGGGCAGTCACATAAACAGGCAGTATATAGCCAAGGGGCTAAAGCAATGGTGTGGGCCTCCTGACACAGGTGTTCTAGTGTCATGGTGGCTGTGTGACCTTGGGTGCATCACTTAACCTCTCTGCCCCTCTGTTCCCCCTCCCTGCACTTGGTCTATTATGCTAGTAAGCTCTTCAGGCAGGGAGCGTCTCTCATTATGTGTGTACAGCACCATGCACCACGGGGATCTGATCTGAATTGTGGCATCTAGCTGCTGCTGTCTGAATAGTAATAATTCCCTTCATTGCATGACCCATGGAACAGGCATTGCTCACAGGAGTACTTGCTGGGGAAGGGGTGGCAAAGAGTGATGCTTTTTACCAATATAAAACTCATGTTTAAAAAGGCTCTTTCATGGAATGAAAACAGGGCTGTGCTCAGTTCTGCCATGGCTTCCCATCTACCAGCTGGCTGAGCAGACCTCCCCACAGCTCTCGTCCTTGTTTAGCTAACTATCTAACCACATGCCTGCCCCAATCCCATGTGGCTAGTGTAAGATCAGCAAAGAACCACTTCTGACTGACAAGGCTCCTCCCAGCTTGATTAGGGGAGCACCCCTGATGGCTCACCTGGGTACACTTACAGACTCTAGCCATCTTAGTTTGACATCTTCTCGTGGCTCCAGCCATTGGGCAAAGGTCATGGCTGGGCAGACACAGCCCGTGTGACTGAGAAAAGAGATTGTTTTTGCTTCGGTGACTTCTGCATTTGGGGGGCAGTCCTGCACCAGCTGCGTCAGCATCCCCATCCGTCCTCTAGCTCACTGCTGGGTGACACCAGAGCATGAATCAGATGTGTTTGACCCAGCAATGTCCTTCTCAGCTGACCACAGGATCAGCTCGAGGGAGCGCATGCTATTATTTATTCCCTGTATTTGTGTTTGTTTATTTTGCTGATGGAGAAGGTCAGTCAAAGCCTAAGCATTTCTGTGAGGATTGAAGCTGGTCTTCAGAAGCCTGGTGCGTCCTCAGCAGGACTGTCCCCCTGACAGGGATCAATGTAACTGTCTCGCCCAAATGTGCAGCAAAAGCCATCCCTGCCCTCCTCCATTGACGGTTATGGGAAAAGACAACCTTACCTGCCGGGGATTATATAAATGCCCAAGGTTTAATCTGTAGAGCGTGACCAGAGTGGAGCTGGGAATGCAGCTTCTCCTCTTAGGGTTTCTTCAAAAATGAATAAGTAATAAGCCTTTTGGTGCGAATAGAAGAAGATTGGATCCAAGTGCTCTAGCAATGAGAGCTAGGGCAGACCTTTCAGGTCACCTTGTCCAGCATACGATTGCTCCCTTGCAATACAATTGCTAGTGTGTTTGCTTAAAATGTCTCCAGCCGTGAGCCTCCATTGCTTACTTTCTAAGAGGCAAATCCCACAGGGTAGGTAATATGTGTGTGTGTGAGAGAGAGAGAGATGCTGGGACTGGACTTCAGGGGCTGGATCACTCGATAATTGCCTTGTTCTGTTCTCTTCATGTCCTCTGAAGCATCTGGCACCACCTGCTGTTGGAAGACAGTACACTGGGCTAGATGGACCATTGGTCTGACCCACTATGGCTGTTCTTATGTTCTTATGAAATCCTGAACTGCTAGGTTGGGAGTTTGGGGCACTTGAGTCCGCTTCCACAAAGCTGTATCTAACCTGCATTCACCCCCTTACTCCTAGAACTTGGCTATCGTCCCTCTCATTAGCCACCACCTAGCTAAGCTCTGATGCTTCAGTGTGTTTCCTAACAGGGATGGTCTAGACAGGATTTGGTCCTGCCATGAGGGCAGGGGACTGGACTCAATGACCTCTCAAGATCCCTTCCAGTGCTAGAATCTATGACTCTGTGAATAAGACAGGCTCTCCAGCCTCTGACTCATTTTTGATGCTCTAGTCTCTATTGCCTCCACTTTGCCAGCTTCCTGCTGCTTCCGGTTGTGCTGGTAACCTGGAGAAAAGTGTGGCTATGCGTACTGAATATGAGGGACTTGTGCCACAGGTGGATTATGTCTATTGGTGCTTTCCAAGCCTAGATTTAATAAAGGCTATGTCTACACTGCAGCTGATGCTGAACAAGTCACCCCCTGGAGTGACATCAATCACACCGACATAAGCACTCGTGTGCACAATGCTATGTCAGCAGGAGAGCTTTTCTCACCAACAGAGCTTCTGCCATTTGTGGAGGTGTTTTTTTTATGCCGACAGGAGCGCTCTCTCCCATCAGCACAGAGCATCTTCACCACACATGCAGCACCGCTTGGATCCAAGTGCACTTCGCTTCACTGCTTCAGCACTACACGTGTAGACATGGCCTTTAGTAATCGAGCTGTGGTTCCATTGAATGGTGAACCTCTTCCCGATCTCATTAGGGTCAGAATGTGGCCTATAGTCATTGTTGCCTTTTGGGGAGATCAAGGGCCAGGCAATGGCGGGATTTGAGTTGGTAACTGACTAATGGTAATTGACTGCTGAGGATGTCTGACCCAGATGGGCAGCATGCTGCCAGCCTGCATGGAGATTCCTCCCAGAAGACAGTGATCCTCACCTCCCCTTGACTTCCCTTGTGTGAGGGGCACTGGAGTTGGCATCCCTGTGGCTTGCTTGGTTCAGGGTGGGGGTCACAGCAGGGCATCATGCCCATCCCCCTCACACTTCTCCTGGCCTCCCCTGGAGTCAGAGCTCTGGCCTGGAAATGGGTGCCAGGTCTCTTAAGTCTCACAACACCGAGCACAAAGCTTGGTTCCACTAGAGTGACGCTGGCCAATGGGATCATCCTGGTTTGCTATTTAATTTCTTTCAACATCAGCTCATTAGCAGTGCCTGCCTCACACCCTTGGCCAAGAGAGAAGCCATTCAGTTGGCTTTGTGACCACAGAACATGTTCTGTCCACGAAACAGCACCATAGAATCATAGGACTGGAGGGACCTCGAGGGGTCATCTAGACCAGTCCCCTGCACTTGTGGCAGGACTAAGTATTATCTAGACCATCTCTGACAGGTGTTTGTCCAACCTGCTCTTAAAAATCCCCAATGATGGAGATTCCACAACCTCCCCTGGCAATTTATTCCAGTGCTTAACCACTCTGACAGGAAGTTTTCCTAATGTCCAACCTAAACCGCCTTTGCTGCAGTTTAAGCCCATTGCTTCTTGTCCTATCCTCAGAAGTTAAGAAGAATTATTTTTCTCCCTCCTCCTTATAACAACCTTTTATTTACTTGAAAACTGTTATCATGTCCCCTCTCAGTCTTCTCTTCTCCAGACTAAACAAACCCAATTTTTTCAATCTTCCCTCATAGGTCATGTTTTCTAGACCTTGAATCACTTTTGTTGCTCTCCTCTGGACTTTCTCCAATTTCTCTTCATCTTTCCTGAAATGTGGTGCCCAGAACTGGACACAATACTCCAGCTAAGGCCTAATCAACGTGGAGTAGAGTGGAAGAATGACTTCTCCTGTCTTGCTTACAACTCTCTTGCTGGTACATCCCAGAATGATGTTTGCTTTTTTTGCAATAGCTTTGCAGTAATACCATGATACGCATTCTCTCTTTGATAAGGACACAATGCAGCAGTCTGCATTCACAATGACAATGTACATTGTCGCAGCTGCTTCGGGAACGAGGGCTAGAATTCCCAGTGGACTTGCTTTAGCACACCTGGTCACGACCATCTGAGCAAAGAGACACCCCTGTAGTAGCTCTAATAGCAGGTCTTTGTGGACCAGCCCCTAGGGGTCGATGTCATTCATGTGGTCATTCACTGTGATGGGTGGGGCCTGACAAGTCATCTGAGGTCACCTGCGAATCTTGAGTCCCATCAATCCGCAAGCACTGGTCCAACCAGGTGACCCCCATGGTGCCTAATGAAAGCAGCCGCTTCAGTCTGTTCAATGTCTCGACCTGATTGGGGATACTCCCAGCTGCCTGGTGGTTCTGACCGACTGCTCCTATCCCACACACAGCTGCTCACCTGGCTATCCTTACACACACACAAAAACCAGTATGTGGCATCATGTCAGGGCCTGAGCTTGTGAGTGGCATGAGATTCATTGTATCTGGGCAGGAGGCTGCACCTCATGGGGAGAGCCCGGTTTTGCAGCCAGCCGTATTCAAAATCAGGAGCCAGGGTCCTGAAAATCATGTAAGTTAAAAATACCAGAAGAATGTGGGGTCTTCGTATTGACTTCTGCTTTTTTGAGCCTTGAGTGTTCACATTTCCTGGTTTTTCTGCCCATCCAGGAGAGCTAGGAACAGGTCTTTCTGAAAGTCTTCACTGAAAGCCACTTAGTGCTGTGAGGTGGAGAGTGCAGGCAATTTGGAAATGGTTAATCATAGAATATCAGGGTTGGAAGGAACCTCAGGAGGTATCTAGTCCAACCTGCTGTTCAAAGCAGGACCAATCCCCTGATAGATTTTTGCCCCAGATCCATAAATGGCCCCCTGAAGGGCTGAACTCACAGCACTGGGTTTAGCAGGCCACTGCTCAAACCACTGAGCTATCCCTCCCTGTTCCAAGAGTGCCCTACAGGAGGAATGTGAATGCTGTGGGACTGCGACAGGGACAGGGGATTTTGCCCTCTTGAGCCAAAAGACACAGCATTGGAGAAGAAACCCCTGTGCAGACAATTTATTACATGGAAACCATCCCTATTAATGTGCTGGTGAATTTGCATCTGTGCAGGATTGTTGAGCATCTAGAAGTAGCAAATACCTGCTAACAGGAAGGCAAAGGTGACTCCATCAGAGGCCAAGTCACAGCTTCATGGCTGTCCCTCAAAGAGGGCTATTGGCTGCCTTCATTATAGAGCAGAGAGGGGAGCTTAGTGTATTGTTGCACAAGCACATCAACGTGCAAAAATGTGCACAGAATTGTGAGCATGCAAGTGAGCAGTCACGCCCCCAAAATGGCTCTTTGCCCCAGGACAGTGCACGCAACCACAGCACCTAGGCGTGCCGATGGAGCATAACATTGCTTGCGTGGGTTTATTCAGGGACAGGTGGGCAAGTCATGCTGCAAAATACATTTAAAATGTATCCATTTCAGAGCTGGATTCCTGTGCCCAGAAGGCTGTTTTTTAAAGTTAAAGAGAGGTGCTATATTTCAGACACAGAATACAAAGCAGAGAAAGTTAATTGGCCTGCAGTGGCTGAGAGCCTATCTGATCACCATGGAGAGCTCCGGACTAAAGCGAATGCCAATTGTTTGTTACTTCTAAGCCTGATGCTGTCTAAAGAGCTGACCCCACCCTGCCCTTTCCACATAAGAAGTAAAGTATTAAATACTTTGAGGGATTGATCTGGTAAGCCAGAAATTTCAGCAAAACAGAGCTTGGTGCAAAAATGTCTAGATACTGAATAGGGAGTATCTAGATATTGTGTAGATATTGCCTAGGGTGGCTGTGGAATCTCCATCTCTGGAGATATTTAAGAGTAGGTTAGATAAATGTCTATCTGGGATGGTCTAGACAGTATTGGGTCCTGCCATGAGGGCAAGGGACTAGACTCGATGACCTCTCGAGGTCCCTTCCAGTCCTAGGATGTATGAATCTATGCATAAAGAAGTATCCTGGCTCTCTGGGAAGGCTGCACTGTTTGCACAGCCTGTAGGCCTTATGTGTATAGATACACATACACTCCCATCGCATGACTGCAAAATCCAGCTGGGACTTGAGGACATGCAGTGAATTAGAAATCCAGAGAGGAACATTGAGGTTGTAATCAATCAAGTAGGTAAAATCAGCTTTGCATTTGTTCAGCCTCATTTGGACAGCCCAAAACTGCTCCTGGAATTGACAGGGCTTGTTTCAGACAGTCACAAAAGAGCCAGAAGAGAAGGCAGATAACAGCCAGACAGGATGGCTGTTATCTGCCTTCTCTGGCTGCTGCCAGAACTGTTAATCCAGCAGGTCTGGCACTCATCTATGATGTGGGAGACGTGCGGGTGAATTCCCGCTCTGAAAGAGACTTGAAATAGGCTTCTTGATTCACCAAAAAGTCCACAACATTTCAGATTCAGTTTGATGCAAACTGATTCCCCGCCCCCTCGATTTTCTGGAACTTCCAACGAACTGAAAATATCTTTCACCGAACCAACTTCTGTTGGTGAGAGAGACAAACTTTGTGAAGTTCGAAAGCCTGAGTCTCTCACCAACAGAAATTGGGCCAATAAATGATATCACCTCACCCACCTTGTCTCCCTAATATCCTGGGGCCAACAGAGCTACAACTAAACTGCACATATCGAACTGGAAAATCAGTTATTTGCCGAGATCTCATTCTAACACAGCTCAGAGGGTAGGTCTGTCCAGTAAGCCAGCACAAGTTCTACTGAACCAGTTTTAATCGCAGCTGGTTTATTAAACAACACTACAATCCCGTCAGTGTGGATGTACTGAAAACTGGCCTCTCAAAAAATTATTCTCAGGATCCCCCCCGCCAGCAGCCACTGCACAGCGGGAGGCTGTTTGGAGCTGCTTCTCAGCAAAGAAGCCTCCTCCAGCCACTTTCTTCTATCATCACAAAGCTTAGCTCTTTTAAAACTTGAACAATGTGCAAACATTAAAACTGCCATGCAAAGACACAGTGAGGACGATGCATTTGATTAATCTTTACACTCACAACCTAAAGATAGGATGTGCCATTCCGGTCTCCCTGGAAAGCCCATGTTTCTGAAGTCTCTGAAAACTCTAGGTATATTTTTTATTTCTTTCAATTCCTCTTAATAATAATAATAAAAAAAATTCTAGCAGAAGCTGCTAAAATCTCTGGTTTTTCATGCTATCATAATCCCAGCCCGATTACTTCAAAATCCTCTGATATTAGCAGCCCATCCTGAAGGCTCTCTGTACACCGAGGGAAAGATCAAGCCCTAAACCCAGGTCTTCCTGGGTCCCTGATTGCCTTTGATTCTCTCTAACACAAATACGCATGCCATATAAAGGCAGCTTTTGGGGAAACTAACACAGCGTATAAAATATCCTGGTTCCACTTTCTCATTCCATGACTCTTCAAACACAGAAATCTCACTGCTTGCCACAAACTGCAGATGATAAATGCACTAGATCACCCAAAGCCAACCTGTGCTAAACCAGTCCAGTCTGATTTAGCCCCTTCTGATTATGCCCAGCAAAAGCCAAAGCTGCTAATGCCAAGCCAGAGAGGATAGCTTAATGGTCCAAAATCGCATTTTTTTACTGTGTGTGTCTTTCAGATAAGAGCTTGAATAACAAACTTCTGTCTACTTTGCAGGAATATTAAATCTCCTACAGCAGATTTTGCAAGAATGAATAGGGTTTTCTCTACTGTTCGTGTCCAACATTTTCCCTGCTCCCACCCTGTTAGTGTTCTGCAGTTTGAGATTTCCACCCCAGAGGTGGCTATGTTTCTGTGTTGTATGCTCTTTCGGTTGCAAGGCACTGTAGAAATGCAGGATAGAGATGAACCTCAGACCAGAACCCTGGGTCTGCACTCACTCAAACGCTGAGCCATTACAGATCAGGATCTGCATTTTGTAGCCCAGGTTTAATTTTATTGAGGGCCTGAGCTAGAACCCCAAATCCCAACAGCTGCCAATTTGAGGGAGAGGTCCAATCTGGATCTGATTCCACCTCTGAAGTTGGGGGCCTGGGCTGGCATCTTATTGTTTGTCTAATAGTTCATCCATCTTGAAATCCCCCTGCTAACTCCCTGTAATGGGGCTTGCATTTTGCACCACCTCAATTGGGAATACAGTGTCATGTTGTGGAGGTACATCGCGTCGTTGGCCAGAGCATGGCTGGCTCTGCATGGTAGAATGGGCTCCTTGTTCATGCCCCCATGCAGAGACTAGCTAGCATGGAATCCTTGCATCAAGATGAGCACAAGGACAGCTCCTGGCTAGTCACCCCCGAAGCAAAAGACAGGGTTGTGACTCCATCCTTATTGACAGCAACCAGCCAAGGGAGTGTGTGCTCCAGGAAGCGGTGCAGCGAGCATGCTCCCCCAATACACCTGGGCACTCCAGGGAGCTTTGTGCCTGATAACTATGAAGGATCCCATTGCTTGCCATTTGGACAATGATCTCCAGCTGTGTGAATGGAAGAGTGTGAAGAAGTCCCAGATGGCATCTGCTACCACCCCAGACTCGCAATAAGGAAAATGCTCCCAGATGCACGAACCAGACTAATTATATGCAAATTGTTTTGTTGCTGGGTGTAGCACAGGATTCAGAGGCTGTTTGCTCTTCATGAAAGAGCAGGAGGCTATGGTGAGGTCTAGGGTAGGTCTCTCAGAGAGCCTGGAGACTGCCAGATGCTGCAGTCCTCAGCCAGCCAGTCTGTGCTCCTGCTGCTTAACTGGAACCGAGATGCTGCATCTCTGCTGTTAACCCTGCAGCCTCAGTTTGGGTCAAACTGAGTTTGAAAATTTGGAGATGTTTCAGCAAATTAAAAAAAGTCCATTTTGGGTGGAATGAAACTTTTCTTTCCACCCAAAATACTTTGTTTCCGGGCATTTTTAAAGGACTAAGGGCTAGAGTCACAAAATCACTAGAGCCTCCAGGATGAGTCCGAGCCCAGGGCACTCACCTGGGATGCAGGATACCTGGAACCAGTTCCCCCATCTGCCTGATACGGAAAAGGGATTTGAACTTGGGTCTTCTACCTCCTAGGATGGTACCTGCACCACCTAGCTATGGAGTCAAACTCACCAGCCCATTTTGGCCTTCTGACTATTTATAAAAATTAATTGTTTATATGAAGCGGAAGAGCACCCTGGCTTCCCCAAACTATTCTGAACACAAACTGTGGCCCAGAAATGAGCCTAGCTAGAAAAATCCCCATCTGGAGCCAGATCCAGATTTTGAGCTTCCCACAGTTCAACAGTGTTTAGCTCCAACACCTTACAGATATAAGGACTAGGGGTGACATTCTGAGCCAGATCTGGAATTAGGTTTGAATTCCCAATGTCCTTAGCTCCGTGGTTGTCCAGATCTGGTGTTTGGGTTTGTGTATCTCCAGTCCTCTTCTCTGTGATGTTGGCCAAAAGAACCCGGATGCCATGTTGCGTTATCCAATCATGAACCCGGGAAAAGGTTAATCAGTCAGAATGTGACACTGTCAGAATTTGAATTCCCAGCTTTGTTAAGGATAAGGAGTGGAATCACAACTGGCCACGTGTCTCTCTCTACAGTGACCCCACTGGACCCAGCTAAGAGCAATGCTAATGGGTCCTCACTGATTTCACAGAACAAAGTACTGATAATTTTGATGTGTTTTCTTGTTAGCATCCATTTTTCATTTGTGCAGAACTTTACGAGGATACGTCAAAGTGTGACGGTCACCGAAGAAGGCTTAACCTCAAAGGCAATTCATGAGCACATGCTGGCAACGCCGAGGATGATGACCCTTCACAGACCACAGGAAAAAACTGGGTTGCTGAATTTAAGCGAGGGAGAATCACAGCAACCTGGAGAGATGGCCACATCAAAGAAAGCTGGTGATGGATGACAGAAGATCAACATTCAGGCACATAGCTGAGACAATGGGTGTCAGTACTGGGTCAGTTTACACCGTCCTCAAGGATGATTTGGCCGTGAGAAAGATGTCAGTAAGGTGGGTCCTCAGAATGTTCAGCACTGATCAGAAGAGAGTGTGACTTGGCGTTTCCAAGGAACTTTTCAAACTTTTTCTTCTCCAGGAAAATGCATCACCCTGCACATCCCAGGTTGCAGTGACCCACAGCGACCAAATGTGGCTTTTGGCTGCTTTCCTATTCAGCCTATTCACCAGATTTGGCTCCCTCAGACATCTACCTGTTCCCCGAGTTGAAGGAGGTCCTTCGCGGGAAGAATTTCAGTGATGATAACGAGGTGATCACAGCAGGTCATTGACTTCTTTCAAATGGGCATAGCCAACCGCAGCTGTGCTGGACCAAGTGCCTTATGGTCAAGGGGGAACCACGTTGAAATGTAAATAAACAATTGAATGCAAATTATGTTTTTTTTCTTTATCCATCTAGAAACTTTCTGCACACCCCATGTGTCCCTTACTGACAAGTTACTGAAGTTGCTGATAGTAAACTGCATTCCCCACTCTCTATGCCCAAAGAGATTTTCTTTACAGACTGATAGGCATTTAGCGCTGACCAAAGAAGTGCAACGTTAAGAGCCCTGGATATGGAGATCACCTGCTTATGCCTAGAACAGGAACAGTAGCAGCACGATTCGGCTTCATCCCCCCAGCCAATCTGACCACCCATGGGGAAGAGAGTGGGATTTTCTCTCCATGGTCTACTCAGTCCATGGTCTCTGCTCCAACGGGAACCTGGGTGGTGGGTTTGACTTCGTGAGTGTTATGTTATGGACTGGACAGAGTCACAAACTCATTTCACATGGAGAGACATCAAACTGGGACAGCTCTCATTTTCTACCAGCAGAGGCTAGAGCCAGCCATGACCTAGAAGTGAAAGGTCTTGGGGCTCATTCCCAGCCTGTTACTGCCAACCAAAGCTGCCAGGACTCTGAGCTCAGGGTTCTTTGTTTCAGCAGGGAAACGCCTTAGGGAGACCTATCCCTGAACTGGTTGGAAGTTAGACAAAGGCAGGAATGAAAAATGTGCAGGAGATCACCCTTTTCAGGACCCAACTTGCTGTATCACTGGGCACATTCAGACCAGTTCTTCTCTATCTTCCTTAGGAGATAGCTTTGTTAAGTAAAACAAGTTTTGTTGGTGCCTCAAGTGAACAGTTACCTCCCATCTCACAATAGACGTATTTCAGAAAACTCCATTCTTATGTATTACTTGTAGTATTTGCTATACAGAGCTGCCTAGAGGCTCCATATGAGATCCCCAAACTGCTGTACAGACACAATAGACAAGAGGAACACATGAAGAATTAATATCCCCATTTCACAGGCAGCGAGCCAAGGCCCAGAGACAAGACGTGACTTACCTAAGTTCACACTGGGAGACTGTAGCAGAACTGGAAACTGAACTCAGCTGTCAGTCTAGTGCTTTCACTTCAAGACCATCTTTCCTCTCTCAGATGGGGTATTTTGAGGAAATTTAGCTGAGAATAGAATATTATTTAGTGTAATATTTCCCAATCCCAGTGTACAGACTCGTGGAGCTATTTGTGGGGATGTACAAAATATTCCTAACCGATGATTTTTATTCTCTGCTCCGTCCCTTCTCTGCTCACGCATGTTCCAGTCATGATCTGAGATCCTACGCTATATAAATAACCAGGAAAGCTGTTTTTCCAATTTTCATCTAAATACAAAAACACCCAAAAGAAAATTTCAGCTGCATTTATTTATATTGATCTGGAAGGTTTTTACTTCAAGCACTGAACAAATGTCTCTGCAAACATCAATATTGGGATTAGCCTCAGAAATGTCAGCTATATTTCATATGCAAGCAGCTCTTACTTTTGGGACCGTTTGCCCCTTCATTCATTGCATTTTTTATTACTATGATGATTATTTCCTTTACAACATTTGCCCTGTGTAAAAGAGGCTGCAGGCCATCCAAATATCCCCATCCTTCTTAGCCTGTTGACAATAAATATGGATTTAAGCAGAGAAGAATGGAGAGTCGGCTGAACGTGTAGTTGTTGCAGGAAATTGAAAGATGGTCTCAAAGGTTCAATGTCATTATGCCTGGATTCTAGCATCTAATCCATGGAAGAAATGTAACCATTTTGTTATCGTAATGTTACTGAGCTCTTCAACGACTCTTGACTTTGGAACAAAACCCATGAATTTTTGCCTGGAGACCTCAAAAGCACTGTGCAAAGGACAGTCATTACAGTTCTCTTCATTTTGCAGGTGAGACTGAGGCAAAAAGGCCAACATTTAGAAAGTTGGGCTTCAGAAGTTAGGCAACTAAATCCATAATTAAGAACTTACGTTACTGGCCTGATTTTCAGAGTTGCTCGCCACTCACAGCTCTCATCTTCAAACCCCATTCTTTGCTGGAATTCTCCATACTTCCATCTCCACCTTGGTAACCTCTATCTTTCCCCTTCCTGAATTATTGCTCTGGATCATGCCTTCTTTTCCTTTGCCCTGTTTTTAAGGCTGCATCTATGCTAGAAAGTCTTTACTGGGTGGAAAAGAGGGGCAACACTTTCTAGTATAGATAAGGGGTAACATTTTGAAAAGTGCCAATGTGACTTAGGGCACCTAAGTGCCATTTTCAAAAGCGACTTGGGAGCTTCAGAGCTTATGTACAGTGGGAAATTGGCATAGTTAGAGCAGAATGATTCTACTCAGCTTTCACAGTCAGTTTTGCCGTGTAGACAAGCCCGGATTTTCACGGAAACTTAGGCTCAGTTTGAAATTTGAAAATGAGAGTTAGGCCCTTTTGAAAATTTTTCCTAAGGACACATCCTGTTCTTGTTCAAATTAATGGGAGTTTTGCAGTTGACTACAATGGGAGCAGGCTTGGCAGCCTGGTTCACACCTAAAACGTTGGTTGGCTTAGCTATGTCACTCAGGGATGTGAAAAATTCAGACCCCCCCAAGAGACATTGTTAAGCTGACCTAAAGCCCTGGTATAGACACTGCTAAGTCGACAATGACCTAGTTACTGCCTCCTTAAAGGGTGGATTAAGTACAGTGATGGGGGAAAAAAACCCCTTTCATCGCTATAGGAAATTTCTACACTACAGCACAACCGTGCCCCTGTAGAGTCTGAAGTGTAGTCAAGCCCTAGGTTTCTAACCTCTGCTGATTGGACCAGATTCTGCTCACTATCACATGGGGGTAAATCAGTGGTGTTACTCCAGATTTACACTGGTGGAACAGAGTTCAGAATCTGACCGGTGGACTTCAGTCCAATTTTAATTAGGGCTGAATTAAAAATGTCTCCTAGTGGATGTCAGAGATGGCAAGTGCTCTTCAAAGCTGATGGCTGGAGAGCTGCCACTGAGTTCTGAAGGAAGCCCCAGACACAGTCCTTCTTGGCCAGAAAAAGGTATAGATTTTTGGACTGTGGGAGCCAGGGATTTAAAGGAAGGCGTGGGGGGGAGGGATATCACGACTGCACTATTAAAAGCCCAAAACGCATATGACGTTTGTTCTGTTCTATATACTGCTGTTAACACCACAGAGCCTGAATCGCTAACATGGTGGGACAGCAAACACAGACCTGTAGCAGCATCCAGATGAAGTGCTTATGTACCACAGGGCTAGGCTACACCCCTGCCTCTGCCATTGACTCACTGCCTGACCTTGGGCAAATCTCTTTCACTGCTCGGTGCCTCAGTTTCCCCATCTGTAAACTGGCATAACGGTACTTACTCACCTCTGTAAAGCACTTTCAGATCTGAACATGAAAAGTGCTACTCACAGCATCAGTAACACCTGTCTGTAAAAGCAGCTCTTTGAGGATGCTGAATACTCAAAGTGAATCTCCTCCATTGTGCTACACCCACTCACCTATTCTCTAAAACTATCTTCACAACCTGTTCCCTTCATTTTAAGCTGTGAAAGACATGCCAGAACTGGTTTGCACAGTTTTCAACACTTCAACCAAATAGACAAATGCTCAAAAATCCAAGCATGAAGTTGACTGGGTTCTATTTCAGTTTGGGTGTGAACGATGATTGCATTTTGCTCGACCATGACTAAAGCTAAGGGAATTTTGTTTTTGATTTTTTTGGTTTGGGTGGAATTACGGCTGAAATGACTTTTCATTTTGTCGAAAAACGCATGCATTTTTTTGCAGTGATTGAGGAAACAGCAAATTCAGTGTCATGGATTCAACTTGACTGGCCAATGTGTGTTCCACTACACCCCCCAGTTGGCCCAATATTTCAAAAACAGTCATACATGTTGCATTGCAAAACAGTTTCACTGAACAAAATATTTTGAATTTGGCTGGTTCGACAAAGTTTGATTGCTCGTGGGTTGCATTCTCAACCCAAACTGAAATGTTTTGCAGCGTTGTCTTTCACAGTTGTGAAATTTTCAACTGGAACTGGCACTCATTGACTTCAATGGACTACTCATATGAGTAAATGATCAGCAGTGTGAAGTGAGCGGCTCCTCTCCTCTCAGGCTATGTTGGCTCATGACTGTCGTTCACTAAACAGAGTGTAGTGCTATCATGGGCTATGTAGCAGTGACATCCCTCCCCTACCCCCAACTTATGTAACCAGCTTAGCTAGGCTCGTTTCCTTCCAGATCGCGAAGCAGTGGATCATCCCACAATTCATTGCTCTAAGTGCTGCTCTGGCTG
Source organism: Gopherus flavomarginatus (assembly GCF_025201925.1). NCBI lineage: Eukaryota > Metazoa > Chordata > Testudines > Testudinidae > Gopherus > Gopherus flavomarginatus. The sequence goes on from NC_066641.1 coordinate 4,705,644, forward strand.
CAAATTCCCTATGCATTCTGTCCCCTCAGAAGGAAATATGAGACAGCTGCTCATGTTCTCTCCAGAATGTACACACTGTTTTGGGCCCCACACTACAAGAAGGATGTGGAATTGGAGAGAGTCCAGCGGAGGGCAACAAAAATAATTAGGGGTCTGGAGAACATGACTTATGAGGAGAGGCTGAAGGAACTGGGATTGTTTAGTCTGCAGAAGAGACGAATGAGGGGGATTTGAAAGCTGCTTTCAACTACCTGAAGGGGGGTTCTGTCAAGGTTCCTTCCCCACTCTGAACTTTAGGGTACAGATGTGGGGGACCTGCATGAGAAGCTCTAAGCTTAACTACCAGCTTAGATCTCGTCTTGCTGCCACCATCCAGATTTCTCAGTGTCTGGAACACCCTCTTTCCTCCCAAAACCTTTCCCTCCCTGGGTTGTCGTGAGAGACTTCACCAATTTCCTGGTGAATACAGATCCAAACCCCTTGGATCTTAAAACAAGGAGAAATTAACCATCCTCCCTCCTTTCTCCCACCAACTCCTGGTGGATCTAGATCCAACCCCCTTGGATCTAAAAACAAGGAAAAAATCAAACAGGTATTAAGAAAAAGGCTTTTAATTAAAGAAAAGAAAGGTAAAAGAAAACCCTCTGGGAGAGATTAGCATACCAGCTACTCTCACAGACAACAGATTCAAAATACAGAGGATGTTCCCCTGGGCAAAAACTTAGTTACACAAAAAAATACCCAAATACCCAATTTGATTCTTCCTCTCGTTGCACAAGACAGGTTACAAAGAAATAAACATAAACCTATTTATCCCTTTCTAAAACTTACTGCTCTGGTAAGAGGCTGATTCTTTGATCCTTTTCACTCCGGCTGAAACTGACTAAACAAAGGAAAACGTCCCTCCTTCCTTTTGAAACATTTTGTTCCCCCATTGGTTCCTCTGGTCAGGTGTCAGCTAGGCTAGGGGAATTTCTTAACCCTTTACAGATAAAAGAGGCATTAACCCTTAACTATCTGTTTATGATAGGTTCCAAAGAGGATGTAGCTCGGCTGTTCTAAGCGGTGGCAGAAGGCAGAACAAGGAGTAATGGTCTCAAGTTGCAGTGGGGGAGGTTTAGGTTGGATATTAGGAAAAACTTTGTCACTAGGAGGGTGGTGAAGCACTGGAATGGGTTCCCTAGGGAGGTGGTGGAATCTCCATCCTTAGAGGTTTTTAAGGTCAGGCTTGACAATGCCCTGGCTGGGATGATTTAGTTGGTGTTGGTCCTGCTTTGAGCAGGGGGTTGGACTAGATGACCTCCTGAGGTCCCTTCCAACCCTGATATTCTATGATTCTATGTAGGAAAACTGGCAACATGGCTAGGACCATTTCCCTTTATCAAGGCAATCAAACATCAGTAAGTCTATGCACACTCAATACTGCTTTTTGACTTGGCTTGCAAAAGATGCAGCTTATCCCATAAGGTGAACGAATGCTGGCAGGGTCTGGTCTCAGCATGTGAGACAATGCACCAGTCAACAGTGCAGCCCACCGGAGCACCCAGAGGACTGGAGGTCAGAATCTGTGGGTTCTTGTTCAGTTGCAGCTGTTGATTCTCTGAGTGATGGTAAGCCAGCCACCTTCTCTCTCTGCACCTCAGTTTATCTGCCTCCGAATGAATGCTGGCCAAACTGAACGAGGGGCTGTGAGCCACGTTTGATGTCTATAAAAAGGCTTTGAAACCCTTGGATGAAAGGAGTCCTGCAAGTGCAAAGTAGCACTTTGATGAGTTCTCTTTCTAACTGGCACTGAATATGCAAATAGGATGGGCTGAGCTCCAGACACCCAGCACGCTCCAACACAGGCATCTCTGGAGATTTGTTCCTTTTGTCTATTGGAAGCAGATGTCCAAGCATCCTTGGGCAATGCCTCGGGCACTGCTGGGGAGGGGGTGCTGTCTAAGTACAATGATCAACACGCCAAATAACGTTACGCTTACAAGAGGCAGTGTTGCCTAACAGATAAAGCAAAGAACTGAGGTAATCTGTGGTCTATTCCCAGCTCTGCCATTAGCCTGCTGGGCAAATCACATCCTCTCTCTGTGCCTCAATTTCTCAATCAGCAAAATAGGCCTAGTGATACTGATAGCCTTTGTAAAGTGATTTGAGATCTCCTGTGTGGACCCGTTAGAAAGCTGGGCTTTTTTGAAATCACACACCTTACTGCAAAGCTAGGAAGAAAGACTGTGGCACAATATGCATGCTCTTGGACTTTTCAATTACTACCTATCCTGAAAGAAAGGTGTACCTTCAAAATAAAAAAAAATCAGGATCCCAAGAATCTCACCCTGCATGTTGCTGACTCTTACAGTTTACCATGTCTCTTGCAATATTGTGTGTGTGGGGGGGGATTCTTTAAACCCAAGCACCTGGAGTCGTGTGTTTGGGTGAGAATGTTAGCTTTAAGGTACATTTCTAGCCTTCGCGGTGGCAAAAAAAAATAGCATGAAAGCATGGAAGAAAACTGGACTAGATGACCTCCCGAGGTCCCTTCCAACCCTGATAGTCTATGATTCTATGACCTGTGAAGGGGCAAATCTCAGAAGATAAAAAATAGAAAAAGAACCCAATGGTTGTTGCGTTTATCATATTTAAGGTAATCTCATGATATTTTGGAGCCTGACACATGATTTTTGAGCACTTGTGGTTTGCAATACTCTGCAGGCACCTCTTGCATGGATGCCCCTGGCCCCCAATGCCCCAAATAAGGGCAGGGCCATGGCATATGGATATGCTCTGAGGGCTCCAGATTACTTTAATTTGGCTCTGCTGGAGAGTGGTCATATGATTTTGGGTGGGCCTGATGCCTGATTCTTTAATGCTGGGGGTTACTAATGCTGAAAGAAGACAGTTTTATAATAATAATTTGGGCGCTCTGGTTTAGATGCTCTCCCCTCTATTTCTGTACGTTTTAAACAGCTTTTCTCTTCCAAAGCACTAAAGACAAGGAATGGTTAAACTCCACATCAAAGATGGAAAGAAAGGAAAATGGAAGAGGGCTGCTTCTGTGGGAGTGGATTGATTTGTCTGGGCCTGCATCTCCAGAACTGTTAAAAGCAAAACTAGTATTTCAAGAGGTTCCTACAGCGAAGTCCATCAGCAAAGCACACGAGCTCAGCTGCACTGAATATCGAGGCATACTTAAGCGTTGGGGGCTGGACTTGGTGTTCCCTTCCAGCCCTACATTTCTATGATTCTGTCTAGCTGCAAAGTGTGGTATAACCCCCGTTTCTTTCCCTGATCACCTCCCTCGCTCAGGCACAGACACAGAGCCATAGAGTCCAAGGCCAGACGGTACCGCTGTGATCTTCTAATCTGACTCGCTGTATAACCCAGCCCACGGGACTTCCCCCACAATATGTCCTGGAGCTGATCTTTCACAAAAGCATCCAATCTTGATTTACAGATGGTTAGTGATGGGTGGATCTGGCACCACCCTTGGTCAATTGTTCTAATGGTCAATTCTTCTAACTGTTAAAAATGGACGTCTTATTTCAAGTCTGAATTTGTCTAGCTTCAACTTCCCGCCATTGGATTGTGTTAGACATTTCTCCGTTAGACTGAAGAGTCGATTACGAAGTGTTTGTTCCCCATGCAGACACGTATAGACTGTGATCACCCCTTAACCTTCCCTTTGGTCAAGAGAAACGCTAGTTTCACTCTAACCTAAAAACCACACGCCTTAGCCACCTGGCTCAAAATGTTGATCTCATCTTTCAGAGGATAAAGGGACAGATTGGGGTCCATGCAGCATGCTTTCCCCCCAGATGGATAGGAGACATTCCAGCACTTAGCTTGTACAATAAAGAAGAGTCTGGCTCTGCAAGTTATTAGGCTGCAATTCATAATCCAAACACAGATCAAACAATTTGCCTGTTAACTGGAGCTTGTAGAGTGAGACGGCCGGACGGCACCTCTAATCTTGTGGCTACAGATGAGAGATGATTTCTAACTCCAAAGGCTGAAGCAATTTTTCTTTGTAATTTACATAGCAATAGAGAGCCTGCAGCAAGTCAGTACATAAACTGGGTATAAATGGCAGGCCTATTACATCTCTGCTCCCTTCACAGCAAACTAACCCATGAGCCTCAGGTTTTCCACTTTCTCTAATCAGACTATGGCTGCCTAGGTGCTGGCACGTGGTTCATTCGAAGGTCATTAGCACAGACATGTCACAGTGAAAGGCTGGTCGGTATCGTGCCCCGTGGAATTGGCACCATCACACCATTTGTTTGCTAGGTTGTGACTTGAAAGTTTTTCCCGGGTTGGATATGTTTCCAGCAAGTACTGCTAATGCCTGGGAGTGAAAAAGGTTCAGATCATGGTGTAAATCCAGTATAAGTGACTGGAGTTTTACACAGGGAATAGCGAGAGCAGAACCAGGCCCCATCATGCTGGAAAGAAGTCTCTTGCAATGGACCCTTCATCTGAAACTGATGATTGGATAGAGACTGGATGGAGTGTGTGGGATGGGTTGTGAGGGGAGAAAGATTTGTCCTCCAGGGATCTTTGCCAAGAAAATCAAGGGTGAGTGATGCCTGTTATCCCCAGTTCATAACAAGAATCAGTAAGGAGGAACAGTATGTTGGAGCTTGGTGATGTTTCTTGGCCAAAATGTTTCTTTGGTGAAAAATGCAGATTCGGCAACACCAAAACATTAGTGTCAATTCAGGTCAGTTTTGCTGAATTGTTTTAGTCCCAAACCAACCCGCCAACAAACCAACCCTAAAAAAAATTCTGAAAAAAAATTGTAAAAAGTTATTTTGACATTTACAAAATGAAGCGTTTTGATTTTTTCAGTTCAGAATCACTTTTCGTTTCAAAATTCCCTTGAATATTATTTTTTAAAAATTCAAAACTGTCTACAAATGGTCAAAATCAAAGCAAAAGCTTTCCGTTTTTTCAAAATGAAGCAGTTTGTTTCACCCAAAACAATTGTTTTTGATTTTTCTATTGGCTGAAAATTTCCTAAAAAATTGTTTTCCTTGACCCCAAATTATTTTTTTCCAACTTGTTCTTAAATGACCAGCAAATTAAAAAGCCCATTATTTCACCAGCACTAGCCAGGAGCTAGACACTCCATTTACTTTGGGTTGATCTGCCGCTAAGTCTCAGAATTGACAAGGACATGTGCCGGCAGATGCAAGAGCTAAAGCGGAACTTGAGGGCTAGATATAACTCCATTTCTTGCATGTTTCAATGCTTGCTGCATTTCAAAGGAAGGCAGTGAGCTCTTTTCTTTAGGGTCCATGTGGCTGTCAGCATGGAACAATCCTAAAGAACTGAACAAGGGGTTATAGCAAGGTTGGAAGGGTCTATAAACATTTATTTCAGAACCTGTAGAACTGAGTAACAAAGATAGGATCTGCATTACCCAGATAGCTATTTTTGTAACCTACGGATGGGTGAGATTCTCTCACCTGTGTTATGTGATGGAAATGGTTCCGTCTGGTTTTAAACTCTGGAATTTCTTCCCCAGCTGGAATCCCTGCACTAGACCACACACTTTCTTCTTCAGCTAATGTGTTCCTATATACATCTACTCTACACACAAGAGACAAAGTGGGTGAGGTGATATCTTTTATTGGACCAACGTCTGTTGGTGAAGAGAGAAGCCCACGAGCCAAACAGAGCTCTTCTTCGGGTCTGGGAAAGGTAACTGTCACCAACAGTCCAATAAAAGGTATTATAATACTTCGTCCTGCCTTGAATGCAGGGGACTGGACGAGATGACCTCTCAAGGTCCCTTCCAGTTTTATGATTCTACGATCTCAGCCAGCTTGGCTCTCTAATGTCCTGGGACCAAGATGGCTACAACCATACTACAGATATATTTATTTCTTTACATATCGGCCAACAGCAATTGCTTGGCTCATGGATTTAAGAGGAAAAAAGGGGGCGGGGTGGGGGAATAAACTGGCTCATGAGAAAAATGAGCAAGAATAGAAAGGCCCCAGACATCTCATCTTGCAGGCACTGGGGACCAACCTAGAAGGAAAGCAGAGGGGGGCACTTTCCCCTAAAAATGATCCCAGTCCTAGAGGGTCAGTTGCTTGGTCCATCCGCATTAAGAACTGCTTGATTGCTGGGATGCAGAGGGCAAGAGCTTGGGCGCAGAGTGCAGAGGCATTAAGTCTGCAATGGCGCAATCAAAAATGTGAGCTGTGGTTGTTTGCCTTTGCTGAGCATGGCCATGTCTAACTGAAGCGCTCTGCACGCATTTGAATCCCTACCCTCCCTGCCACTCGTGAAGCAGCTCCTGAGCACTGCAGGCTGGAGGCACTGAGTTTACTTAGGAATGCTCAGCTGTCATAAACAGATAGCTAAGGGTTAATGTCTCTTTCACCTAAAAAAAAAATTAACCTGAAGCACCTGACCAGAGGACCAGTCAGGAAACCAGACTTTTTCAGATCTGGGTGGAGGAAAGTTTGTGTCTGAGTTCTTTGTCTTCTGCCTATCTCCCTCTCGGCTATGGGAAGGATTTCTCTATTTCCTGCTTTCTAATCTTCTGTTTCCAAGTTGTGAGTACAAAGATAGGTTTGTTTTTTTTGTATTTACATGTATGTAGTTGCTGGAGTGCTTTGAATTGTATTCTTTTTAAATAAGGCTGTTTATTCATATTTCTTTTAAGCAATTTACCCTGTATTTGTCACCTTAATACAGAGACACCATTTTTTATGTATTTTTCTTTCTTTTTACATAAAGCTTTCTTTTTAAGACCTGTTGGAGTTTTTCTTTAGTGGGGAACTCCAGGGAATTGAGTCTGTGCTCACCAGGGAATTGGTGGGAGGAAGAAGTCAGGGGGAAATCTGTGTGTGTTAGATTTACTAGCCTGACTTTGCATTCCCTCTGGGTGAAGGGGGAAGAGAGATTAGCTCTCAGTACTTCTGTTTTCCAAGGCTGGAAACGGGGAGGGTGGAATCCCTCTGTTTAGATTCACGGAGCTTGTTTCTGTGTATCTCCCCAGGAACACCTGGAGGGGGGAAGGGAAAAGGTTTATTTCCCTTTGTTGTGAGACTCAAGGGATTTGGGTCTTGGGGTCCCCAGGGAAGGTTTTTCAGGGGGACCAGAGTGCCCCAAAACACTCTAATGTTTTGGGTGGTGGCAGCTTTACCAGGTCCAAGCTGGTAACTACGCTTGGAGGTTTTCATGCTAACCCCCATATTTTGGACGCTAAGGTCCAAATCTGGGACTAGGTTATGATATCAGCACACATGACATTACTGCTGGGCTGGCTCCTGGGGATGGGCAGATAATTGTGCCTAATTCTCATGCATGTGGACGGCCTTATTTGCTCTGTGCAAACATTTGTTTCAGCAAGGCTGCATCGAGTCAAATGATCAGCGGGGACCTTGTGTTGAAACAAGGAGCTTGTGCGTCCGTGTGTGAGCTCACAGCCACTTCCAGAGGGTATCTAAGATTGACACAGGCATCTAAATCAAGGGAGAAGTACCAGATTATATGCAATGCCCGTGTGAGCATGACTAGAGAAAACTTAATGCAATTGCTGCTGCGAACAACCACTGAATCCTGTTTCTAGTGGTTTAACTCTTCCTTTCTCCCTCAGTCAGGAAAACAAAGAACTGGCCATACATCTCAGATGTTGTATCCCCCTGTGGCTAATTTGCAAACTCCCAAGAGCCTGAAATACCTTTGCAGAAGGCATTCGCCAACTAAACATCACCAACAAACAAATCCACTGGCATCGTGATCCATAGGTGCTAGAACTAGGGGGGCTGCCACACCCCCGGCTCAAAGTGGTTTTCATCATATACCGGTTTTACAGCTTGCTTCAATTGCTCTCAGCACCCCCCTAGACAAATTGTTCCAGCCCCCCGTCATGATCTGTTTGCAGACAGTGTGGAAGCAGAGAAAACAAGCTGAATTTGATGTTTAAATTGTTGGTGGTGAGTAGTTCACGTGGCTCTGCTTGCTGTCCACAATGTGCTGTCTGCATGGGCCACTCACGCAGGGCAAAGAATCTGTATGTGAAGTTTAAGATTGGAAGAGTCCTTGTATTTGGAAGTGAGGTGCTAAATCCTTTGGTGCTAAATCCATCCATAAAACTTAGCCTTTCCATATGCCTTAGGGAAAGGTCCTATTGCATCTACTAGAAAAGGAAAACTGCCATATATACACACACACAATCTCATAGAATTATATCTCTGCCATGGAATTCTCTAGGGTGGTTCACAAAAAAAAAACTATTGAATTTTTATTATTTTCTATTCAGTTCCAGAGGTTTTTAGAGTAACTCCTCTAGCACCTCATTACTTTCATCTCTTTTTAACTCCATTGGTCTTTCCCACAAGAGAAGAGGCTCAGGTTTCTCCTCTTCCCACCCTGCGCCTCTACCAGACAGCCACAATGGATCCCCAATGTAAACTGCACAACTAAGAGCTGAAGGCAAGTCACTCTGACTATCCAAGAGCTGGGCCCTTATCTGAACATCAGCTTTAATAGAGAACTTAAACTTTATTGGCTGAGACAGACACCAATCAGAGCGCAGCTGTAAGTCCTGTTGACTTTGCTGGAGCTGTGCTTGCTCGTACAGGGACTTGGGTCAGATCTTATTTCCTTAGGATCTCCTGCCCTTCGTTGTCAGGACTCCACCCTGGTCAGTTTGGGTTCTTTTCCTGAAGGAAGATTACTTCAGTCAGTGGCTGTCTTCAGTACCCTAGTCTGGAGTAGAAAGCTCCAGAGGCATCAGAGGTGGTGGCTACCATTGGTCAAAGTTTTTCTACCAAACTTTTTTCCATCAGTTTTGTCACAACTGAAATGTGTCATAGAACCCCAGGGTTAGAAGGGACTGCAAGGATCTCCTAGTCTACCCCCCTGCCAAGATGAGGGTTTGTTGCATCTAAGGCATCCAAGAATCCAGCTTCCTTTTGAAAACCTCCAGTGAAGGAGCTTCCTCCCTAGGCAGTCTGTTCCGTTGTCCTACTGTTGTTACAGTGAGGTAGTTTCTCCAGAGATTTCATCTAAATCTGCTATGCTGGAGTTTGAACCCATTGCTCTTGTCCCGCCCTCTGTGGCAAGGGAGAACAGCTTTTCTCCATCTTTTTTATGGCAGCCTTTCAAGTATCTGAAGATGGCTATCATGTCCTGCCTTAATCTCCTCTTTTCCAAACTAAATGTACCCGGTTCCTTCAGCCTTTGCTTGGATGGGTTGCATTCCATCCCTTTGATCATCTTTTTCGCTCACCACTGGAAATGTATCAGTGTTGACAAAGACTTCATGGGGAAGGTTTCTTAGGTCCAGGATTGAAATTCATGGAAGAGATGGTGAAGTATCTCATAGTGGAAGACCCACGTTCAAATTCCCGCTCTGCCCGATTCAGAGCAGGGACTTCAAGCTGGATTTCCCACATTCCAGACCATGGTGATAGCCATCGGGTTCTAGAGTTGGGCTTTGTCTTGAGCCTAATGAAGATCCACTCATTGGATCTACTCAGAAGTGGAACAGCTGCAGTGGGAGAGAATGAGCAACAAAAATGATTAGGGATACGGAACAACTTCCATATGAAGAGAGATGAATAAGACTGGGATTTTTCAGCTTGGAAAAGAGACAGCCAAGGGGAGATATGATAGAGGTCTATACAATCATGACTGGTGTGGAGAAAGTAGATAAGGAAGTGTTGTTTACTACTAGGGGTCACCAAATGAAATTAATAGGCAATAGATTTAAAACAAATAAAAGGAAGTATTTCTTCACACAATGCACAGTCAACCTATGGAACTCCTTGCCAGATGATGTTGTGAAGGCCAAGACCATAACAGGGTTCACAAAAGACCTAGATAAATTCATGGAGGATAGGTCCATCAATGGCTATTAGCCGGGATGGGCAGGAAGGGTATCCCTAGCCTCTGTTTTCCAGAAGCTGGGAATGAGCGATGGGGGATGGATCACTTGTGATTACCTGTTCTGTTCATTCCCTCTGTGGCAACTGGCACTGGCTACTCTCGGGAGATGGATATTGGGCTAGATGGACCCTTGGTCTGACCCAGTAGGGCCATTCTTATGTTCTTACGTGACTGACTCTAGAGCGCAGTTGAGCCTGGGGTATGGTAGGCCCAGGTCCAAGTCTCTGAACTGAGCAGAGATTGCTACCTGGGCCTGAAGATCCCCCTGGCAAGTTCTCTCACCAACAGACTAATTGCTATTGTGGGACCTTTCTTGTCTCTTGTGAAAAATTTCAAGAGGTCTCATTTTTGTTCCACGTCAAAATGAAAACAAATGTCAAAACCTTGCATTTTTTTCCCAACGCGGAATTGTTCTTTTCTAACCAGCCTCAGCTGTGACCAAAGCACTGCAGGCCGAAGTGGTAGCAGGCTGAGAATTGAAGCATGAAGTGATTTGAGACTTGATTTAGGTCTACAGGCTTCCAGAGCTCCTAGGCAGGGCCAGAGCACAGTCTGGGAGTGGCAGAGGAAGGACTTGTGTTTGTTGAGGCACAGTTTGGCCAGTCTGCCGATCTCTCTCCCAGCAGAAAGAGGAGCTCAGTTACGCAAGGAGAGGGGGTTGTTGCTTCCAGAGAAGACATCACGGTCTTGCTGTATGTTAAATCATTGTGGAGGTTTCCTAGGGAAGTTCATTCAGGGTTTGGACAAACTAAGTTCTCTTCTTTTGGGGGAGGCGAGTGAGCAGCTCACAGAGTCTTGCTGGTAGCTCTGGCCACGGCAGGGAGTATGGACGGCACTGGGAATGCTGATCGCCAGCCACTCCCTTCCTGATGTTCCCTGAGACAGACCTAGGGAGAGTTCAGCAGGGCTGTGGATGGAGGAGTGCACCAGGCTGCACAGAAGCCATGAAGAGTCTGGCGCCTGGCTAATTCCTTTGACCTTGTCCCTTCCTAACGGTATGTCTCTTTTGCAAGGTCTAGACACACCCAGGCTGGCTGGGACCTAGCTAGCTCAAAAAACAGTGGTAGTGAAGTCACAGCAGAATTGGCAGAAGTGCAGGGTAGCCACTTGAGTAATTACCCAGGGTCCGGGTGGGCTTGGACAGCCTGTTAGGCCACCCATACTGCTACACCTTCACGGGTCAAGCTAGGCTGGCATGTTTGGTGCCAGTGCTCACTGAGTGGAGGGCTGTTGGCTCTGCCATAGCCTCCTTCGCATTGTTCTCTGCCACAGCCCGGCTCAGACAGCCTCTAGGGCACAACGCGAGATTCACTTCATTCTGTTTAGTGTTTGACGAGCCGTTGCATCGTTGGCTTTTTGCTATAATCTCTGTCATTAAGGGGCCAGCCCGCCACGGCAATAGTAGCAATAGAAATTAGTGAAATAGAATAATAGTCAATAAATCATGCCGCTCTGCCTTCTACCTCCATCCCTCACTCCTGGCCCCTCTCTCTCAATGCTTTCATGTGTAACAGTCGGTCCGGGTGAGGTGACAGAAGCAACAGACCTTCTGGAAGAGCAGCTCAGAGGCAATGGAGCTCACATTCAACATAGGAGGAAGCTGCCTACAGAGATTTTGCTGCCATTTCAGTTCTGCTGTTTCCGGTGTTATAAAAAAAGGCTTCTAGGAAAAAGTAGTTTGGGAAGCAAAGTTGTGTTGGGAGTTACTTAGCCAGGCACCAAGGAAAGCAGTTGTCAGCAGGCAATTAAACTCCACAGGCCTGTTATATGCTCAGAGTGGGTGGTTCCTTTGGGATTTGATGTGTCACAGGTTCACCATGTTCAAAGAGAGCTTATGATCTGCTCGCCTCACAGACTCGACAGCAGCAAATCTGGAACCCAGAATATGTCACCTGTTCAGCCCCTCTGGTGGTAGAAAGCAGGGAGGCTGCAGTGTAGACAGGACTTTGACACCTAATCCCAATCAGCAGGATGTTTGAATGAGCCCCTTTCTCGAAATCTGTTGCTGTTGCAGGTTAGACAACATGAGAGCAAAATCATCCGAACATGGACATTTTTAGTTTTTCAGTTATCAGGAAAATCACTGGACGAAAATTACTGAAAACAAACATAAAAATCAGTTTTCAGACCAATAATAATAATAATTTAAAAATCACATTTTCAAGGGGAGTGGACCTTTTCATGAGAAGTTTTGTTTAGCGGAATGCTCAATCTTCTGCCAAAACAGGGTGAGATGGAAAATTTCAATCAGCCTGACCCCAGACTTCCTGACCCTCCAAATGGTTTTCAAAGCTTTTTAGCTGAAGCAAACATTCTGAGTGGTTCTTTCTTAGTCAGCTCGACTCCTCCCTGCTACCGTCTATTTGAATCTTTGTGATGGGGCATACAGACCCCATGCCAAGCCAGGAGGGGTGAATGAGAGCCTGTGGACTCAATCAGCCTGACCCCGCTACATTGGCAGCGGGTGTCAAACGTGGACAGAGGAGCTAAAAGGGCTGAATATAGCTCCGGTGGGGGCTGTCTAGGAAGGAGAGCAGATCTCTTGTTCTCAGGGAGGGCAGCCTGGCTGGAGCTGAGGAGCGGAGTTAGGTGCTTGCAGATAGAGCTTTCCTAAAGGATGCAAGGTCTGCCACAGGGAGCCCAAGGCAGTTGGGGAGGAAAGAGGGAGGAAGGGAGATTGTCCAGGTGCTGGTCAGGGATCAGGGAGCCTTCTGCTGATTCAGGTGAGCCCTGCCAGGCGAATGGAGAAAACTCTCCTACAGCAGACCTAGCCGGGTGGTGGAAAGGGCTAGGAAGCTCTGCAGGGATCCTGGGGAAGAGAGTTAGAGAAAGAGGAGTCAGTACACCATGAGCCTGGGAAGAGGCGGTGGCAAAAGCTCAGGACACAGCAAGGTAGGAAGCGGTCCAGGGAACAGCAAAGAGTCACTGTTGTTAGGCCTTGTCTGTTTATTAAAGGGTCCCTGGATTGGAACCCAGAGCAGAGAGAGGGCCTGGTTTTCCCTACCGGCCCCACATGGAAGGTGAAGCAGAAACCCTCTGACCAAAGGCAAAGACTATTGAAACTTCCTGATATCAGAGACCAGGACTAGTGCCTCTTGCCTCAGGCCAAAGGCCAAACATGAGGGAGATGCATTATTGTTTGTCAGACTATTGACAGGTAACCTGGATGTCGGGCCAAGTCACATGAAGAAGCAGAGCATCGCAGAACGACCATCAGCAGGAGTGTTAACAGAGGAAAGCTCGCTATGCCATACCCAGCTACAAGGAGGCGTGCCAACCCGTGAGTCCCACACTGACACTCTTATCTCACTAGATGGCGTGAAAAGTTCCTATTAATGCATCATTTATCACATTCGCTTATCGCTTCCGCAGGCCTAGCATTTTTGAATTAGGACATAGGGTGCTGCAGCCTACACAGTGAAGTTGCTTCATGAGAGAGATGAACTTTTGTTTTTGGTAGGAGCAGCTCAGATAATGTGCACTTTAGCTGCTGCAAGAAAGAGCTGCAGTTTTGTTCCATGGTAGGAGGTGAAATTCCACTTATCGCAGTATGACATAAAAGTGCAGTGGAGTGTGTGGAAATCTGTGGAGTTCTGGACTTTTGTTTACTGAACTAATCTTGTTTATTTCCAGCTCTGATGGGATATTTTGTTAATGGGTAGCAAAGCTGCAAGAGAACACAATTCAGATAAGCATGCACAAGCTTATCCAAATCTGCATTTCTTTGGCTGGGAATCTTGTAAAAGGAGAATTTCTTTTTAGTTTTCGGGTACTTTTGTGACCCATCTTAGCCAGAATCTGAAAGTGCAGAGACATAAAAATAAGCACTCTGAAAATGATTCACGGATTTAAAAAGAAATCTCGGAGTCACCATGGATAGTTCTCTAAAAACTTCAGCTCATTATGAAGCAGCGGTCAAAAAGATTAACGGTAGGTTAGTAATTATGAGGAAGGGAAATAAAATAAGACAGAATAGATCATAGCGACACTATATAAATCTAGAGTGTGCCTATACCTTGAATACCGTATCCAGTTCTGATGCCCTATGTCGAAAATGGCATAGTGGAACTGGAAATGATTCAGAAAAGGACAATGAAGATGCTTAAGGATATGAAACAGCTTCTGTATAAAGAGACACTAGAAATAGTAGGGCTATCCAGCTTAGAAAAGAGATGACTAAAGGGTGAAATGTTAGAGGTCTATAAAATCATGAATGAGGTGGAAAACGTGAATGGAGAAATGTTCTTCACCTTTTCCCACAGCACAAAAGCATGACATTAAGAGTTTGATGCAAAGAAAAGGAAGTAATTTTTTTGCAAAATTAACCTATGGAACTGGTTGCCATGGGATGGAGGTTGGGATGGCCAGATTTATCGGGTCTCAGAGTGGCTGATAATTCCACGGGTCATGTCTGTGTTCCTCTAGCAGCGAGGCCGCTCATTCACGAGCCAGCCCCAGAGACAGAAGCCACCGTCCCTGTCTTTGCTGTTCTTTTCTCTTCCCTTCTATGTGTGTTTGTCTTCCAGGAAGCAGAATGGGACTTTAACAACAGCTCCAGCAACAGCAGCTCCAGCTCATCTCAGGTAACTTGTTCTCTATTCCCCCAACACAACCATTATTAGCATCCTTAACAGCGCTTTTGGGTGTGCCTTCGCTTCAGCTGCTGTAGTGCAGTAGCATAGCCACGTCGTACATTGACGGAAAGGGTTTTTCGGTTGCTGTAGTTAATCAAGAGGCAGTAGCTAGGTGTGATGTTTAGATGTGCTTGAAATGATTAGAACTGTGAGCAGAGGCTATTGGGAGACTGAAAGGACAGGAAACAGGAAGGAGGGAGGAGGAGTTGAGGAGGCAGAGGGAAAGTTACAGAGGGTGCAGCAGCAGCTTGGTACAGAGGATTCCACTGTAAAAATAAAATCCTGTTGAAGTTTGTTAGTATCTTGCTTGGTTGATACACCTCTAATTTCACAGAAGAATCCTTCCTTTAACCTTGCTGTGTCTACAGTGGGGATTAGGTTGACCTAATTATGTCATATGAGGAGTGAAATTTGTCACCGCCCTGAGCAATGTAGCTAAATCAATCTAATTTTGGTGTAGACCAGGCCTTGGAGGATGTCCAACAGCGGGGGGTTCCTTATAAAAACTTTCTAGAGTTACAGGGAAAAGGAATAAGAGATCTTGTTAAAAGTAAAACCTTACTTTACACTTCACATTTTAGATGCTTTAACTGTTTGGTATGTATTTTCAATAAAAAATTATAAAAACATTAATGGTAGTGGCTGCCAGGGAACAAAGCAAGCTGAGGGTCTCTGCACTCAAAGCCCCAAGCTATGCTTAACTGATGTGACAAAGTTCCTCCTCTACCTTGGTGGGTCCTGTGCTTATTGGCAGATTTGCTCACCTCAGTGATCTTCCCCACAGTCTGGATCAACTCCTCCTGTGTCTGATCAGGAGTTGGGAGGTTTGGGGGGAACCCGGTCCCGCCCTCTACTCCGGGTTCCAGCCCAGGGCCCTGTGGATTGCAGCTGTCTATAGGGCCTCCTGTAACAGCTGCATGACAGCTACACCTCCCTGGGCTACTTCCCCATGGCCTCCTCCAAACACCTTCTTTATCCTCACCACAGGACCTTCCTCCTGGTGTCTGATAACGCTTGTACTCCGTAGTCCTCCAGCAGCACACCCTCTCACTCTCAGCTCCTTGTGCCTCTTGCTCCCAGCTCCTCACACACCCTTCCTCTCCTCTGGCTCCTCCTCACCTGACTGGAGTGAGCTCCTTTTTAAACCCCGGTGCCCTGATTAGCCTGCCTTGATTGGCTACAGGTGATCTAATCAGCCTGTCTGCCTTAATTGGTTCTATCAGGTTCCTGATTACTCTAGTGCAGTCCCTGCTCTGGTCACTCAGGGAACAGAAAACTACTCATCCAGTGACCAGTATATTTGCCCTCTGCCAGACTCCTGTACCCCACTGCTCTGGGTCTGTCACACTGGTTAGTGTTGTAAGAGCTTCCCTTATGTGCGTCCTAGCTGCGGTGGCCCCTATGAGAAGTGCAGCAGCCAAGAAATAGCCAGAGCACAGAAATTCCCCAGCCCCTGGCCTGCCCTCTGTGCCAGAGCCTTCTGGGGGGATGTATAGCATATGGGAGCTGGCTCTGGATCTGCAAGACAGGAATCTTGCTCCAGGGTTTTATCTGGTGGGAGGAGCTTAGGGCTGTTCTGCAGCCTATGTTCCTCTGCTGAGTAGGGCACCAGATGATTCAGGGGCCAAGAGAGAGCAGAAGCAAGCTCAAGTGGCCAGTGGCTTTGCCGCTGTGCTACCTGCTATTGGAGTGGAACCTGCTTCAGCTCTGGGCAGCTTAACCATCCATGAAAATGGCTGTTGTGATGTATCCAGCTCTGAAACCCTGAGGGCTTTGCTCTCGGTGTGCTGCACCTTTCAATCTCTATGACTCTGGCCGTGCGTCGAGGTCCGCTGCCATGTTCTTCTCAAAGCAGCTGCATCCTGTTACAGGGAGGCATAGGCACTCAACCTGCTCGCTCTCTCTCTAATTTAGGTAATTTTAGACTGAAAGCACATTGTTGATCTTTGTTTATGGAAACCTGCAACAGCTGCTGCATTTACCTGTGCACTGATTGCTCTGCCAGCATCTCACTTTGTGCTTTGCAAAGTGCCTTTCAGTTCCCTGATTACAGCAAACTATCCCGCTGCAGAACAGCAAATTCTGTTCCACACTCTGTATCCTCCCCTGCTTTTCTTTCTTCTTAGTTTTATTTATTAACTAATTTCTCTCAGCAGCTTCAATCAGGCTTACCCTAGGGATTGAGCTGGGCCCCAACAGCCCCAGGATAGGGAAAGTCCAAGTCATCTCTGCAGGGCCGTCCTTAGCCATAGGCAGGATAGGCAGACGTCTAGGGCACCACTAGGTCTGGGGGCACCGCTCTGCGAGAGCCTGAACAGAGGGGAAGCAGTGGAGCGTGTAAGAGCAGGGCTGCTGGGTCCTAGAGAGAGCTGAATGCAGCACAGACTGAGGGAGGGGATTGGCTGCGGGGGTCTCTGGGAAGGGGTAGGGGAAGGAAATCACCTGTGAGTGTGACTCTTTCCCCTGGCGTGAGGTGAGGCAGGCTCGGCGGCTCTGGCAGTATCCTTTGTTGTCCTCCATAACATCCATTCTTCTCCCCTCTGCCCCACAGAGCACCCCCACTGTTTCTCTCCCCTCCCGATGGAGCACCTCTCTCTTCCCCCTCCCCTCCATCAGTGCTGGTTTGGTGAGGTGCTGGGGGGGAGAGGAGACTGGCTGGCTGTCTGCTGAGGAATGAAAGTGAAAATAACTCACTTCCTCGGCAGGCAGCCAGGATTGGAAGGGTCGCACAGGGCTGAGCTGGGGATAGCCAGATAGCATGTGCGAAAAATCAGGACAGAGAGTTGGGGTAGGGTGAGCAGATGTCCCACTTTTATAGGGCCAGTCCCAATTTTTGGGTCTTTTTCTTATATAGGCTCCTATTCCCCCCCACCCCCTTCCTGATTTTTCACACTTGCTGTCTGGTCACCCTAGGTGGGGGTAATTGGTGCCTATATAAGACAAAGCCCCAAATATTGGGACTGGCCTTATAAAATCAGGACATCTGGATCTGGTCACCCTAGCTGGGGAGCGCATCTCTCCCCTGGGCTGGCAGTGATCCATCTCATCCGGGGGGAGCTGCACAGGGCAGGATGAGCTGCTGTGGCTCCATGGGTGCCCCGTCCCTGAGATCAGATGCTGTGCTAACTTCACCATGGTTCTTTGGGCTAGCGGTGGTGCCTATTGGCGTGTGATCGGACCTGAGGGTTTGCTGCTGCTGTTGCCACTCTGCACCCCAAGAGGTGGATTTTGGGGTCCTGCAGTTTTCCACCTATCTTCTCCTCTACTGCAGCTGTTGGACCAGCAGGCTGGGGGGTGAGCCAAGCATGAAAGCAGTGCTGTGTTGCCATTTAAAGTGTCATTTCACAACTTTGTTTGCCAAAAATGCTTGCTAACAATCCTGATTTCAATTTCAATATTTTTTTTAAAATCAATATCTTAGCCAAACACAGAAAATTAAGTTGTTGACAATTATTTGTGACAAGTTTGGTATGGGGAAGGGAGTGGGCCAGTTTTCATCAGAGAAACAAAAAATGTTGACTGACTTTCCTATAGCCCTGTTACTGCTAAATAGAGCCCTCCAACAACTGTAATATGCTCATCTTCTTACTAATGTATAAAGCAGGGGTCGGCAACCTACGGCACACATGCCAAAGGTGGCACACGAGCTGATTTTTGATGGCATGCGGCGGTGGGCTGAGCGGCTCAGCCCGCCACTGCTCTGGGGTTCCAGCTGCTGCCCCATTGGCACCCAGGGTCCTGGCCACCAGCCCCACTCAGCACCCACTTCTGGCTTGGGGACCCCCAAGGAAGTGGCTGAGCAGGCCAGTGGCTGAGACCCCAGCTGAGACACTCAACCCACTGTTGACCTGGGGTTCCATTCACTCAGCTGGCAGTGGGTTGAGCGGGACTAAATTCAATGAAATAGGAAAACAAGAGCAACTAATGATAAAGTGCAAGAGCCTAGAGCAGTGGTCCCTAATCTTTTTCGTCTGGCGGGCGCCAGATGAAGGACCGTAGTGGCGGACAAGCATCCACCGAAATAATGCCGAATTTTGGCGGCATTTCGGCAGATGCTCGTCCTCTGGCCAGTACGTGAGTGCACTGAGAGGCTCCTGTGGGCGCCGGGGCAACTGCAGGCACCGCGTTGGGGACCCCTGACCTAGAGAGCCTCCTGAACCACGGTGATCATTTTGATTGAAATGGACTTGAACTGTATAAAGAATTGAGTTGTTGCCACATGCAAAATTGATGATGGACATTGTATAGTTTATTCATACCAGCCAACTTGTTGACATATATCCTAATATGTACATTGCCACTCGTATTCTACTGACAATTCCTATAGCAGTAGCATCAGAAGAATGGAGTTTTTCAAAACTAAAGCTCATTAAAAACTATCTCCACTCTACAAGGAGTCAGGAACACTTGACTGGTCTTGCTATTCTTATAATCAATCAAGACATCACTTTGTCTTTGTCATACGATGACATTATTATTGATTTTGCAGCCAAAAAAGCCATAAAGATTGCTTTTAATTAAAAACTAATCCTTGTTTCAATACCTCTTCATATAAATTTCCAATAAAATGTTGACAAATTTAAAAAAATGATATTATTTGCATCATTCTGTCAAATCAGAATTTTTTCTATAGTGCTACTTCCTTAGTGCTAGTCCATCAGCATTACAGTGTGCTTAATTAAGTTAAACTGGTTTTAATAACATGCTTGTGGCAAGTTTTCCAGTACTGTAAGCTTATGTTTGTGTTGCTAAGAGCAAGACAGGCACGGGGGCACCAGTTTAATAATGTCACCTAGGGCACCATAAATCCTAAGGACGGCCCTGCATCTCTGCTCATTCACTGCTCTTTGGGTCCTGCCAGCACAGGGCTGAATCAGAGCTTTTCAATGGTGACAACGGAGAATCAGACCCTTCCCTTTATTATGATTATTTATTTATTTATTGAGGGTACTACAGCTGTGCCTGCAAGACCTAATCCTGGACCAGGAGCCCAGAACAACAACAAAAAAACCAGTCCTTGTCCCATTACCCCATTAACAGAACTAGCTGGAATACTTTCCCAACAGAAAACGTCCTTCTTTTCATAAAATCAAAATGTTCCCGAAGGAAATTTCAATTTTGCCCAAAATTCCAATTTTCTGTTAAGAAAATCAAGATGATCCTGCAGGGAGAACGCAAAATGGACAAGAGAGCTCCGTGCCTGCAGACAGGAAAATGCTGCTGGGCTGGAGGGAGGTGGGGAAATCGCGCGCCCTGATTCTTCACCTGGCGGCCCCACCCTACTCCCCAGCAGATGGACTGACAGGGAGATGGAGAAGCCTGGGCACTCAGCCTCTGTCAGCCTGGCTGGAAATAGTCCATTTCACTTTCCATCTGCAGATGGGCAGCTGATAAGGCAAAAAATTCCCTTTCGGTGCTCCAAAAATGGAATTCTGCTGGAAATCCCTGCAGATGAAAAATGTCGCGTCGTTGACGTTTTGTCCCAAGTTGTGATGGAAAAATGTTCAAACCCATAACGTTTTTCACGGACGTGAGTTTCCATTTCCCAGCCAGCTCTACCCATTAGAAGATGCTTGCCATTGTTTGGCCTGTGCTACCCTTAGAAAGGAAGAGAATGAGATATTGCATCTCCTTTTATCACTTACCAGCATGCACCAAACCAGTGAGAGTCACCGTGTAGCTCTCAGGTCAAATGCAAACTGGGGACATTACAAGGAGCAGAACATTCATGGGGGGGTTCGTTAGTTATTAGAAGCATCACCTGGTCAACTCCCTGGTTCCGGGCATATTCCTGAGTCTTTACAGGGAATGCAGCATGGAAGCTGTGGTTGGAGACAGGCAAAAGTATCCGGGGCACAAAAAGTACAAGTAGTTCAGGAGACAGGGAGAAAGCCATGCTCCTGAGAACGGATCTGCCAGCCTCTCTGTTGGGCCACTCTGGCAGCCTCTCTGTCTGGCACAGTTACAGAGAAAGAGTGCCCGAGCTGGGCAGACATAAACACAGTAAACAGCCAGTAGAGAAAGAGGGACATCTAGTAATGGAGACAATGCTGGCTCCATCAGAGCTAAGAAGGGGTAAGTCCTGTTTGCTGCAACCACAGAGCCCTCTATAACAAATTCAGCTATAGAGAACTTGCACTGATCATCACTCCATCAATATAGTTGCAAAGTGTCAATTTGAAATGACACAGGTCTAAATGAAATGTTGATTTGAATTGCGATGTCATTTTGAAATCGCTATTTCGAAATGAAATATTGAAATAGTTCATTTTGTACATGTCAAAACAGAACATTTTGATATTTCTGAAAAAAAAATCAGTTGGGTTTTTTTTTGGCCAAAATTATATGCTAAATTTAACCTTCATTTGCAAATACTTTTAGTGTCCCTGAAAATGAATTTTTAGAACATTTACTATTTGCAGACAAAAGTTTCGCCGAGTTCTGTTGAGATCCCCTCTCCGCAGATTCTGTTACCTCTGTATGGCTTCACAGTCCAAATACAACTTACCCTGGCTGCAGTGATTTGTTGTCTGTGGAAGCACTAGCAGATCAGCCAGGAAAGTTTCTGTAGCTTACTCCTATTTCCTTGCAGCTCACGTCTCCTTCCACCTCTCGCTCTTTTTGTCCCATCTTTGTGGTATCAGCTGGCCACTTACTCCCAGTTTACTTCCAGTGCTCTTTGCTCTTGGTTCGCTCTTCACTCCCACTCATTCCAGATAGAGTCTAGATGAAAAGCAATACAGAACTTTGGAGCTGGAAATTCTGTTGTATCTGAGATTGAATCAGACAAAGTGACCTCTAGTCAAGTGTCTCTCCTCTTCTTCCTGCTGGTGGTCCCCACTCGGGTGCTGACCTCCTTCCTCCTATGACAAAACAGCTTCGCTTTTGCCCTCTTTCAGCTCTTATCCTACCTGTCAACACCCAAACAGCCAGATCTGAACCTGTTTAATTATTAATTATAGACACTCTTCCTGAAAGAGCTAATTTGCAACTCTGCCAGACGAAAGTCCTCTCTTCAGCCACCCAACTGGCATGGCAGGGAAAAATTCCTCACACAACTCCTCCCAAACGGCCTGTGCCAGGAGGGCACCTCTCCGGTTTGATCTTCATTCCCCGTTCATTAGGTAAATGATCTAATGAGATGGCCAGCAGCAGGAGGGGGCCATTTTATGTGAGGTGGGAGTCAGAGTGAGATCACTGGCTCCTTTCGCATAGAAGTCAAACAGTTATCAATGACTTTCGGTCGTTGCTGACTCACTCTCGATTTGAACGAGAGATAGAGGTGAAAAGGTTCTACAGACAAGCCCCAGTCTCCTGGGCCCACCACTAGGCCCCGGAGTCTCCCCACCCACTCACCCTTCACAAAAACAAATCCAGTAATTATCTCAGTAGGTAGTTCAGCAGTGCCATCAAAAGCCTTGGGCTATGGTGTTGGGACGGGAACAAAATTACACCTCTCCACTCAGTAAAGCTAGTCAGAGGGTTTCACTGATTTTATTCTTTAACTCATGGATCCCTAATGCATTTGGATGGCTTTTTAAAAATAATTGTTTCTTTCCCCACGTTGTCAGCTTAGCAGCATTGTGGGAATGTATGAAGCTTTCATCTTTCTTTCATTTGCTTTCCTCCTGCTGCAGCCTCATTTTCTCTCTGCTCAGCTCCAGGCCTCCAGATTAAGAGCACAAGCTATTGATAAGCTGTGCTAATATCAATAAAATGGTAGCACATCAAAGTCTTTCTCCCATTCATACTTAATTCCTAAAACCACTCTGCACTCCAAAGGTTTTCTGGTTTGTAAAGGCTATGGTTTGCTTGTAGAACTACTTACAATGGTACATGCCCATCTATCTATCTATCTATCTATTTATCTATCCCTTCTTGTATTGGCTTTCCTCCATTGGAGAAAACAAAGTTGATTAAATTATTCATTGCGAATAAATTACTCAAGCCATTTAGCTATTTTTGACTGGGTCACCGATAGTTCAGAGCTTGCTCTTTACAGGTTTGTTCACAACCCAGTTGTTCAATGCTGTATATGAATGAGCGATCTTATTGGATGCTTTCCCCCAAATGCTCCACTGCTGGTGCTCAGCAAAAAGTCTTCCCGGGCATGGTTGCCCTAAACTGTGGCCCTCAGGACTCTGCTTAACCCATTCTGCCTAAACTGCTGCTCCCAGAGTACTCATTCTAAAACTCTCCCCTCACTGCATTCAGATGAACCCACTTCCCACAGGCTGTTTACCCTAATCTCCACAGGCGCTCCCTAAACTCCTCCCCACACAAGAGCTCCCCTTAAACTATTGTGTCCCCTCCAACCGCAGTGATCATCCAAACATCCCCCTGTTGCGAATTCATCCTAATCCTCTTTCGTCTAGTGCTCAGCTGAACTCAGTCCCTCTACTCACTAGTCACCTTACACCACTCCCCCCAGAGCTCACCCTGACCTGCTGTCCTGGCAGTGCTCACCCCAAACTTCTCTTCCTTGGGTGCGCACCCTAAGCACTCCGCAGGAGGGCCAAATTATAGTAAACTGGGGTCCTAAGAACAAGGAAAGCCATGCAGCCCTGGCCTCACTATGGTCCTGCCCTTTTTGGAGGCACAACTGGCAGCAAAGCCATGGTGGCATTGGCAGTGGCCCAGGCTGGCTGCCTGCATTTCTAGGATCTCGGATGGGATTATACTTGGGTGGCTAGGTCCAGCCACTGCCCACGCTGCCATGGCCACACTGCTATTTAGTGTGCTGGCTCCATCCATGCTAGGTGCATGTATCTACCCAAGCTGGAAATGTACTAGTGAACGCACAGGCTATATTATAACTGCTATTCACCTGGCTACTGCTCGCAGTGGAGCTGTGGTTTGGGGGCCCAGCCAATGAGTTCTGAGTGTCGGTAATGGATCCCAACGTGGGATGACCAGCAACGGCTGCGGACCTTCCAGATGCAGAAAGGCACATTCATGGAGTGGTGGGCCGAGCTCACCCCATCCCGGCAGTGGGCAGGAGCACCAAAGTGGAAGCTTCTCGTACAATGGAAGAATGTAAAGGGGGATGGGGACCTGGAAGCTTTCAACCCCTCTCCTCCCCCTCTGCTTCCAGCCAGAGGGAGATCAGTTTGATGGGGGCGACCGGCTTCCAGGTCAGCAAAGCAATACAGTGTGTTCTGCTGCACAAGATGTCAGGTTGGGCAACGTGCATGAAATAATAAACTGATTCGAGGAGCTGACTTCCTTCATTGGACTCAGGCAATAATGGGGATTTGTGTCCCGATTTTATGCCTGGGATGCTCCCCAGGGGTACCCAGGTGTATCATACTACGTGCCCTTAATGGGAAGAAGTCTTGTCTGTTCCTGCTATGATCAACTCTCTGAAACCAACAGCCTATGGCAGCACAAAGCCCGTCTTCACTTTCTCTGGACAAACAGCGATAGGCCCACACCAACTGCTGAGCCATTCGAGTGTCCGCTGCGGCATCCAGCCTCTTATCTACAGAATGGCCAGGCTCCTGTTTACTATTTTGCTGAGGAGCCTCCACATTTCTAGGAGACCACAGCTGTTTCCTCCACAGCTGCAAGAGGCAGTTGGAAACACTCCAAGGCTGCAATTTGCTAGACATCTGAGTGCTCACTGTTCATCTTCCTCCAGCACAATGATCACCACCATTCTCAGACAGGCTGGAGGCTCTTCAGACTGCGGGTGGGTGTGTCATCTGTGCCAAAATCAGCGAGAGGTCAGTGGCGCTGTCGCCGTTAGTGGAGAAGCGATGAGACGAGACCTCTCTCGATGCATTCCTGCTGGAATGGAATCATTAAAGGGGCCATTTCATCGCAAGCCAGTCCATTACATTAACCTCCAGGTAAAGCATAAATGCATTACCCTGGCATATGTGGGGAAATAAGTGACTTGCTAATCACTATTCCATAGATGACTCCAGAGCAATCTGAAGCATCCTGTGCTATTCACAATGACTGTGTGCAGCCTTTCATCTCTTAAATAGCCGTAAGGAAGACGTCCTGGACAACTCCCACGAAGGGTTCATTAAACAGCTCCAAGGGAAGAGGAGCATTACGTTCATTCACACTGTGCAATTGTTGGTGCTGGAATTAAGCAGAACTTTTGCCTTAGATGCAGGGGATTCGCAGTGGAGTTTGCGTCCACTGAGTTTCTGATGTATGTGGGTTTTGCTGCGTGATACCCCCATTGTAATTCAGAGCAGCCCAAAGAGTGCTGCTGATCAGAGTCAGTAACTAGCTGTTTAGTGGATCAATCATGATTCTGGCACTGACCCAATTGGTATCCAGCTAGGATCAGCCTTTGCAGACAACTTCCCAGCTTCAGAGAAGTCTGAATTAGCCTTAGGGAAGAAGCATCTTGCGTCCAAGAGGACACCACAGTGCAGAGACATTATTTAGCCAGCTTTTTATTTGGCCTTAATCCCCACTGATCTAAGAAAAGAGGGTGGTTGTAGCTGTTCTGTCTAAATCTCAACCTGTGGGGTCAGCAGGACAATATGGAAGCCTTTCAGTGAATGACAGAAGCAGCTGCTTGCTCTTGTCAGGCATGGTGTGGTAGTCAGGGGATCAGCTGCCCTTAGGCTTGTCTATAGCAAGAGGAAGGGTGATCTAGTGAGTTAGTCATGAATTTTGGAGACCCAGGTTCAATTCCTTGCTCTGCTAGTTTCCATGTGTGACTCTAGGCAAGTCACTTAGCCCCACTGTGCCACAGTGAGATAATAGCTCTGCTCTACCTTCCACAAATGTTAAATACATGAAGGATTGTGAGATGCTATGGTAAAGAAGACCACATAAGTACCTAAACCAGACCCTGTAATTTCTAATTCTCCTGAGGATAACAGCCAGGGCTGGACATAACCCTGTGCCAAGAAGTTATGGTTTGTTTCCACTGCGTTTGTATCTGTGAAATAAACATCTCTGATCACATCTCCTCCTTCCTGTTCCGCTCTGGAGACAGCCCTATTAGGTAGTGTTTCTCTGAGATGCGTATGCTTAGCATTCCCTCATGGAGCGTGAGGATATACCGCCTGTTCGTCATACAGACACTTCCAATCCAGGGTCCTTCACTCGCCCCAGGGGCCCCGGAAAACTCTCATGGCGCCTGGGCCCTCGGAGCTTCTACCGCTCTGGATCTTTGGTGGCCGGGGGTCCTTCCACTCCGGGACCCGTCGCCGAAGTGTCCCAAAGACCCGCAGCGGGGGTCCCAGGGCTGGTTTTCGGTGGCAATTCAGTGGTGTGGGGGTTCTTCGGCCCCGGGATCCGCCACCAAAGACCCCAGGCCTCCTGAATCCTCTGGGCAGCCCTGCTCCCCAGCCCTCCAGCAAACGAATTCTGCAGTCGCAGCCTTTTAAATTCACCCTGACAAGCATTCACAATGGAAAAGCTTCTTCTCCCAGTCAGGGATCAGACACAATGTGGCAACCAGACTGCAAATGTGACTGAACAGTGAATGGACCAGGGGAAATTGGAGTCCATTCACAGATGAGCCTCGAGACTTTCCATCTGTCAGAGAAATTACTGACTGTGAATTATTCACTCACCCCACGGCGGCTATTGATCTACAAAGCCTTGTTCGACTTGGTTGGACTCTGCCTAGACAGAGAGCCTGACAATGATTGCTCCTAGGTTTTTCTCCAGGAGGCTGTGACTTTTCCTCACCTCTATTATCCTTGTGTCATGCCTGGGACATGGATGTTCTGACCTACTCGTCAAAGCAAGAGCCAGGCTAGGTGAGATACCAGGGGATCAGAGTCTAAAATATGCCAAAGGGCTAGCGAGGAGGCAGGCAGCATCAGGCAGTAAGAGCAGGTGTTACAGAGGAAGCAGTCTTAAGCAAGGGAAAGCCAGTTGCATGCACAACTTCCTGTTCCCATGCTGGGTTTAAACAGAAGCAAGGAATCAGTGGGTACCCCCAGATAATCAGATCCCAGGACTGAAGTCTTCTGGCAGGTCTGAGCTGTTCATTCTGGGGACTATCTGCACCCTGGAACTCACAGGTGCTTGAGGGTGTATCTATATAGCAAAGAAAAACCCACGGCTGGTCCATGCCAGGCAACTCAGGCTCGCGGGGCTCAGGCTGTGGGGCTGTTTCATTGCTGTTTCATTCATAGCTTACATCTGAGCTTGGGCTGGAGCCCAGGGTCTAGGACCCTGCAGGGTGGGAGGATCCCAGAGCTCAGGTTGCCAACAGAGACTGGAAGTCTACACAGCAATAAAACCGTCCTGCAGCTTGAGTCAGCTGACATGGGCTAGCCATAGGTTTTCCTTTGCTGTGTAGACAGACCATGAGAGCCCTGTAGACCAAGGTTTGAGACCCATGACTCTTGATACCATGTCTTTATTATCTCCAGTCTGATGATAAAGAAATAAACCCTAGCCCTAACCCAATCTCTCCTAAATGGGGCGCTTCTTATGGACTACCTGGAAATGTCAGCCAGTGCAGAATATGGCAGTGTCTATTGTCGGGAGCGAGGGCTGATCAAAATTGAACCATCAAAACTTTTTTGTGTGTGTGCTAGAATTGGGTTTTCAGTTAAACAGACATTTTCATACAAACTGACAACTTTACTTGAATGGGTGTTTTTTAATTATTCGTGGAAAACTAAAAAGTGACCATTGTCAGCTCAATCTTTGAAAATCTCAGTTTTCAATGAAAAGTTAAAATATTAGAGCAAAAATGCCAAGGGAAAACATTTTTTGTTGTTTTGTAAACATTTTCAGTTGGGTATCTTGAGTTGACAGTCGCAAGGCTTTTACTTCAAAAGGGTGCTTTGCTTGGAAAAAACCTGTTAGTTCTTTCCATCTTTCCTCAGACTATACTCGCTTCGGGCCCTTCATCACATTGGTGCACTTCTCCACATTCTTTCCAACATTTCTCTGGTTTTGTGGCGTTGAGTTGCCCAGAACAACATGCAGAGTCAAGAAGAGATACACAGAGAACAGGTGTGAGCAAAGAAATACAATGAGGACAATTCTGAGCACGAGGTGCTCAGGGATAGATGGGAGAGTAGCTGGACCTTCCAGGCTGTGAGGTGTACAAAGGAGAGGCTGTCATTGAGAAGAGGAGGGAGGACGTGAGGAAGAAGAAGAGGTGGCTGACTGGAGACTGCTAAGGAACAGAGAATA
Organism: Gopherus flavomarginatus; assembly: GCF_025201925.1. NCBI lineage: Eukaryota > Metazoa > Chordata > Testudines > Testudinidae > Gopherus > Gopherus flavomarginatus. Next base: position 4,733,318 of record NC_066641.1, read on the forward strand.
TTAACAGAGGCGGCAGTGCAGTTCTGGTACGAGTAGATGGGGAATGTGTTTTCAACAGACAAAGAGCAACCATGAGCCTTCAGTCCAAACTCAATTCAACTCCAAGTTACTGGGCTGCATGCAGGAATCATTGGGTGAGGTTCCCTTCCCTGTGTTACACAGGAGGTCAGACTAGATGATCGCAGTGGTCCCCTCTGGCTTTAAAAAATCTTTGGGTCTTTGGAAAAGGGCCATAGTTTGAAATGGAGTCAACCAGCAATAAGCAAAAAAAACGAATAAATAAGAACAAAAGCAATGAGCCCATGAGAGAGTGCAATGTATGCGTTTTCTTTGTAGCATGTTGCATTGACTCTGTCTCACAAAATGGCATCTGCTTGAGCTGACCTCGACCCCTAGGAGTGCTGAACACAGACCTAGCGTGACAATATTTACACCCACCCCTTAAATAATGCGATGAAAAGCATTGGGACGAATATAAATGCCGCCCTCTAGGGGCCAAGGAAGAAGTATGGGGGGGATTTGCTGGGGGAAATGTGAAAGGTGAAGGAGACTGAGGATAAATGACTTGATGAGATATGACATGAGAGGCACAATGAGGCAGGGAAAGTATGGAATGAAAGGTGCATTTTGGAAGATCCTCTAGGGGGAAGAAGGGAACAAACATGAGGAGGTGAAGGATTATAGGACGATCTGACGTTCTCAGATACATCGAGATGGCTTCAGAGCAGAGGACATCTGGAAGGAGGAGGATGGAGGTGGAATTTGTCTCCAGTATGAAAGCTGCATGGGATGCCATCAGCTTCAGACCAGGTAAGCTTCTGATTCAGTCTGACAGTTTTTTTGAGGCACTTTCCCTGGGCTTTGCTATAGGCACCCAAGTTTTTAACCGCGTAAGGTCTTCAACATACCAAATCCATTAGTTCAAAAGCGGTTTCTGAGTGACTGGAGAGAAGCAGCTGCTGCGTGTGGGAGACTGGGGAGCGGACATCCAGGCGGACAGAATTGTGATGAATGCGAAATGCTTCAGGGACAACTGGGTTCACTCTGTGCTGAGATGGATTAGTGACCCAGGCACAACACTCGCCACCCACCCATGGGATAATCCTGGTTACAAATTTAGGACTTGAGATAGTGCTTAATTTGTAATGAGAGCAGTGCTGGGGCTCAAGCAATTCTTTTACATTCATAAATGATGCAGCAAGGCCAGAGGTGCCGGGGCTCTGAATGGCCAGGCCCAGAGGTGCCAGGTCTATGAACTGCCAGACCCAGAGGTGTTGGGGCTCTGAACTACCAGGCCCAGAAGTGTTGTGGCTAGGAACTGCCAGGCCCAGAGGTGCCTGGGCTTTGAGCTGTGAGGCCCAGAGGTGCCGGGGCTCTGGACTGCCAGGCCCAGAGGTGCTAGAGCTTTGAGCTGTGAGGCTCAGAGGTGCCGGGGCTCAGACTTAGCAAGCCCTGGCACAAATACAAATTAAGCACTGACTTGAGAACGCTGGAAACCAGACTCCTCTAACCATGGAACAGGCAGAGCACGAACAACATCAGGACAAAGCTCCCCTGGACACCACCTGGCCAGTGTGCTTCAGCCCTGAACCTGTCCCTCTGCTGAGCTTCCCATGATGTGGATGTTACACCATACCCCTCCAGGGGTCCTCAGCAGTGGACATCAAACCTGGGACCTCTGATTTTAAACACACAAATCTCTGCAGCCTGAGTAAAAAAACCTCTCTCTGCAGCAACCACTGCATGTGAGCAGCTCACCGCTAGAGGGGTAGAGAGCATCACAATGACGCCCTAGGAACTAGGATGAGACCCCGAGGTCATTGCACATTGCCCAACAAATAGCTGGTTTGTGCCCAGAAGATGATGCATATCAAGGCTATTGCTGTTTTCTAATCTGGTGCTGTAGAAGCTGATGGCCATGTCTTAATGTGTTGCATATATCCATGCCTAGGAAAGCATCTCAGTCACAAACACAGTTTTGCAACTGTACCACCTCCACTCTAGGTACCAGTTGATTCCCAGAGAGTGGCAGAAAGCACTTGGAAAGTCAGTCTGGAGAAGCACGTTAAACTTCGGGTGCTTATCCCAAATGTTTAGCTGGAAGTCCTACAAGATTTCCTGGGGTTGGAGCCAGACTGTGAGAAATGCCATAAGAATGAACTCCTCTACTCATGCAGGTTTGGTATTTTCACATTTCGTCCCAATGAAATGCAAGAATGGGAGTACCTGAAAATTGAAACAATCATGCAGGAGCAAAGGCCCAGATCCTAAAAGGTATTTAGGTATCTGACTTCCTCTGTAATTTATGAGAGTTAGGCTTCTAAATACCTTTACTGATCTGGCCTAAGTGAGCTTCTTCGAACTCGAGAAAATTCACTTGGCGTTTGAGATGAAGGGTCAGCTCAGCTGTGAGTTTATCTTGAACGGGTTCACCCATCCTTGCTCCCATTACAGTTCTTGACTTTGACAGCACAATCCCACTTTTTATATTAAGGCTCCATTTATAATTTATTTAGAAAGGGTGAATAACTAATGAACGTGTGTTTTAAGGGGTAATTAATTGTTATAGACTCCAACAGGTCAACAGGTTGGTCAGATCAATCATTAAAACTCTCTTTTCCCACGATACCTACAAAAACTTGACGAAACCCCCAAAGCTGATCAGAGTGACCAATATTGTCTCATTGTTTCCTTGAATTCCCCTTCACTTTGTATCCCTCCATTGTTTCTTTTCCTAGATTGTCTTTTTGATCTGTGTTGTACAGTGTCTGACACAGCGTCTAACACCCCATAGCTGGAGTTCCTAGGCTCTATCGTAATGCAGTGTGACAAAGTTCCTCCTCTACTTGGTAGGTCCTGCGCTTATTGGCAGATTTGCTCACCTCAGTGATCTTCCCCACAGCCTGGATCAACTCCTCCTGTGTCTGATCAGGAGTTGGGAGGTTTGGGGGGAACCCGGGCCCACCCTCTACTCCGGGTTCCAGCCCAGGGCCCTGTGGATTGCAGCTGTCTATAGTGCCTCTTGTAAAAGCTGCATGACAGCTACAGCTCCCTGGGCTACTTCCCCATGGCCTCCTCCAAACACCTCTTTATCCTCACCACAGGACCTTCCTCCTGGTGTCTGATAAGGGTTGTACTCCTTAGTCCTTCAGCAGCACACCCTCTCACTCTCAGCTCCTTGTGTCTCTTTCTCCCAGCTCCTCACACACCCTTCCTCTCCTCTGGCTCCTCCTCACCTGACTGGAGTGAGCTCCTTTTTAAACCCAGGTGCCCTGATTAGCCTGCCTTGATTGGCTGCAGGTGATCTAATCAGCCTGTCTGCCTTAATTGGTTCCAGCAGGTTCCTGATTACTCCAGTGCAGCCCCTGCTCTGGTCACTCAGGGAACAGAAAACTACTCATCCAGTGATCAGTATATTTGCCCTCTACCAGACTCCTGTATCCCACTGGCCTGGGTCTGTCACAGCAAATAAACAATAACGGCTTATAGCAATTCTGTGGATGTGCTTGTAATCATCCGTAACACATACCACTGGTGCCCACATCTATTAATCATTTTCCCAACATTTCATAAACTAGATGGAAATATAATCGGAAATGAAAGCATGCCTGGTGGCATGGTTTCCAGTTTTACCAACAATAGGGGACATGACAGTGTCAAAATAAAACAAGCAGCTTAAACAAAAACCTAGTTACATCCCAAGCAGAGTGTTAATACCCCCAAAAGGGAGGTGAGCTGGAGAGTCTGTGAAGTCTATAGGGCGCTGCTGTGTTGTATCAACATTACGAGGTAGGTGTTCGGGTACCACGGTGATAGGCAGCAGTATAAAACCCTAAGATAGGCAGATATGGATTGTGTCTGGCAGTAGGACCCTGTCTGGAGGGCAGAGCTGTTCTCCTGACTCGTCCATGAAACTAGACCAGCAAAGCTCAACATGAGTGAAAGGAGAGGTCCTGATTATCCCCAGGTTTGTGAGTCATTTCCAGCTGTGTAAAGTGAGTGTAAAATGTGCAAATGAAGAAGACACAGGGTGCAGGATAATGGATAGTTGGTTCTCTGGTCGCTCTTTGATGTAGGAGTGGGGTTGCCACAGGAAAAGCCCTGGAGCAGCCAGCTGAGAAGGTAACTAGAGGCAGAGATCTCTGTTGAGCTGCTTGGAAATACAACCTGCCACTAATTAAAATCCAGCCTCAACTAAGAAGGGAGCTGGCAACCACTCCTGCCAGAAGTCAAAGCACTTATTTGCTATGTGTGAAGGCCTCTACATCCCACTGACTTTAATGGGAGCTGACTTGGAGCCTGGTGAGATCGAACATTTGAGCAAGGATGTCCCACAACATGGGCCCCACTGGCTTCCAGACAGGAATAAGCTGTCTGTAACTGTTGGCTCATCCTTGCTACAATAACCTGCCACTAATTATACTATGTTATTATCAGTGTGTATCTGGCTGGTGCTGCAGGGGTAAAATATCCAACAACATTGCTATTGATTCCCATATGAGAAGGATGTAACCAGGGCTAGAGAACATTCTGCAGCATCAAAGCAGTCTTCAAAACAGAATTTTGCCAGTCCCTGAGCAAATTGTCCTGTCAACAGGACAGGCTCAATTTTACTATCCGTCCTTGATGCATCTCCTTGAATGTTTCACTGTTGGTTTATCAATTAACAATACAAAACAGCCATAATTTATTTCCCTAGATCCCAAATGTGAGGCAAGTGTGAGTAACTGATACAAAGTATCTTTTTTTTTCCCCAGCCATCCCGTGTTTATCTCAGGTGCCTTGTGCCTCCAGCAGGATGATACGCAAGGCACTGTACATTGTGTCTTACCAGATGAAAGGCATGTTAGCCCGAACCTAGTGCCCTTTAAAGATGGTTCTGAATTAATATTCCCTCAGCTGGCTCTGTGCCACGCAAAGTCTGTCTGGAATGCAAAGCAGCCCTGAGTTGCAGTGGCATATTAAGGGGTTTGAGAGAGAAGGAAGCAATCAATAGCATTTCCTTTTGTATCCAGTCGAAAAAATACTATGTGAATCATCATTAGCTGGTGTGACTGGGGGTAGAATACCAGGAGGCCACATTGCGAGGGTTGTTGGCCAACAGTATTGTTCTGCAAAGTGAAAAAAAAAGCAAATTGGGGCTTCTGAACGTGGAGAGAGACTGAGATCGGCGCTTTTCTCTTGGTGTCTTTTTCAGAATGCATACTGATCCTTTTCCAGCCTGAGGTGTGTTGCAAACATCCGTACAAGTTATAAATAGTGCTCAACTCTAAGGCAATTTCCTTTTTGGACCAAAAAGGAGATACAAACTCACCAGATACCTGTGGGTTATATCTCTGGGATTACCTGAAATTATCATGGCCCTTTGGCTGCCTCGCCTGTGCTCTGTCCACTAAATTAATCAACACTGAGGCTAAGGCTACACTACAGAGTCCTGCACTTAGGATGGATGAATCCCAGGCACCGCTACAGGCTGGGGACAGACTGGTTAAGCAGCTGTTCCCCCAAAAAAGGACCTGGGGATTACAGTGGATGAGAAGCTGCATATGAGTCAGCAGTGTGCCCTTGTTGCCAAGAAGACTGATGACATATTGGGCTGTATTAGTAGGAGCATTGCCAGCAGATCGAGGGAAGTGATTATTCCCCTCTATTCGACACTGGTGAGGCCACACCAGGAGTTTTGTGTCCAGTTTTGGTCCCCCCATTCCAGAAGGGATGTGGACAAATTGGAGTTAATCTAGCAGAGGGCAACAAAAATGGTCAAGGAGCTGGGGCACATGACTTATGAGGAGAGGCTGAGGGAACTGGGCTTGTTTAGTCTGCAGAAGAGAAGAGTGAGGAGGGATTTGATAGCAGGCTTCAGCTACCTGAAAGGGGGTTGCAAAGAGGATGGAGCTCGGCTGTTCTCAGCAGTGGCAGATGACAGAACAAGGAGCAATGGATTCAAGTTGCAGTGGATGAGGTCTTGGTTGGATATTAGGAAACATTATTTCACTAGGAGGGTGGTGAAGCACTGGAATGGGTTACCTAGGGAGGTGATGGAATCTCCATCCTTAGAGGTTTTTAATGCCTGGCTTGACAAAACCCTGGGTGGGATGATTTAGCTGGTGTTGATCCTGCTTTGAGCAGGGGGTTGGACTAGATGACTTCCTGAAGTCCCTTCCAACCCTGAAATTCTATGACTCTATGATTCTACAGAGCACTTATGCAGCTGCACTGCTGTAGTGTGGCTCGTTCAGGCACTCGAAGCCGATGGGAAAGATCTCTTCTGTTGACTTAATTACGGCAGTCCTCGCGAATGGTGGTAGCTATGTCAGCGGGAGAAGCTCTCCCGCTGACATAGTGCTGTCCACGGTGGTGCTTACATTGGTGTAACTTACGTCGCTCAGGGAGTGGCTTATTCACACCCCTGAGTGACATAATTTATAGCGACTTAAGCTGTCATGCATGCAGAGCCTGGGGTGGCAGCTAACAGGCCTCTCCGCAGCTTTTAAATAGTTCCCACCTGCTTTTTTCCCTCCATCAACTAGTTCTTTCCCTCATACTCCATGAAAATTCCCCCTTGTCTGAAGTATGTGAAAGACACTAGTCAGTCGGGTACAAGTGACATATTTAAGGACCTATGTAATGCAAACATTCCAGATTAGAATCAATACTACTGGGGACCAGACGAGCATGTCCATGGTCCAATACTATGAGGAATCTGTGGCTAGGTCCTGCAGGAGGCGAGATATTGGACCTTAGCATTGCATTATAGTGTGACAGCTATTTTAGATTGCTTTTTAATCCGAACATTTATTGCTTCTAATTTGTCTCTCCTTTCCAGATCTGTACAGTCGATCTCAACTCTTAGAACCTGAGAGTGCTTAGCTTCCGGGAAGAGGAAAAAGAGTCCCAGTAAAAACATTTCATAAACTCTCTAAAACGTGTCGGTAACATACACAGCATAAACAAAAGGCAGGACCAGGGGTGGCAGATGGGAGGGGCTTATTGTCATGCACTGGAAAATGACCTGCACAATTATTTGTGACTTCACAACTCATGTCCTCAATAATGACGCGATCTCAAACGCAGGCTAATAAAACCTTGGCAGTGCATCAGCTTGTGTGGGTGTCCATGGGTGTGTCTCTGTGTGTGTATGTGCATACGCCACACTTTATATACACTAGAGCCAGGGGAGGAGTTCTAAACATTTTGGCGCAGATTCTTCATGTTATTTGGGTGCCTAACTCCCACTGATTCCACATCTGCTTACTGGGAGTTTCTTACACTTTCCTCTGCAGCATCAGGTGCCGGTCACTATCAGAGACAGGATACTGGGCGAGATGGACCTCAGCTCTGATGCAATCTGGCAATTTCTATGTTGCTATGTAAAATCACTCTCTTTAGACAATGTTGCCCTTATTCCTTGTAAATCCCTCCATCTCTGAATGTCTTCGTTTAGGAAAATATTGCATCATGTGCGATTGCTCAGAGCCACAATTAGTTATTGAACTATTTAGCGGGACTTTAACATCCGCCCTGACTCTCATCACATTATGACCAAAATTCATCTGTGCATTGCCCTGGGGCGAATGGGTCACTGATGAGTTAACACAGCTGCTTCTGAACTTAATGAAGGGACAGTTTAGATGGCTTCTTTTATTTTTTCCTGCATGAAAGCAAAGAAGGACCACTTTATATAATAGCATCATTTTTGTTAATGCTTTTGCTGGCCGTCATATAAATGTAGAAATGTCAGGTTGGAAGGGCCCTCGAGAAGTCAATTAGCCCAGCCCCCTGCACTGAGACAGGGCCAAATAAACCTAAATCATCCCTGGTAGGTGTTTGTCCAAGCTATTCTTGAAAACGTTCAGTGACAAGGATTCCACAGTGTCCCTTAGTAACCTGGTCCAATACTGAAGTCTCCTTCTAGTTAGAAAGTTTTTCCTAATATCTAACCTATATCTCCCTTGCTGTAGATTAAGTTCATTATTTCTTGTCCTCCTTGCAGTGGACATGGAGGAATGGGCTTAATCAGCAGCAAGCGAGGTTGTTCCATTTTACAAACCTTGTTTCACTCAGGCACATATTAAGCTGTGCTGTTCATTACAGCGAAAAGATTTGTATTAACCATCATGCTCTTGCTCGGTGAGCTCCCGCATTCTGTATGGAGGGGAGTCACATAAAGAACCGAGGCAGTACGGCCTAGGAGGTAAGGTGTTTACCTGGGACTCTGGAGATCTACGTTCTTTACCACTTGCCTGCTGTGTGACCTTTGGCCTATCATTTCCGAGCTCCATGCCTCAGTTTCCCCATTTGTAAAATGAGGATGGAGATGTGAAAGTTAGAAAACCTGGACAATCTAATCAAATCCCATTGGAATAAAGTCAGTTAGTGAGAATCCCCCCACCCCCAAATTGTGCTGAAGAGTGTTACAATGAACAGGACCATCTATATAGCTACAAACGTTATGAAGGGCAGAGTTTAGCTACGTACTGAAGCACATGATATAGCTATAGAGACTGAATGGCTCCCCAGACAGAACTCCCAAGGGAAATGCTGTTAAAAATCAACATAATTAACGGTCAGGAAATGGTATATTGCTTATTAAAAGCTGATATTGCTACAGGTTCTGTACCTGAGCCAGAGGAATTCATGTCAGGATTTCAATAAGGGTTCTACCAAAGTGTTACTTCAAACAACTCATTTTCTTCTGCTATGAGTAAGTCAATGACATAACTTTGCAACTAAATTACCCTGCAGGGAATTAAAAAAACTCTTAGGAACTCTTATCTTCTGTTCTTTATTTTTTTAACTGTGTAACAAAATAAAAAGTTGATACTGTTCGAGCTGCACTTTGTTTTACGGCTTCCTGTCACAGTCAAAGACATCTGTGTCGTTGCTCATTCTGTAGCTACATTGCTTGCTTTCATGCCTAGTTAAACTCTGTCCTTCATAATGTTAGTAGCTCTATTAGATGTTCCATTCATTTTAACTCTCGCAGCCCAGATTAAAAACCGATTAATTGACTTTCTTCCTATGGGTTCTGCCAAATATCCTAATTAGCAATGAAATTGCTATCGCGTGAGCTCAGTCTCAATCAGTCGCTCTAGGTAACGTTAGCTATGGTTACTCTGATCAGAAATAAAAGCAACTGAATGAAAATATTGACGGATTACTTGATTATTAATAGGCACCTGGGCAATTCCATAGGGTTCAGAACCTTGTAAGGACAGATTACATGTGGCTAGACCAATAGCCCACATCTGCCTGCTATGGGGTTCTTAGACCTTCCCCTGAAGCATTAATACTGGCTACTAGCAGAGAGAGGACACGGGCCGAGATGGACCTTAGGTCTGAGCCCGTCTGGCAATCTCCATGACTTTAACTGAAGTGAGGAAATGAAAACAGTGCACAAATATGTGAACACCAAGGAGAGAGAAGGGGGTTATTTAGGGTGGGCCAGGGGCCTATAAGAAGGAGTAAAGGGGCAAAATGAAGACTGAATAATATCATACATCTTGTCTTTCTGTAACTCCTCTGAGCCTGTGAGATTGATGTCTGGAAATCCAGCTTTGAGGATGCAGTGGCATTTCCGTAGCAGCTTGGCATAACCTCCTGTGCAGACTGTCCAGAAGACCACATGTCGTCTGCCCACAACTTAGATGTCACACGTGCTCCATGATCCTTCAAAATGTAGGAGAGGCCTTGAGAAGCCACGTTTAACCAAGAAGAGGTGAAAAGAGTTGAACATTCCTGAAATATGGGTTCTTGAAAGAGCAGCAAGTCCAGCGTAGGGACAATAGGCCTTACATGGATTTACACTGGAGTACTTTTGGCTTGACGAATGTGTAAGTTATCGTTACTAAGAAGCAGTGAAAGCTGCTTTCTAGCAAGTAGCTAAAAAGTCTGCTGGGGTAAGGTCAGTTACCCAGACTCTGCCCCACCTGCCAAAGTCCCTTTTCTCTTATTGTGCATTGCTTACTGTCACAAGAAATGAGTGAAAACTGACTAGTCATTAACTATATCTAGCAAAGTGAGAATTAACCTTATTCCATTAGACAGATGTCAGCGGCCAACTACTTTTTACGAAGGCCTCTCACATGTCTGGCTTGTGAAGGGGACAGCTGCTCGTGGTCGCTAACAGATTGCCCAAAAAAAGTCCACCTCGGACTGGACTCTTTTACTCTGACTTCAAGATCAAGGTGACAATTCATTAGTCCATACTGAGCTATAGATGCATGACCGGATTAACTCTCCTCTAGGCGTGGGGCTATTACATTTTGTGAGGCTCCTGGGAGGGAGTTTGGTTCAGGAGGGGGCTGAGGCAGGAGGTTGGGGTGCAGGACGGGGGGCAGGGTCTGGGACAGAGTTTGGGTGCAGGAGGGGGCTGAGGCAGGGGGTTGGGTGCATCTTAGCATCAATGTTAACTTCAGGCCAAACTCAGACCTAAGACTTTGAGGAGAAGTTGAGCAAATCCTTCTGTGGAGGAATTTGGGGATAACTGAATCACTCCAATGCCCCTATGGTGTTTGTGTGTGTGTCTCTTTCTGTGTTACTAAATGTTCTCCAAAGCAGACACTAAACCCCTATGTCTGTGATTGACACAGGAAGAGATCCCTGGGTTTAACCAGTCTCCTTCTAAAACTACTGGTCATCAGGGCATGCCGTAACACCCGCTTTTGGACAAGCATGGCACAGTTGGCACTTCCTGCCTCAGTTTGCCTCCACCAGGTTAGACGCTGGTCTGTGCTGGAGATATGGCTTAGCCCTCCCCACCCAAGTCCCCACAAACCAAACCCCTTCTTGGGTACCAAGAGTCCAAACTATAAAATCCCAACCAATTGAAATTTTCCCTCTGCCCTGTGGGACTCCTCTTCATCCCCACCTCCAGGCCCTGTTTCCAGCCACCAGCCACTTCCTGGGCTCTGCGTCTCGTGTCCTTCCCAGATCTGAGATAGAGCCCTGGGTCCCCAGGCTGCTTCCCGAAACTTCCCTTTCCCTTGCAGATCCTGGTTCAGGGCCTACCACAGGAGCCTGCCTGCTCCCTGTGGCTCCAACGCCTGATTGATCTCACTCTCCGTCCTTGTACAAGGCCCAGGTTTCCCTTAATTTATCACCTGACCCTCCTTAGTCCCATCCCTCTCAGGTTGGGAAGCAACTAATTAACCATGGCACAGGTGTGGCCCGACCACCCCCTTAAAGGGGCCAGTCACCGTGTGACATTGCTGTGAGAATGGGATTCTAGAAATCTTTTTGTGTCAGCACCAGACTGCCAGAAAGATGCAGATGTTGGGTTAAAGCTGGAAGAGAAAATGGACTGGATAAAGAAAGTTTGATGTGATTTTTGTGAACAGTGATGCCTACTGGGAGAAAAGCAGCCAGAGAATGAAGTTACCAAGACATCATTTTGAGAGCTGTACTTCTTTTAACCCAAGGGAAGTGACAGTTTCTTGGTCAGGCTCTTAGATAAACGACTTAAATCGAAGAGAATGACTTCCCCTTATCCTTCCTGTAAAGTCTTAAGAGAATCATATCCTTTAACTTGTTTATTATCATTTGATTTAATTACTAACTGCAGTAATTGGTGAGCCAGAGAAGCTGAACCATTGACTTATTCATTATATTTCAATTGTAATCTCAGTTTGACCATTGCATTGTTCTATTGCAAATGAGGGTAGGAAAAAACTATAAATTAATGCAGCTAGCTATTCTCGCATAACCTTTATATTGGTTCCATAACTGCTTGCTTAATCTTTTAACGCATTTATAAAACATGCACTGAACTGGTTCATTTTTCAAACCTTCAGTGCAGGCAAAAGTAACTAATGTAGGAGAAAAAGGTGAAACCATTGAAAATCATTCCCAAGCCAGTCCTATATTGTAATTACTAAAAGTAACACCCCCATTATTGCTCTACCAGATAAAGCACCTTAAACATTGACCAATGTGCAGCACTGCAAAACTCCCTCTCCTATTTGTAGGTGTTTCCATTTAAGTTCTCATCTTAATTACACAACCTCATGCTTTCCCCATAAACGTACACTGCACGCCTCGCCCTTGTCCATGCGTCATCCCAGAATATTTGCTGACCTTGCTAAGGTAGTCATTAAAGTTTTGCATTACACTGTGAGGGAGATGACTGTGTTTCCCTAGCATCTGGAAACAGAAGACATTTCCTTGTGACTACGCAGAATCTGTCACTGTGAGTGCAAACACGTTGTGTTGGTATTACAGCATGGGTAAGAGGTGTCCTATAACGTGGCTTTCCCTTGCTTGTTAGGGTTAGCACTATGATGAAGCTGTTGGGTGAAACCTGGGAAGGGAAATAGATTAGTTAAACAAAATTGGATGTAAGTGTCGCATTTACCCAGCCTGAATCCCTTTCTAAGGATGTTTTTGCTTATGGGATATTATTCAAACCAGTTCACTGGGCTTACTTGTGAGCTTGTTTATGGTACTATAAGGAAATAGACAGATCGATAGATAGATAGAGGGGTGTGTATGGGGATAGATAGATTAGATAGATAGATAGATGGGTGTGTATGGAGATAGATAGATAGATAGATACTGTAGCAGGTGGGTCCCCTGCTCCTGCTCTGAAGGGCTTAAAACAGCCCTGCAGAGGGCATGGTAAAACCCTGGCTGAGTGGGGGAAGTGACTGCAGCTGGAACCATGCCCCAGACTGAGCAACAGGGCGTTAGAAGAAGGCCTGGAAGCCAGGAGCAGGGAGTCTTTCTCTAGCTATAGAAAGAGATGGGCCTGACTGTAGGGAGCTGGACACAGGGTACCTAAGTGAAGCGGGGCTGGGGAAAGGCAGAGGAGCTGGGGAGCTCCAGCCTGGAAAGCCCCGGACTACTTTCTAGCACTGGGCTAAACGGTACTGGGGTTTGCAGAGGGCAGCCCAGGGGTAGGCCAAGGCAGCGGGTCCAAACCCTCCTTGCTAGTGATGAGTGGCTGATACTGCAGGCTGCCCAGGGCACGGGAGCTAGATGATGGCTAGCAGTAGCCATATACTGAGGCAAGGTGGGGATAGTGGGTGGGGGTTACCTGGCGAGGGGAGACCCTAAGACTGAGGGGTTACTGCCAGGGAGCAGCACCCCAGGTAACAGGGCACCAGGTCCAGGGAGGGACACGGGGGCCAGAGGACTGGCGGATCACCGATCTGCAGAGGGTGCTCCGGAGCTGGAATGAGCTAATTCCCAAAAGTCACCAGCAGGAGGCACCACGGGGGTGAGGCCGCACATCTACCGATAGATAGATAGATGGGTGTGTATGAGGATAGATAGATAGATGGGTGTATATGAGGATAGATAGATCGATAGATAGATAGATAGATGAGTGTGTATGAGGATAGATAGATAGATTAGATAGAGGGGTGTGTATGGGGATAGATAGATAGATTAGATAGAGGGGTGTGTATGGGGATAGCTAGATAGATAGATAGATAGAGGGGTGTGTATGGGGATAGATAGATAGTTGGATACATACGTGGGTGTGTATGAGGATAGATAGATGGGTGTGTATGAGAATAGATAGATAGATAGATAGATAGATAGATGAGTGTGTATGAGGATAGATAGATAGATTATATAGAGGGGTGTGTATGGGGATAGATAGATAGATGGGTGTATATGAGGATGGATAGATAGATAGATAGATTCTATATCTTTAGTATTTATCAACTACCCAGCACAGGTGAAAAGAATAAATGTGCAAAGGTGACAGTTCCCAAATCACATGACGAGAGATAATAACCTTGAAGCATTTCACGCCTGAGAGTTGGGACAGGAAAGTCTGTGCTAGAAAATATTTTTTTTCTAGTGGCTTATCCAAGCGGCATTACAAGAGGCTGAAGATTTAGTGGGACAGGTGGCTAAGAGCTGAACCAACCAATTGTAAAAGCCTCAGGCCCTGATTTTCTTCACCACTTTGATAGTTGTGCAACTCCATTGGACTTCAGCAGAGTTACTCCAGATTTATATGGGTGCATCTAAGAAGAAAATCTGGTCCAAGACATTAGTTTCACCATCAGAACAGATTAATTTGTTAACAATAAGAGTCAGGCTCAATGTGCAGAATGAAGATTCTTGCTTGCATATGGGTCTGGAAGGATTTGGGACCACTTAGCTCTTGGAAGCAAAATCTTTAGTGTACATTAATCTAAACTGGCCCTAGCCTTGAGGACTGTGGGTTTTCAATGGGATCTCTTTCTCTTGAGTTTTTGCTCAGCAGCTAGAGAATTGCAAAACATCGGTTAAAACACTCTGTGGACTTTTCTGTCCCTCGATCGATTCACAATCCTAAGTGCTATTAAGACTTAATTAAATTGTGGTGGTCTCTCAATGAGAAAGAATCAATTGCTCAGTGTGTTTCCATGATTCATTTATTTCTATAGGAATCAGGCAGTAGATAGATAGATTGCACATCCATTCCTTCTTAATTAAGGTGGTCACTGGATGTCTCACCACATACTCATGGTGTCTTCCAACGCAGGGGTTCGGAAGTTAGGCAAAAAATCCCATTTCCCAGGACTACCGAATGGCTCTTCGAGGCCATCTGGATTGTAGCCCAGTGGGCCAGCTTACCTGTATTATATTCATTGCTTTGTTATCCTGCTTTATTATATTTTGTAGTAATGCAAAGAACATACTGGCTTTTATCCCATAAAATTTGGCTTTAGTAAATAGTGTGAGGCTTGAGAAGTATAACCTTTGGTATAGATAAACTTATGTAACTCATAAGTTATAGAACATTGAAAGTAGCATACAGGAGGGGGACTTTTTTCCAAAATACTGACATCAGCGACCCACAGAACATTACTAACACCAGCATCTGTAAGGTTCCGGACAGAACCTCCGACTGCAAAGATGTCATGACAGCAAATTAACGTGCATGCTAATAGGGTAACATCACAGATATACTAACTTAGAGAAACTAAACACCTTAAGGAAAGGAAATACAAATAAGAATCTCTATTAAATATGCATCGAACATGGTGACGTCAGTGTAACCTACTATGAAAGTAACATCCCAGGGGCAGCAGAAAGGCTGAAGAGAAATTGCCTGCAAAAAATATTTATCATTTCAGAGAAAAACAGAAACTAAAAACAGTAAAAACAAAACTTTTTTTGAACATTTATTTTGTAAAACATAAAGGTCAATTTTCAATAATATTTTTACATTTTGGAAAACAGGTTTTTTTGTTCATTTTCTGTATAAATTGTTCTTTAAAAAAAATCATTGCAGCATTGGGCTCCATGAGAACACAATGAGAAATATGCCTGTGTCTAAGTTATCTTTCATTCTGCATCACAATTCCACCAAGACAATAGAAAAGAGAAATGTACAGCAAACACACAAAAGCCAGCCTGCCTTTGAATTGATTGTAGTGACTGTATTTTACAATTGAATATATGGTAATTTGATTTAGACTTAGAGAATGCAATTGAAATAATACAACAGTAGAAATAGAAATGCTGGGAAAGAAGAGATGAACTATTGCTCCAAAATGGATTGTAAAGAAGTACCAATTTCAGGAACATACAAAATCACCATGTCCAGTGCAAGGGATTGCAAAGAATGTACGGGCTCATTCAATAAATTAATATTGTAAAGAATTTTCTGAAGCCTTGCCTACCATGGGCAAGTTTTCCCAGTTATATCAATATCGTTATACTGGTATAGTTATACTATATACCTAGAGATGGTTGAACATTTTCCAAAGGAACAGTTTTTCATAGGAAAATACTGCTTCCCCAAAAGCATAATGTTTCATGGGAATGAACTGATTTTGTCCAAATTTTCTATGGGAAATTATCAAAATCAATGACTGGAACAATTTACTAAGGGTCATTGTGGAATCTCTATCACTGGCCATTTTTAAATTAAGATTTAAAAGGAAAAAAGCTTTGGTCTAGTTGAAAAGGAATTATTTCAAGGCAGGTCTCCAGCTTGTGCTATGCAGGAGGTCAGACAGATGATCGCAATGGTCCCTTCTGGCCTTGGAATCTATGCATCTATGAAACGGTTTGTTTCAACATGGCAGAAAAGTTTTTCATGTAGACTTTACCATTGTGACTTTTATCCGATACATCCTTCTTAACTCTGCTCTGGCTAAAGGCAAAAAAAAAGAAAAAAAAAACCAAACCCAAACTCATCCCATGGATATTAATAGGAGCAGGTGCAGGAGCCCATAATTTCCATTGAAATCAAGGGAACAGACTTAGTCCACAAAGTATATACAAAAAACTTCAATTATTTTGCTTAATTACTTAATTACTTCAATTAATTAAGTGTCTGAGTTTTTAAGGGCATGTGACTATTAGGGATGTTTCTGGTGGATAGGAGGGAGAAGGAGCTAGACCAAAGCCAACATTTGAAAGTGGCCTAATTTTTGAACAACCTGATACTCACAGATATTCAAACTTTACGGAATCGGTCCGAGTCAGTCTGGCAGGCAGAAGTGAAAGTAAGCCGATTTAAAGGCCCCGCCTCTTCCCTTTGAGGCCTCACCTCTTCCAGTTGAGGCCACACCCCTGCTCAGGACTCCGGCATACTGGTAAGTCCTTTAACTTACTTTCATCCCTGCTCATGGGTTTGGGGCCAAATACCTTTTCCAAGCCAATGTTGCAGGAGATGTGAGGTCAAATGTGAGAACTGATTGTGCAAGTTGCCTGCCAACTAAATTATGCTACTTAATTGTTACTGTCCCTCCTTAATAAACAGAACTCCTTACAGTGGGGCTGCGTAGCTATGTAACTATCATTTTCTATGGATTACAGCTTCTGCAGAACCCTGTGGATTAAACTGGCGGCTTGGTCTCTGCTTGGGGCCTTAGGCATTATAAATAATAATATTATATATGCGGACTTTGCCATCTGCCATCAGAGACAGACAGCCATTTTGTCACTCTCCTTGAGACTTTACGTTTGTTCTTTCTTGTTTTGTTGCTCTAAAGTAAAGGCAAGTCAAATTGAAAGCGTCCGTTTGCTCTTGATGTGTGGAGAAACACAGAATTAGCAAAAAATAAACAGCTTTGGACAGATGTTCATTTGCAAAATGGGAAATGAAGCGCATTGATTGCTGCAAATGGACATGCTGCACATGGACATCAGCTGATGGGATACATTTTACTGCAAGCAAATGAACTACTGCTTTCGCTTGAAATCCTGTCATGGGGCAAATTGGCCCTGGTTTGGTGAATCCCAGGTGAGCCAAGGGAAACTTTGAGGGTTACAGATGTGGGCTGTGCTAATGGCTAAATGTTACTTTGGTCCATAACCCCCTGTTTCGATTGAGCCAAACCAAAAAAAAATTTTTTTTGCAGTTTGCAAATATTTTTGCAGACTTTGACTTCTCTCCTGATTTGAAATGAGAGAACAATTTTGCACTCTTCAAAATGTTTGCAGGACAGGAAAGCTACTTCTCAGATCTGCTCACAAATCTGTTCTTCCTGAGCCAAAGTCTGCAAAGTGATTGACTATGCTAAGGGAGGGTGTGAGGGAGGGTGTGAAAATTGCCACAACAGATGTAGGAAGCCAGCAGTGGCTCTGGCTATGTCAGGGAATGGCCCTTTGTGGGGCTGCATGCAGAAGGGTGATTGATACAGTGACTGAAAACGGTGTAACCCCGGGTGTGAAGATTGTGAAATGACTTCTGGAGTTCTTCACTCTAAATCTCAATGATGTATTTTATCCAGAGCCAGGCTTTCTTTCTCCTACGTTACCAGTGGCAATATCCCTGAGCGAGTCAACAGCCACAATTCTTTGGACGGAGAGGCAAGCAGTAAGTAATTGAATGCTAGTTCTCCAGATCCTGAGCAGCCCAAATCTCCGTTTCCCTGCTGGAAGTAACCTTGCAAAACAACAACGACACTGAGGAATTACATGGCAGTTTTCATTCATAGATCTAAAAGCAGCAGCCTATAGATGAAGACGTACCTTAACCTAGTGCAAATGGTGGATTCTCAGTAACCTGACGTCTTTAAACCATGATTTGAGGACTTCAGTAGCTCAGCCAGAGGTTAGGGATCTATTTCACCCACTAAAAATGTTGATGAAAAAATATTTTTCATTTTCATTGGATTTTTCAGCAAAAAACTTAGATCTGGAATTGAAAACCTGAACATTTCCCAAGTGTTGTAACTGAAAACCATATTTTTTTGGCTGCAGTCAGGGACTAGGAAGGAAAGAGGAGAAGACAGCAGACCAGAATAGAAAGTTAATGGGGTTTGTTCTCTAAAGAAAAACTGAACATTTCTGAGGACAGACAACACTTGCTTCAAGCATGTTCATTTTGCTGAAAATATTATTTTCCATCAAAAACCCACAAGTTTAGATGAAAAAGGTTTGACCAGACCTACATCAGAGTCCTGTGCTCAGACCCTAGGATTGAGGCATCTCCTGAGAATGGACTTTCTTGCAAGTCCATGTGTAGCTGGAATCTGTCCTGAGTACCATTGAAACCATCCATCCCAGAAGCAATGTCTTAATATAAGTGGGCAATTTTTGTGACGTTCTCTGTGGGTTTCCATAGAGAGATAGTAGCTTTCAAGCCTATCCCTGTAAGTATGAATAGAAAATGGGTCTAGTTTCTTTCTTTCTTTTTTTTTTTTTACTTTATCAAACACTCCAGTAAGTTTTAGGGGGAGGAAATTTCCTTCTGTTGGTAAAAGAATCAGTAACAAAATTTCAAGTTGTTTAAGCTGCCATCTGCAAAAGTTCAACCCTGCTCCCATCTGGTACATACTGCATTTGCTAATATATGCATGTGCTGTAAACATGTCCACACCTCTGCTGTAGCATTTCTTGACATATCCAAGCAGCCTTGGCTCTCATTTAACGGCATCTCATGTCACATCCTGTGCTTCTGTCGCAATTTTTGATGGGGCTTTTTTACAATTTCAAGGGCTCAACCCATGAATGGCATCTCACATTTTAGCAGCGTTTCATATACATAATAATAATTAGGGCCAGCAGAAGAGCTCACCCCAGGAATGATGGCTTCAGTAAATTTAGCCCTTTTTCATGACCATTTGTATGAATTTGTCCACAGTTACTCAAAGAGGTTCCGTGAACATTTTTCACGTGAAGAAATTTCAGCTCAACGGTAGTTAACAAGTTGGCCACTGTGAGCATTCGGTGTTCATGATTCAATAATCAATATATGTCTAATTAGTCGTCTGATGTTGTTTCTGCTCTTTCGATAGCCACACCAGCATTTAGATACCATGTTGATATGTTAGGAACAAAGGTGGAAAGACTGGAGGCTGGTATCTTCAAATGGGCAGAGTTAAGTTTGCCTAGCTGCCTTGTCTGGGCATTTTCCTATGTTCAAATATTTGGCTTCCTTATACTTTTTCTTTCAGCTCTGAATTTCCTTGGTTTCTATTTATTTATTTTTGTTACCTACCATGTTCCTGTAAGGGGATGTCACACTGCAGGCAAACGCAGCATGTGTCATACCTCATCCACCTTTGATCTAACGGGCGTGGGCACCAATAGCAGTGAACTTGTAGCAGTCTGGGCTAATACCCTAAATGCATAAACAGGCTCCTTGGTGGGCTTGTATTGAGGTGATCAGCCAAAGCTGCATCCTGTTTTGCTGCAGCTTCACTACCGTTGTAATCCAGCCTACCTGGGGTATAGAATCACAGAATATCAGGGTTGGAAGAGACCTCAGGAGGTCATCTAGTCCAACCCCCTGCTCAGAGCAGGACCAACCCCAACTAAATCATCCCAGCCAGGGCTTTGTCAAGCCAGACCTTAAAAACCGTTAAGGATGGAGATTCCACCACCCCCTAGGGAACCCATTCCAGTGCTTCACCACCCTCCTGGTGAAACAGTGTTTCCGAATATCCAACCTAGACCTCCTCCACTGCAATTTGAGACCATTGCTCCTTGTTTTGTCTACACTTGTGGCAATCATAGCTACGACTGAATAGTAGACGCACACTGACGTGTTTCATACTTTGTTCTCAAACTTAACTGCAGCTAAACAACTTTTTTTTTTTTCCGGTCTGGTGATACAGTGAGATTTATAATCTAATTCCACTTCCAGATGAAATGAATTTCCTCTTGTGCATAGATGAATCTTGGTTCCCCAGTGGATAGTTTGCATCTCGCAAACCTTAGTACAAACCAAACTTTGTCACAGAGAGCAAATTAAAACGGTCTGTAACTTGGCTGGAGCAAAATGCTAGACAGAAGCCACCAAAATGGTTGCAAATAATTGTTCTCACGTTATTGTGAACTATAACGAAGAAAGCACATTCCTATAGCAATTCTGATCTTCGAAGCACCTGAGAAACATTAGCTAATTATTCTCACTGCAGCTCTCCAAATTCAGGGTTATTTATCCAATTTCCAACCTGGGAACTGAGGCAAAATAGTCTTTATAGGTTGGTTGGGTGGTGGGTTGGAATTTAGGAGCTCCTGGTTCCCAATACTGTGTAAAAATCAAGGGTCTCCATGCAACCCTTTTAAAATGAATTCTTAAATAACATGATTTTATTATTATCATGGTGGTTAGAATACAAAAGGCTCTGTGTGGCTTTACCAGAAATATAGCTAACCCCCTGCTTACAAGCCCTTCACATGGTGTATAAACACAGGTCACATTTTCAAGCTTTTCTCTGCAAACCCAATAGGGAGAGTGTGATGTTCCCCTGGTGTTATCTGGACCAGTGATCTGCCAGGTCACTCCAGTCCTTGACTCTGGGAGCCAGCCTTCCTCTACTCTGCTGTGAGAACCCCCACTCCTGGACTGTTCATACACAGCCTCTGGCATGTAAGCTACTTGGATTGTGCAACCGAATGACACTAGCCAATATCTCTGGACTCAGACACAACCCTAGGAATCTCCGTCTTGCAGTGTTCAGTTACGCCTGCTGGACGCTGCAAGCTTATATGAGTTCATCAATTTAACAAAGAAATGTATATGTAACCAGCTTGTTATCCCAAAGGGAGTCTCTGACACACTTCAAACCAAACACACTGCTTCAGGTTAAACAATAAACAAACAAATTTGTTAACTACAAAGATAGATTTTAAGTGATTATAAGTCAAAGTACAAGAAGTCAGATTTGGTCAAATGAAATAAAAGCAAAACACATTCTACGCTGATCTTAACACTTTCCACGCTCTCACAAACTTTTAGATGCTTCTCACCACAGGCTGGCTGGTTGCCCTTCAGCCAGGCTCTCCCCTTTGATCAACGCTTCAGTAGCTTGGTGGTGGTGTCTGCAGATATAGATGGGAGAGAGAGAGAGCGCATGGCAAATATCTCTCCCTTTTAACTTGTTCTTTCTTCCATCTTGGCTACCACTCCTCCCTTCAGAGTCAGGTGAGAGTTACCTCATTGTAGTCCCACACTGAACAAGGGAAGGGAGGTGACTCACTGCAGAGTCCACCAGATCCTTTGTTGCTGCCTAGGCCAGTGTCCTTTGTTCCTGTGAGGCTGGGCTGGGTTTGTCCCATACATGCCCTGATGAGGTATGAACTGCCCCTCTGCTATTGTAGAGTTTTTGCCTGGGCTTGTTTTAAGCCATGAGGACACATTTTCAGCCTCATATACATGAAATTACAACCTATAGCATTACTATAACAACAATTCTCAGTGCATCATGAGCCTTCCAAAGACACCTGACATAACAGACTTTGCTTTGGATACCACACAATCATATTATAAAGATGAACGTGGGGGTGCAGGGTGTTCCCCTGAGGTACAGAACGTCACACTTATAAAGAGAAGCTGACACGGTTGCTGTCTCCGCTCTCAACAGCCTATCGACCTGTCATGTTTAAGAATGCAATGTCCCTTCCCGAGAGAGAAGCAACCCTCATAGGCTATAAAACACAGCAGCTTCTCACAGCAACCGTCTCACTTGTGCAGCATTATCTACCGTTGCGGGCTCACCCATGTGAGTTACGTCGCCCAAGCTGAGATAAGGGAGTGTGCGTAATGGAGTCGAGAGCAATTATCTCATCTCTCAGGCTTCTGCAGAGGGAGCTGTTGGGATCAGATGGCACCGTCGGAGGAAGAGGCAGCCATCCCGAGTGATTAAGTCATTTTTAACAGGGTTAGCACAGCGGGACGTGATTCGCACCGTGGCAGAGATAGCCTAAGCCCCCAGCAGGAAACCGTGCCAGCTTTCCAGCTGGCTAAGAAGGGGCCTTGCAGCCTGTTGGGAACTCAGTCTGGCTAGCAGAATTTGGCTATGGATGCTGCTGTGGGCCTCCTCTGATACGTGCCATAGCAGGGGCAAATCCTTCATCTGGTGGCCAGGGGCATCACTAAATAGGACAGACGTAAGTAGGATAATCCTATCAGCAAATCTTGCATATGGGCAGGGGGTAGACTAGATGACCCTTGTGGTCCCTTGTCACCCAATGAGCGGACTCCCTGTGTTGGCATCCTGCGTGCGGTGGCCACTAAGACCCTCATGGTTCATAGGCACCATTTCTGGTGAATGAATCCCCTTCCTGTGTGGCCAGCTTTCAGACTTCACACAATTTGATGTAGCTCCTGAAGCCCCATCTCCCGGTGTCTTGTGATTAGGGGAGAATCTCAGCTTTCATTTAAAATACAAAGTAAGTCTCTAGCCCTGGCGATTGCAGAGAGAAGCTTGCAAACATGACCTGAGTGTGACCAAAAGGCCACACTGAGTGTGACCAGAGGGTGAATAAAAAGAACCCTTCGTTTACTTATTTATTTTGAAAAACCTTGTTATTTTTAAGCCAGTCTAATGGTTTTGGGGAGGTTGGCTCATGATTTTCAAATATTCGGGGATGTGGGTGGCGGTACTGCCCTTCTATGTGTACAGGGGTGTGTGTGAGTGTACCTGTGTGGAAAGTTCTCGTGTGTGTGTGTGTGTGTGTGTGTGTGTGTGCGCATGCGCACACTGGGGTGCATGAAAATGGTGAAAAAAAGTTTCCTAAAGTTCACAGAAATTTTGTTGCTAACGTGGCTTTTTTTGTTGTTCTTTTCTTTTTTTAAATTTTTTGAGTCCCTGAAAGAGCACTTTCCACAAAATCTTGACGGGCCAGAGCTTGCAGTGACTGGCAATAAGATGGCAAGTGAAGGCAAATGCAAAGTAATGCACATTGGAGGGTACTATTTGAACTTTGGGGAAGGGATAGCTCAGTGGTTTGAGCATTGGTCTGCTAAACCTAGGGTTGTAAGTTCAGTCCTTGAAGGGACTATTTGGGGATTGGTTCTGCTTTGAGCAGGGGGTTGGAATAGATGATTTCTTGAGGTCCCTTCCAACCCTATGAATATATGAAAAAACTTCTCAGACACCTTCTATGGCTCTAAATCAACTCAAGAAAAGACTAGAGGATCATTGTGGCCAGCTCAATGAAGGCCTCTTCTGAGTGTGCAGCAGCCGTCAAATAAGCAAACAAAACGTTAGGGTGCATAAGGAAAGGGACCCAGAAGAATGCAGGGAAAGTGATATAGTGCTGTTCTGTAAGCTAATGGGGCTTGGACGAGTGGACTCAGCTGTGGTAACCCTGTCTCAGATATATCAGAAATAGAGAAGATTTGAAGCTGGGCAATAGGAAGATATAGAGGCCTGGAAAAAACTTCCATGTGAAAAGAAATCAGTCCGTTTACCTTAGAGAGGAGACAGATAAGAGAGGATATGAAACAAGGATACAAAATAATGACCCTTAAGTATAGTACAAGAACAAGGGCCATGCAATGAAAGTCAGAGGCTAATATATTTAAAACAGCTAAAAGGATTTTTTTTTTCACACAATACACAGTTAACCTGTGGAATTAATTGCAGCAAGCTATCGAAAAGGCCAAAAGCTTAGCAGGGTTCAAGACTGGGTTGGACATTTATGGAGATAGCAAGAATATTCGAAATTATAATAGTCATGATTATTAAAATACATAAACAAGAGTTTTGGAAAGGATCTAAACCCTCATGCTGCAGAGCTAAGCCAGCTTCCGAGGATCAGGAAGAAACTTCCAATCTGGGCAGGTATCCCATAAATGCTCAGTAAGGAGGTTCTTGCATCTTCCTCTGCTGGACTGCATGTACCTTGGGTCTGATCTGGTATGTTCCTGGGTTCCCCAGTTGTCCCTAGAGACAGACAAGCTCTGGAAAGTGCCTCAGCTTCTCCATGATATTCACCTTCTTCATTAGTGTTAATAAAATATAATATAAGTGGAGGATTGTCCTACATTCTCAGGGCCTGCTGCTTGCCAACCTTCTCCTGAGACCACTGGAGGACTCCATTTGTGTGTGTCTATATAACAGGTGTGTGTGTGTGTGTGTGTGTGTGTGGGTGTAATGGAAAATGAACAACTGCATGCTCTGTTAGCTAATCATGCACTGGGGAAGTGGCAGGTGACAATGCTTTTCTAAATAACAGCAGCAACAGACCAAACACCAGAGATAGACATTGCCCCACTTCTCAGGTTTGAAGCAGACTTTTCATGACTGCCTCCCCGATTGCAACACAAAGAAAAACACTGGAGCCACGCCCCCACCTCCACACTCTCATCTCACCTCTCGCCAGCCTGCAGCAGGCGGGTGGCTGGCCTGCTTCTGCCAGGTTGGTCCTGTGTTTAAAATGCAGAATTCCTGCCTACATCACTACAGTGGGAGCAATGGGCTGTCGCAACATGTGTCTTACTGAGTGAGGAATCCACCATGTGGTCAGAGGACAAGTTGCTAACACCTGTCAGCAACTGAGCTCTGATCCCTATGGAAGGCAGATTGCAATACAATGAGAAGGTTAGGCGAAAAGGCCCTAAAGTTAAGAGTAAAGGAAGTAAAATCCCTAGAGGTGGCATGTGCCACTGTAGCATTTGTAGTACAGACACTGTGACGCTGGCAGACCAGGTGCCAGCTCACGCCAAGGTCCCTGGGCCTCACTGAGCATAGCTGGAAACCAGTCTGGCTTGCCTGAGTGTTAGTGTTATTAAAATTGACATTAGAGTTATAAGAATCTATTTAGTGTTTAGACTTTATGAAATGCTTGTCGGATGCTGCGTGCATTAATCAAGCCGTATCCCATGTTGTAAAGCGATATTTAAGTGTTTGCTCTGCAACTAGGAAAGCATTTGCTATAACTGTGAAACCCCACAGCCAGGAGAGAAGCATCAGTGAGTGAGAAATACTAGTTTACCACAAGAGGTTTCCTCTCCTCCCCAACAAAAGAAGCCTAAAGACAACACACAAACCATCATGGAACATCTGGGGACGAAAGACATTGTTGATTTTCCCCTCCCACACACACCCATGAAGAGAGTTTGTGCACAAGACCTCCTCCCATCACAGCTTGAAAGCTGGGGGAAAGGAATAAAAATGCCCAGAAAAGAGAAATTATCATCACTTTGATGCTTGGGATTTGGAGAGGGCAATATTTGTAAGCATAAGCGAGGGGTCGCTAAACCAGGGGGGTCTCACAAGAAATTTTTTGGTGGCCTCAGGGTGCAGCCACCAACCCTTGCTGATGGCCACTTGGAACATTTTTCCTAAAATACTTAATTAACTTTAGGAAAAACAAATAAATATGCACATATACGCATCCAAGTCATTATAATTTATTGATGTGGGTTTTATTGCAGACTCAATAATGAAAACAATGTCCAGTTGTCTCCACCCTTTGTGGGACCTAAACAGAATAGAAACAAATGGTTTGCTTTGAGTGTTCTTGTCTTTTTGTTGTTTCTTTTGCTTGCTTGTTTCTTTCTTTTTTAAGACTTGCTAGCGAGTAAGTTTGTTTCTGTGAAAAGTGATCTTTGTATGTCTGTTAACGCTGCTTAGTTTGGGTTCGCCCCAAAGCATATATAGAACTTGCATATAGAGCAGCTACTATTGTGATGGGGTGAGCTCCCCGCACCAGCCCAGCAAAAGCTGAATTAGGCCAGGAGGGCCCAATTAGCTGATAAGCAGTGTGGCTCACAGGCCACAGGTTGCCCAGTGCTGATTCATAAGGCTGCAAACAGGGGAGCGTTAGGCTGGAGGCAGCTGATTAGGAACAGACTCACCTGTGCAGGAAGAGGCAGGGCTTGTATAAAGCCAGGTAGTTGGCTGTTAGTAGGGGCTTCTGTTGTGGAAACAGGACAGTCACTTTCTGGGATGAGGGAGGTGTGTTCGGGGGTCTGTTGCTGGAAAGGCTGAAGGGATTTAGGCTGCAGTTGCTCTGTGAGTGAAGGGAGTTGGAGGCTGGCAAACCTGGGGACAGGGGGAAGCTAGATATGTAGGAAGAATCCCAGGGAAACAGCAGCAAGAGCTAGGACTGTGGCTGCTTGTTATAGAGTCTCTGGGCTGCACCCCAGTGTAGAGGGCAGGCCTGGATTCCCTTTCCAGCTACTGGGGAGTAGCTAGGGCATTGGAGGCATCAGCCAGACAGCAGGTCTGGAAAGACTGAATTCCCTGGAAGGGGAGGATTTTAATGACTTGCTGCAGGGCCAAGCCACAGAGAGGAAACTGCAGGCCTGGGAGTGAGCTGGACAGCAGAGCAAGAAAGATCTGGGGAAGACATCACTGAACGGAGAGTGCAAGTTGGCAGAGCTAATCCCCCAGGGCAGCCAGCAGGGGGTGCCATTTGCAGTGAGTGGGTGCTGTGATATAGTGACTGTGAAATGCTCAGGGGGGTGAGAGAGTTTATAAAAATACAAACTCAGTAATAAGGTGGGATTTCAGCTATCCCCATAGTGACTGTCTCTGCATTCTGTCCTGAAGAGACATGTTTTCAAAGTTCCTTGACTCTTTAAATGACTTCTTGGAGCAGCTAGTCCTGGAACCCATAAAAGGAAAGGCAAGTCTCAATTTAGTCTGAAGTAGAGGACAGGATCTGGTCCATGAGGTGAATATAGCTGAACTGTTTGGTAATAGTGACTCAAACTTTATTATGTTAAACATCCTGGTGGGGTGGACACCACACCAGCTCACTGCGGTAGCATTTAATTTCAGAGAGGGGAACTACACAAAAATGAGGAATTTAGTGAAACAGAAATTAAAAGGTACAGTGCCCAAAGTGAAATCCCTGCAAGCTGCATGGAAACTTTTTAAAGACACAATAATAGACACTCAAATTAAAAAAACAGAGCACCAAAGAAGTGCTACTGTGGATAAACAACAAAGTAAAAGAAGCATTTAGAGGCAAAAAGGCATCCTTTAAAACAGTGGAAGTTAAATACTATTGAGGAAAATTGAAAGGAGCATAAACTCTGGCAAATGAAGTGTAAAAATATAATTAGGAAGGCAAAAAGAGAATTTGAAGAGCAACTTGCAAAGACCCAAAGCAACAAAAAAAAAATTATTTAAGTACAACAGGAAGCCTGCTAAACAACCACTCAGACCACTGAATGATCGAGAGGCTGAAGGAGCACTCAAGGATAAGGCCATTGCAGAAAAACTAAATGAATTCTTTGCGCCAGTCTTCATGGCTGAGGATATCAGGGAGATTCCCAAACCTAAGCTGTTCTTTTTAGGTGACAAATCTGAGGAACAGTCCCAGATTGCAGTGTCATTAGAGGAGATTTTGGAACAAATTGATAAATTCAATAGTAATAAGTCACTAGAACCAGATGGTATCACCCAAGAGTTCTGAAGGAACTCAAATGTGAAATTGCAGAACTACTAACTAGTTAGTAACCTATCATTTAAATAAGCTTCTGTATCAGACAACTGAAGGATAGCTAATGTGATGCCAATTTCTTTAAAAGACTCCAGTGTTGGTCTTGGCAATTACAGACCAGTAAGCCTGACTTCAGTACCGGGGAAGAGTCAATGTGGGTTTTGTAAAGGGAAATCATGCCTCACCAATCTACTAGAATGCTTTCAGGGAGTCGTCAAGCATGTGGACAAGGTGGATCCAGTGGATCTAGTGTACTGAGATTTTCAGAAAGCATTTGATAAGAACCCTCATCAAAGGTTCTTAAGCAAAGTAAGCTGTCATGGGAGAAGAGAGAAGGTGCTCTCATGAACTGGTAACTGGTTAAAAGCTAGGAAACATAGGGTAGGAATAAATGGTCCATTTTCAGAATGAAGAGAGGTAAATAGTGGTGTCCCCCAGGGGTCTGTACTGGGCCCAGTCCTATTCTGCATATTCATAAATGATTTGGAAAAAGGGGTAAACAGTGAGGTGGCATAATTTGCAGATGATACAAAACTACTCAAGATAGTTATGTCCAAAGCAGATTGTGAAGAGCTACAAAGGGATCTCACAAAACGAGGTGACTGGGCAACAGAATGGCAGAGGAAATTCAATGTTGATAAATGCAAAGTAATGCACATTGGAAAACCTAATCCCAACTACACATAAAATGATGGGGTCTAAATTAGCTGTTACTATTCAAGAGATCTGGGTCATTGTGGATAGTTCTCTGAAAACATCCACTCAATGTGCAGCAACAGTCAAAAAAGCAAAGAGACTGTTGGGAATCATTAAGAAAGGGATAGATAACAAGACAGAAAATATCCTATTGCCTCTATATAAATCCATGGTACGCCTACAGCTTGAATACTGCATGCACATGTGGTCCCCTCCATCTCAAAAAAGATATGTTGGGATTGGGAAAGGTTCAGAAAAGGGCAGCAAATATGATTGGGATATGGAACAGCTGCCACATGAGGAGACATAAGACTGGGACTTTTCAGCTTGGAAAAGAGGCGACTAAGGGGGGATATGATAGTGGTCTATCAAATCATGACTGATGTGGAGAAAGTAAATAAGGAAGTGTTATTTATTCCTTCTCATAACACAAGACCTATGAGTCACCAAATGAAATGAATAGCAGCAGGTTTAAAACAAACAAAGTACTTCACCTAATGCAGTCAACCTGTGGAACTCCTTGTCAGAGGATGTTGTGAAGGCCAAGACTAACAGGATTCAAAAAAGAATTAGATAAATTCATGGGGAATAGGTCCATCAATGGCTATTAGCCAGGATGGGCAGGGATGTTTGCCAGAAGCTGAGCGAATGGGGATGGATCACTTGATGGTTATATCTGTCCTGTTCATTCCCTCTGAGGCATCTGGCACTGGCCACTGTTGGGAGACAGGATACTGGGCTAGATGGACCTTTGTTCTGACCCAGTATGGTCCCATTCTTATGTTCTTAATAAACCTTTAATTAGTTTAATATAGGATTGGCTACAAGTGTTGTCTTTGGTGAGAGATCTGGAGTGCAACTGGCTTGCCTTAAAATGATTTGGTCTTTTGGGATTGAGAATAACTTGAATATTGTTGTGATGTTTGATGTAAGTGACCATCTATCACTAAGTCCAGCTTGCCTGAGTGGGAAGACTGACCAGCGTGACCAAGGCACTGGCTAGGACTTCATGGTAAGGCTGTAATAGTGCTTGAGGAGTTTACACTAGATACTTGGCTGGTGAAATCTAAGTGTAGAGCTCACAACTCATGTGGGAGCCATGTCTGGTTCCTAACTGTCTGTCCTGAGGCTGGCACTCACACTTGTGAGCCACGCCAGACACTCCCTTTGGGTAACATTCATTCACCAGGACAAAAGCCGTGGGAAACCCCCATGCGGTGAAGTAAGGGCAGTATCTCTTCACAGGGGTGCATGGAGCAGACACACACTAAGGCTTCCTGTTCCCAGGAGAGCTGATCTCTGTACCACCTTGGGAACAAGCTGCCAAGGAAAGGAGGTTTATGGACACATCCACTGGGATGCAGTTACACAGATCCCTGCATAGGCTGTGGATCCTACATGCAGCTGGTCTAGCAGCTGTGAAGGGCCTGACAAGCATCTCTCTCCCCTGTCCTCTCCTAGCCCTCCACAGTTCCACTTCAAAGCCCATCGAGTGGGGACTTTGCATGTACGTGTGTAAACATCACCCTTCGGGCTCAGCCACCAGCCCTGCTGCATGCCAAGGCAGTGGAGTGAGGGGGCAAAGGGACCATCAGCTGCCTGCATTTCCAGAACCAGTGTGTTGCTGGGAGATCAGCCGCTGACATAATACAACTCCCCCTCCAGCGCAGCTGGGCGGAGCCTCTGCAACAGGTTGTCATCCAGGGGGTGACTACAGAGCTGGTGCAGGCTAAGCCTGCCTGCAGCATGGGCGTACAGCAGGGAGCAGTTTGTAGCGTCAGGCATAATCTGATTCCTGGCCTGCTGCTCGGATGGTGCAGCTACGTGTGCCCACTTTGAAAGATGGACCTTGGGGTGCCTCTCAGAATCCCCGAGTACAAACAGAAGAGGTGGTGAGAGTCTGGGAGGGCCAGGCTGGAGAGCGAGGGATGGGAACAGGTCCAAAACGTAAATTAAGGTTCTATTTATGTGTTTCATTAAAATTTAATGTTTGATTAATGGATGAAGCTGCAGTCACAAAAATGCGGGATAAAATGTGTCAAAAACGCATTAGTGTCAAGAGACAGAGCTGTAGCAAGTGAGGGGGGAAGCGCGGTCTAACATGCTCTGCAGATGTTTTTTCACACACAGCAAGTCTCTGTGCAGAACAGATCCTCACGTCGGGGCAAAACTGGGGTGAAGGACCATGCTGTGAAGGTCCCTTTAGTGAGGTATTGATAAGTGGGAACAATTTAAAAGGTGTTAATCCAAATGATTGCTGCCCTAAGTGACCGAAGATTCATGTTGTGTAAATATCACATGCTCTGTGTTGGTGGGGGACCAGATGGCATTGCCCTTTGCTCATCTTCCCTTCCTAGGATGTCTTCTAAAAACCAAAAAAGCAACCAGGAAATTTCAGTCTGAGTAGGGCTGTTGGGGAAGCCTTTTCCACAAAATGTATTTTCCCAAAAAATGGCAATTTGTTGAAACCAAAACTGTTCCTAGGGAAGTGTTGCTTTTGACAGTTCTCCTGACTTGGACAAATGTTGAAAAAACTTCTGAAATTGTGCAAATGTCCTATTCTGAAACTTTCAAAATGGTAGGTTTGGGGATTTTTGGTTGAAAACAACTTTTTGTTTTGAAATTTAATGAAATTTATACTTTTAAAATGGTCAAAATTGAAACAAAACATTTTGAAGTGATTGAAATGGAATGTTTCAAAATGAAATTGAAACCAAATATATTTGGTCTGTTGATTTTGCAAAATTTTTCAAGATTTCAACTTTTTGTCCCAACTTGGGATGGGGAAAACATTTTGCAAAATCTCAAAAATTCTCGTGGGCTAGGAACATCGCTTCCTACTCAGTCCTAATGCTGCGTGGCTGAGGGAAACCATAAATCAAGAAAGAACAAAAGTTAAGTTTGTATGGGAAAGCACAGTGCATTTGACACCTTTACAACACTACTATGTGCACTTTGCCTCTCAAGATACCTGTCTCTTTCTGTGGAGAGAAGAGTTCTTAGAGATTTAAAAGATGTGGAAGAGGGAGGAAAGACACATAGCTGCATAGCTAAATAGACCACACTTCCAATCCGTGGATCTGCATGGCCTCTGATGGAAGATTGGCATTGCTCTGATTCAGATAGAAGCTCAAGTGTGTGCATGTATAACCCACTGTGCTTGGTGTGTTACATGACCCCCTCTGGACCCAGTCCACAGAGCATAGATTATCAGGGTTGGAAGGGACCTCAGGAGGTTCTAGTCCAACCCCCTGCTCAAAGCAGGACCAATCCCCAACTAAATCATCCCAGCCAGGGCTTTATCAAGCCTGCCGTTAAAAACTTCCAAAGAAGGAGACTCCATCATCTCCCTAGGGAACCCATTCCAGTGCTTCACCACCCTCCTAGTGGAAAACTTTTTCACAATATCCAACCTGAACCTCCTCCACTGCAACTTGAGACCATTGCTCCTTGTTCTGTCATCTGCCACCACTGAGAACAGTCTAGATCCATTCTCTTTGGAACCCCCCTTCAGGTAGTTGAAAGCAGCTATCAAATCCCCCTCATTCTTACTCTCTTCTGCGGACTAAACAATCCCAGTTCCCTCAGCCTCTCCTCCTAAGTCATGTGTTCCAGCCCCCTAATCATTTTTGTTGCCCTCTGCTGGACTCTTTCCAATTTTTCCCCATCCTTCTTGCAGCATGGAGCCCAAAACTGGACACACAGCTCCAGATGAGGCCTCACCAATGTCGAATAGAGGGGAATGATCACATCCCTCGATCTGCTGGCAATGCCTCTACTTAGACAATGTCTGTCCATTACAGCTCTAAGCTCTGGAGTCTGACTCGCTAGCTCAAGCTTTAGAGATTTAGGTTTCTTGTTCTGGAGACCCCTAAGCATCAGTTAAAACAGTGGCAGTCACACATGCACATGAGATTGTGGGCTGGATTCTTGTTGATATTTCAGCCCCATTGTTCAGTGAAGAATTCCCCCTGGTGCGCACGGGTGCCCTGCTGATTTAAAGCTGCACCCCTACACCAGTCCCTGATCGCTGCTTGTTCCCGTGCCAAGGGCCGCTCGGATATAGGGCACCGATCGAGCGCAGGGTGGGGAAAGGCGTGACTGCATGCCCGGTTCTGTGCGTGTGAGTTTAGTCAGTCAGCAGTTTGGCTCATCCATGTTTGTCTTTAAACTGAATGTAAGACACACGCGTGAAGTGCTATCAGAGGAATAATTACCCCACCCTCATGCTAGATTTGTGCAAGGCGGGAGGAGGGAGCATCTTCCTGCTCAGTGATGGGGAAGCTGGGAATAAACAATAGGAAAGGAAAGCATGGCGCAGCTGGAGATGCCTGCTTCCTAGGAATTATTGACCAATTGCTTCACAGTTGGTGCTTTTCCCAGCTGGGTTTAGATATCTTCAAATGAGCCACATCATTTATTCAGCACTTTAACTTCCCTTCCTTGCACTATCTGATGGTGTCCATAGTGATCTGCACTCACAACTCCCCGAGAGAAACCCCTCTCTGTTCACCACTACCCCTTTGCATGATCCTCCGCTGATGTAAATCCATTGCCTTTAGTGGAGCTGGGTTGATTTGCACCAGCTAATAATCTATCCCAGCAGTCCTTTCCTTCTCAGTACGATTAGTTTCTTGGGGCCGTTTTCTTCTCCAGGCCTTCTCTGTGTCATCGTTTCAGCCCTAAAAGTCTGTTTGTTCACTTCGGGTGAAATCCTAGCTGGAGGTGTTTGCCATTGAATTCAGTTGGAGCAGGATTTCACTCCTTCATGTTTCCAAAACAAAGTGAGCTGCAGGATAGAACCATGGAGACTCAAATCATCCCTTCTGGGGAAAAAAACTAAACATTTCTGTGCATTAGTTAAGGCCACAAAGCCTTTAGATGCTGGTGTGTGGTCTGTGGGCTGGGCTGTGTCACTATTACCATGCTATGCTGCTCTCTGTTTTCCTATAATCAAAGCAGCTGTTTCACCTCCACAGAGAGCATTGCCTGGGAGACTTTGCGCTGGGCAGCTATTGCCTTTCCAAAGAGCATTGCTGAGGAGATGCGGCCTTTTCGAAAGAATGGGCCTAGGAGTGTTGTCTGGGGGATGGTTTCTTTCTGAGTTGGCAGAGCCCGGGTTAGAATTTAGCCTCAACCCTTGCAAAAAGAGTAAGGTGGGATCCTTTCTATCGACAATTATCTCTGCTCGATCCCCTGCTCCATAGACTTTTAAAGCATTGATCCTCACACTCCTTATTTGAGGAGTTGTTGGTCTTCCCATTTGACAGGCTAGGAAACTAAAGCACGCGGAGAGATAAGTGACACGAACACCTAGGAGGGCTCTTCTCTAGTGTGTTCCATTCCCAGATCTCAAATGACGTTAGAAAGAAGCTCTGCATTAGTCAAGCTGTGCTGGTCAAGATTTTTTTTTTTAATTTAGATGGAAAATGTGGATTTGACAAAATTGAAACTATTTGCAGAAAAGGGTCGGTTTTGATGTATTTCCTGTTTGGAAATTTTATTTTGTTTGGGGGCAGGGGAAGATTTTGTAATTGTTAAAACATCCATATTCACATTTTTAGAATGAAAATATTCAATTTTTTTGTTCCAAAAGAATGTTTGTTTTCAAAATGTACATTAACTTATAGTTTAAATTTTTGGCGGGCTTTTTTTTTAATAAAAGGTCAACATTGAAATGAAATGGTATGAAATTATTAAGAACATAAGAACGGCCATACTGGGTCAGACCAAAGGTTCATCTAGCCCAGTGTCCTGTCTTCCAACAGTGGCCAGTGCCAGGTGCTTCAGAGGGAATGAACAGAACAGGTTATCAAGTGATCCATCCCCTGTCGCTCATTCACAGCTTCTGGCAAACAGAGGCTAGGGACACCATCCCTGCCCATCCTGGCTAATAGCCATTGATGGACCTATTCTCCATGAACGTATCTAATTATTTTTTGAATCCTGTTATAGTCTTGGCCTTCACAACATCCTCTGACAAGGAGTTCCACAGGTTGACTGCATTGTGTGACGTATTTTTTTTTTGTTTTAAACCTGCTGCTATTCATTTCATTTGGTGACTCATAGTTCTTGTGCTATGAGAAGGAGTAAATAACACTTCCTTTATTTACTTTCTTCAAGCTGGTCTTGATTTTATAGACCTTTTAATATCCCCTTTAGTCGTCTATTTTCCAAGTTGAAAAGTCCCAGTCTTATTAATCTCTCCTCATATGGCTGCCATTCCACACCCTTAATCCCATATTTGTTGCCCATTTCTGAACCTTTTTCCAATTCCAATCTATCTTTTTGTGAGATGGGGCGACCATATCTGCCCACAGTATTCAAGATGTGGGTATATCATGGGTTTATATAGATGCAATATCATATTTTCTGTTCTATTATCTATCCCTTTCTTAATGATGCCCAAAATTCTGGTCACTTTTTTGACTGCCGCTGCACATTGAGTGGATGTTTTCAGAGAACTATGCACAATGACTCCCAGATCTTTCTTGAGTGGTAACAGCTAATTTAGATTCATCATTTTATTTAGAAGAGAGAGAGAGAGCTGGGATCAGTAGCATAGTAGGGGGGAACAGGGCAGCAACCGCTCCCCCACTGAGCACAAGTGGCACCTTGTCAATTTCTTGGCTCCTTTTTAATTTTTACTCACCCGGCAGCACTCCGGGTCTTCAGCAGCACTTTGGCAGCTGGCCCTCACTCACTCCAGAAGTCTTCGGTGGCACTGCAGGACCCGCTGCTGAAATGCCGCCAGAGTCCCACAGAGCGAGTGAAGGTCCCGCCTCTGAGGTGCCGCCAAAGATCCAGAGCGCTGCCAGGTGAGTAAAAACACCGTCCCATCAGTAAAAGCGCCGCAGTGGGTGGTGCCTTTTTTTTTTTTGATCATTTCCCCTGTTCCCTCCACCTGGCTACGCCACTGTGCTTTACTTTGCATTTATCAACATTGAATTTCATCTGCCATTTTGTTGCCCAGTCACTCAATTTTGAGAGATCCTCTTTAATTCTTCCCAGTCTGCCTGAGACTTAACTATCATGAGTAGTTTTGCATCATCTTCTATTTTTGCCACCTCAGTTTAACCCTTTTTCCAGATCATTTATGAATATGTGGAATAGGATTGGGCCCAGTACAGACCCCTGGGAGACACCACGATTTACCTCTCTCCATTCTGAAAACTGACCATTTATTTCTACCCTTTGTTTCCTATCTTTTAACCAGTTGCCAATCCATGAGAGAACCTTCCCTCTTATCCCATGGCAGTTTATTTTGCTTAACAGCTTTTGGTGAGGGACCTTGTCAAGGCTATAGCCACTGGACTGAAACAAATTGCATCATTTGACCCGCTCCAAAAATATTGACTTTTGATTCATGAAAATTTATCAAGGTTTTGTCCTGTCATTCCCAGTTGGAACAGGATTTTTTGAATTTTCAAACATTCTTGTAGGATAGGAGAATTCCTAACCCTTCCCCAGCATCACGAACTTTATTTCACAGATGGGGTAAGAGAGGCCCAGCAAGGGATATCAACTCTGCCCATGGTCACACACCAAACCAATGGAAAGAGTCAAGTATTGAAACATGGTCTCCTGTGTTCCCATCCCATATCCACTAGACCTCACTGCCTCCAAATGTACCTGTAAATGACTTGCCAAAGGTCACTCAAAGTCTCGGGAAGTGCCATGATTTGAATCAAGGGCTTGTCTACATGGGGAGATCCAAGACAGTTAATCCAAATTAACTAATATTGTAAATTTGAAGTGGATTAGCTAAATCTCATTAAATCCCTGTGTGGATGCGGTTGTTCAGAATTAAAGTGCCCTTAGTTCGATTTAGCTTAATTTAATTTGGAAGTGAATTAAACTAAAACAAATTAAGGTCACTTTATATCTGAATGCATGTGTTCCATAGGGATTTAATGTGGTTTAAATAATCTATTTTAAATTCACACATTTAGTTAATTTGAATTTAGTTTCCTGGATGTCCCCATGTATACAAGTCCTAACATCTCCTGAGTAATGGGCCAGTCCAGTAGCCCCAAAATCATGTTTTCTATTCAGGAATTTAGCTGTGTGAATCAGAGTCATTGAGTTTAAGGCTGGAAGGGACCACCAGGTCACTCAGTCTGACATCCCGTGTATCATAGGCCGGCGGGAGCACCACCCAGCACCCGCACATTAAACCCAACAATTGAAATAGACCAGCTTATCCCTTCAACTGGAGTTAGCAAACAATTAGCTTCAAACACAGCACTGGGTTGGTTTAGACTGACAGCAAAACAAGTGTATGGCAAGGGGAGAGAGGATTTTAAGTGAGTATAAAAGATAGTTAGAAATGGTTGCAAGCGAATAAAAGAGAAAAATGCTTTCTAGAGACTAAAACTTAACCAAACTACAGTCTTGGTTCACAATAAGTTTATCACACTACTTCCAGCAAGATGGCTCCTTTGCTCAGGATCTCCAACGAAGGCCAAAGTGTTCCATTCCTTTGTCTTTTTATTTGAAAGATGACACAGGGTTCTTTCCTCTACCTCTTTTATAGTCCAATGAACTTTTTGAAATGGATTCTTCTGGAGGCTAACCCTCCTGCCCCACCCCCAAATGTGCAGTTCAATCAAGCTGGAAGGAAGGAGACATGGAGTCTGAAGGCGAAGGGATTTTCATGTTTTTTTTCCCCCGTTGGTGTTTGCTATAAAGCAAATCAATCTATTTCCTGCCATCTCATCACCTTGCTGCAATGCTGAGTAGTTATCTCCTCCCCTCGTTGCCTGATAGTGTCATTGACCTTGTATGGAAACTGCATTTCCCTTGTCTCTTAATGTACTTTGGAAATACCTTCAAGGTAGCAGAACCTTTGTCTAGGGCAGGAGGACACACATACATACACCACGCAGTAACATTAATGTTCTGTAGGGTATTAGCTTTCTATTGATACCTTCCGTGACACCTTTTAGATACGGATTATGATATTTGTGAGTTGGGGTATGCTCAACTGGTCAGGCGAACTGAAACTCACAACCAGATACCAGTGAGCCTCTTGCATTGGGATGCTGTTAGAGTCACATCTCCCTGCAATGCTGGAGAAAAGTTTCTAAGAAAACTAAAAATGTGTGTGTTGAGGGGGAGTAGTATTTCCCAAATTGCTTTAGTAATTGATTAAAATACATCTGTCAGACACATGGCTCTGGGAACAGTGGGCTGGAGCCTTCCTTCTCCTCCATGGAAGGTGCTGGGGTCCCATCTCTGCAGCAACATCTCCAGTGACTCTCCTGTGCTAAGGAACTTATATGGCACTCATCACTGAAATATCTGAGCATATTTTAATGTGTTAATCCATACAACACCCCTTTTACAGGTGGGAAACTGAGACACATGATGACTTAGCATCCATCTATATGGGAGCTAGAGGTATAATGTCTAGCTTGGCTGGACGTACTCAGTAACTGAGCTGCAAGGCTAACTTGCCCTGAGTACAATCCCATCCATAACCTGAGGTACATACTCAAGGCAACTAGCCCATCACCATGGCTTCACTTCTATTTTTAGTACGCCAGCTTGATCAGAACTAACACTGGTATGTCTACATGAGCTGGAAATTACACCTCTAGCTCCATATAGACAGGCCCTAAGTGACTGACCTTGGTCGCTCAGGGGGTCTCTAGCAAAGCAGGGAACAGAATCCAAGTCTCTGAAGTTTAAGGCTAGTATCTTAACCACTCAACCCTCTGTCTATTCCCTCACGTGCTCTCTAATTCCTTATCCCACCCCTGTGGCATCCAACCCTCTGCCAAGCTCCCAGCCTCCTTCATCTCAATGCACAGGACAACGTCCTGTACTGGAGGTGGCTTGAATACTGGAGGATCATACAAGAAAGCCTTTTGCTGGGGTGTGTGCGATGAAGCACTGCCAACAAACCCCAGCTGGGACTTGGGCAGGCTTTTCAATCGCCTCTTCCTAACAGCTTCCTTTGTACCCCCTTTCCTCTTCCTGTCAGGCTCTTGCCACCCTCAGTTCTGTCTCTAAGGCCATTATTCCCCACCAGGAATGGTGAGAACCCAGGCTGCTCTCCCTGAGCACGTCTTCCCCCGCTTAAGGCGAGGAGCCATCCAGTGTGTAGAAGGCGTTTGAAATATTCATGCCGGGAAAACAAATGGAGATTCATTAAAAAGTGTCGCTGCCACTGGAGGGAGAAGGACACAAAACCTCAGCAGTACAGAGCTGTTAACATGCAGGAGTAAAAGCTTTATTAGGCCTTGTTCTCATCATTTATTCATAGGCTCCTTGTACTTCAAAGGCCTTACAAAAATATCTAAGCAGTTGTCACCGTGACATGGTGAGCGGAGTGATTTCTGGGTAGAGGGACTTTGTCAGTCTGTCCCGGGACACAGCAGGACATGCAGCCCACTTCCTGGGTAGCATTCGCCCCAGGGCAGCTCTCAAAATAGGTCTCAATAGCACACAGGTCCTGCGTAAGTCCTTAACGCAGAGGTGAATTTCACCCAGCCTATTCTAGAGACAGAGGGTAAAATTTTTAAAGGCCCCTTTTCCCACAGCCTCCCTTTGGTACTCTGCTTCTCATAGTTTCCGTGTGCCATTCCACCACTGGGCAATCACCCCCTTAGAAAGTCCAAGGGTTTCAGCATGCAAACCAGAGACAGGAAAGACTGATTTGCAACACCTTCTGCCTTCCCCGAATCTGAAGAGAAATTCACGAGATGAGGACAAAGACACTTAGCTGGCCCCAAGAGTTCCCACTCCCTCTGCTGATTTTCAAAGGCCCACTGCAAACTGCGGATGCATCAAGTTTCACAAAAATAGCTTGCATGAAAATGTTTATGCTGGAAAGCGCTGGGCAACCCAAATATAGGTGTCGCTATCGGCTCCCCCTGTAACAAGTACGTGCATATGCGGGCGGACAGAATGTAGCTATGTTCTACAATCATTTTGCCAAAGCACGTGTAAGAAAGACTCTCTTGCTTCTGAGCAAAGTAAAAACCAAAAAAATCAAAAATAAAAACACTCAGAGGCTGGTTGGCACCGATTCTTTGGAAGGCAGCTGTGTTCACCTCCCTGAAGCCTGAGCTATGCTGGTGTGTTGGGAAGTTATTGCTTTATTTTATCTGCATTAGTCTCCTATTGCTTGGAAGCTGAGCAGTAAATAACCCAGGGGAGGTCAATTCTGCCTCGGCTCAGACACAAGAGGCTGCTTTGGTGGCTCGGTGTGGTATTGTTTGCTTCCTTTGGGGAACTTCACTTGTTTACAACACTGCTTATAAACGCAGTAGAGAAGGAGAAGGCACAAGCTTTCTGGGTAATGTGGGAGCTCAAGTCATGCTATGAAGCAGCCAGTTGCTGCTTCTGGAGGATTCACCTGGGGGAGGTGGAAATTCACTTCCTTATAAATTAAGTGAATAAAATACTGGATTAGCTATGGAGGCTGATGGCTTCTTAGACAGCAGCAATGTCGGCACCCTCTGCCAAAGGCTCTTGCTCAGCCGCAGCGGGATCCTGACTACAGCTAGTCAGGAAATTAGTTTTTGTTTTGTTAGTTTTCATCGAAGTTTGTCTTCAAAATTGTGTGTGGAGGGGTGGGGGGAACCAGCATTTTGAGAGTTTGGGGCAACTGAAAATTTTTAGTTTCAAACCCAACTGAAAAATGT
This sequence comes from Gopherus flavomarginatus, assembly GCF_025201925.1. Taxonomy (NCBI): domain Eukaryota; kingdom Metazoa; phylum Chordata; order Testudines; family Testudinidae; genus Gopherus; species Gopherus flavomarginatus. The sequence continues at coordinate 4,773,253 of NC_066641.1, forward strand.
TGGAGTTTGGTTGCTGGAAACCAAACCATTTTACTTTTAGGGAGTGGTGGTGGAGGGGTCAGCTTTTGATGAAAATCTGAACATTTTTGACAAAAGTGGGCAATTTTCATGAAAATTTCCGTTGTGTCAAAGTGGTTTTTCATGGGGGGAGAGACAAAAAAACAAACAAACAAACAAAACCATCTACACACACACACACACTCACACACACACACAGCTGTCACCCTGCACAGAAGCTTTCTATAATACTGCCTATGGGGATACCCTTTGCCACAATGTCTCCTTTCTTGGTGTTTCGTTTGCCTCTGGTGTGTGCTTAGCTGAGGGTCAAACTGAAATTTGTTTTCAGCTTTTTGGCACTACCAGCAAACTGAAAAAGCATCAATTCACTCAGTGTTAGCCCCAGACCTGCCCGCGCTTACTCGCAAGTGTAATGTTACTCATAGGTGGGCTGGGAAATTGGGGACTGCAGCCCAGATAACCAATGACTGGGAGGACCATGGGGTTCCACCCAGAGTGACGCGCAGGAAGCTAGGTCTGTCCCCCAAGGTGAACATTTAACAGGGAATTTACTCTGTAAGCATGACCGCTGGTCAGAATTTCCAACTGACGTTTTCCTGTCAGAAAATGTCAGTTTGTTAAAAGCGATACACTGCGTGGATTTCAACAACATTTCATTCTGGAAGAAGAATTGGAAAAAAAAATCATGTGGTTAAAGTCAAAATGGCTTGTTTACAATCAGTTTGGAATGGAACTTTTTGATTTTTTTTTTTCCATTTTGAAATGACTTCTTTTTTTTCAATTTTTAAACATTTTGTGATTTATAATATGAAGAAGGTCAAAATCGAGAAACAAATGTTTTGATTTAATTGGAATGGGTAAAAAAGCAGAAATTCATTTTGCAAGAAATTTCATAGGTTTTTTGGAGGGTTTTTTTTTGTTCAGTTTTAGAACAGTAAAAAAATCAGAAATGTGGATTTGCCCATGAAATGGCAAGTCCAGTTCCCAGCCAGCATTAGCTGAGAGGTAATAGGAAAACATTACAATCCCTTTCTACTCAGGTCACTGCTTGCCAGTCCTCAACTTTAACAAACTAAGGAAGAGTTGCATAATGAACTCAAGTATCCAAGTATTTTGTAACTAGAACCAGTCGGCCATTTTCCATAGAATCTGAGTGTGGTCAGAAAATGCTGTTTCATCAAACACACAACGTTTTACAGAAACGTGCTGGGTTTGGTGAACAGAGCTCGAGGGGACCCTGCCTGCTTTCCTGCCGGCTTGCCTGGCTGCCTGTTGGGGACCAGGATCCACATCTCCAGGGCAGTCATCATGCAGATGGCCTGGGGAGGTGATCCCAAGTCGACCCTACCTGGATGCAACAGACACAAATATCAAAAAGGGTGGTCTTTGACTGGAAGGATTCATAGATTCGAAGGCCAGAAGGCAGCATACTGGTCATCTAGGCTGACCTCTTGTATCACATCGGCCAAAGAACTCCCCCAAGGTAATTCCTGTTTGATCTAGAGAATATCTCTTAGAAATGATCATTTTCTCACTCTCCTACTCATAAGAACAACCATACTGGGTCAGACCAAAGGTCTGTCAAGCTCAGTCTCCTGTCTTCCGACAGTGGCCAATGGCAAGTGCTCCAAACAAACAAGTCTCCTGTCCCTCCAAACAATCCGCCTTCCCAGGTAGCTGTCTCTTCCTTCTACTTACAGCTTCAATGCTGCCCCTTACTCTTCAAAATTACTTTATTTGTTCCGATACCTCTATCCTCCACAATGCCTTTCATTTGTGAGCCCTGAGGAACTCCATCATAGATGATGATTTAATGAAACTCAAACAATTCTTTTAAATCACTGTTTTGAGACTGGATTTTCATCTCAGCCCCCAGTGCTATTGTCCTATTTTGTTTTGTTTGGCTAATTTGGACCTTTCTCCTCTTTCTGTTGTACAGCGCTGAGCACCGTCAGCCCTCATAGAGGGCTGATCCTACTGAGTTTGTACATTGCACCTTTCATCCTGAAGGATTCTGAAGTGCCCTACAAACTGTACAGTACAAACACCACCATTGAAATACCTCCTCCTCTGGGATGGTGAGTGACAACCAATCAATGCAAAGAGCATGGCACAACAGAGTACACCTGGCTCCTCCTCTTGTGTGTGTACAAAGCACTTTTCACAAGACTGAATCTAGTTTTTCTGAGGTCGGAGCTAAAAAGCACCACCCAAGAAACTACCTGGAGAGTGTGAGATTCCTAATTCGGAAGGATGGACAGCTGAGCTGGCTCTGTCAGAATACAAATATATAAGTCAGAGGTCTGAGTCTTTCACAGCTGATTCTTGGATCACTATGCCATCCCCTCTATTCCCAGAAGTCCTGATAACACGATTTCCCAGATTCACTGCAGCCTTGTTCTTTACTCTCTATAATTCCAGCAACGTGCACTTGCCCTATCACCAGGAGCTTCCTCTCAGAGAACTTAACATGTATGCTCACCATGTGTTGAGAGAATATGCCCCCCACCACCTCCATCCCCTCTCCAGAGCATCATTCATTGATATTCTGATATCACTTTAACTTGGATTAGTAGGTGCATTGCCAGCAGATTGAGGGAAGTGATTATTCCCCTCTATTTGGCACTGGTGAGGCCACATCTGGAGTATTGCATCCAGTTTGGGGCCCTCCACTACAGAAAGGATGTGGACAAACTGGGGAGAGTCCAGCAGAGGGCAACAAAAATAATCAAGGGACTAGGGTACATGACTTATGAGGAAAGGCTGAGGAAAAAAGGTTTATTTAAACTGCAGAAGAGAAGAGTGAGGGGAGATCTGATAGCAGCCTTCAACTACCAGAAGGGGGGTTCCAAAGAGGACGGATCTAGACTGTTTTTAGTAGTGTCAGATGACAGAACAAGGAGCAATGGTCTCAAGTTGCAGTGGGGGAGGTCTAGGTTGGATATTAGGATAAACTTTTTCACTAGGAGGGTGGTGAAGCACTGGACTGGGTTCCAGGGAGGTGGTGGAATCTCCTTCCACAGAGGTTTTTAAGGTCAGGCTTGACAAAGCCCTGGCTGGGATGATTTAGTTGGGGTTGGTCCTGCTTTGAGCAGGGGGTTGGACTAGATGACCTCCTGAGGTCCCTCCCAACCCTGATATTCTATTAATAGGATGAATGCCCCCCATGCCTAGATCCCCTTTTGAAAATGAGATTTAGGCTCCTAAATCAGTTAGGCTGACAGCAGCAATGCCTAAATACATTTTAAAATCTGGGCCTTGGTTGCTCATCTATAACACGGGGATGAAAGCACTGCCTTGCCTCACGAGGGTACGGTGAGGATAAATACACTGAGGATAAAACAGACGGTAAGGTGCACAAATACTGTGGTGAGGGGGGGAAGATACATGCCAATACATTCACCTGCAATGCCAAGAAAAGGCCTATGTTCCAAAACAGTGACTTCTTCCCTCTCCCGACACACACATTGGCCAACAGAAGGAGCTATGTTGGTTTATTAGGGCATGAATCCTGCCCATTCCTTTTTAGCTGCAGATTACAAACTCATGTTTGAGGCAAGAAGGAGAAAAATTGCACAGTGCCTCCAGAGGTTTCAGAGGATTCCTATACTCATTGCTTCTGCGAGGAAACACTAAGTTTGATAAATTTATGGAGGGGATGATATGGTGGAATAGCCTAATTTTGGCAATTAATTGATCTTTGACTATTAGCGGTAAATATGCCCAATGGTTTGTGATGGGATGTTAGATGGGATGGGATCTGAGTCACTACAGAGAAGTCTTTCCTGGGTGCTGGCTGATGAGTCTTGCCCACATGCTCAGAGTTTAGCTGATCACCATATTTGGGGTCGGGAAGGAATTTTCCTCCAGGGCAGATTGGCAGAGGCCCTGGGGGTTTTTCCCCTTCCTCTGCAGCATGGGGCACGGGTCACTCGCTGGAGGATTCTCTGCACCTTGAAGTCTTTAAACCACGATTTGAGGGCTTCAGTAGCGAAGACATAGGTCAGGGGTTTGTTACAGGAGTGAGTGGATGAGATTCTGTGGCCTGCATTGTGCAGGAGATCAGACTAGATGATTATAATGGTCCTTTCTGACCTTAGTTTATGAAAGCTCTGTTCATGCAGCACCATGAAATACATTTTTATGAGGCCTGGACAATCTGCATCTGAGTTTCTGGATGCTTGTCAGTTCTGAGCCTTTGCTCCCTCTGAGGGTTGTTAAGGATAATCAGCATGTACAGGTTCCCCTCGAAGGCAACCTCAGTAGAGACCATAAGGATTGGCTAGACAGTGGAGGGATGGAGTCCTCATTGCAGGGCAGATGTCCATTGTGGGGAATACTGTGGGAAGGAGTGTTCTCTTTGATTCCCACATTTCAGCAACAAGAATTAAAAGCACAGGACAGAAACACAGATCGAAGCCAGCATGTTTTATTTTAAAAGCATAAAAGATTCATCGTTTCGATTTCTTTCAACAAAACGGTACAGACAGGTCTTAGCTACATGGTGCTCATAGCTGGATTGCAGCGTTCAAATGCAGAACCTAGCTCACTTGTTTTCCTGGAGAGAAATTCAATAGATAAGAAGGTAGACTTTCAATCAATACCCAAGTCAGTGTAGAACTGGCATGCTGCACAGAATCTATGCTCGGAAAGAACAGCCTCCAGAGCAGAGGGAAGATGAGAATCCAGGAAGCCAGATAAAAGCAACTTGTATGTTTACTCTCATTGTATTGACATACCACAGAAGAGCCCCAGCCAGGGATCAGGTTCCCGCTGTCTTCAGAGCAGTGCAAACACAGAACAAAATGATGCATCCTATCCCAAGGAGCTTACAGGATAAGACGGGAAACTGTGGGTGGTTACAGGCAGCTCATCGGACAATGGGATCATATTGGCCAGAAGCTGATGTCAAAGGAGAGTTGGGTTTGTGGATGTTTTCAGGGAGCTCTGTCCAAGCGTGAGGGTCAGTACGGGAGAAGGCACAAAGGTGCTTGTTTGAAAATGGGATACCTGGGCAAGCTGGCATCTTGGGCTGGTCACAGGTGGGAGTCACATCTTGGTTGTGAACGAGAGATGATAGGTCAGGTGGGGATAGGCTGAAAGTGAAGCTAAGCAGCTCCTGTTTGATGCAATAGACAAGGGGGAACCAGGGCCAGGATGCAAGAGAGGGGTGACATGGGCAAAGTAACAGGCTAGGAGAATGATCTTTTCGGCAACATGCTGAACGGATATGAGCGGAGCGAGAGTGCCTGGGTGCAGGCCAGAGAAGAGGGCACAGCAGTCATCAAGAAGTGAGCGGACAAGAGCCTGGGTGGATGGGTAGGAAAGTCCATATCTCATAAGTTAGGCAGAAAGAATCTGCAAGAATGAGACCTAGCCTGGAAGTGAGGACATAGAGAGAGGTTGGAGTCAAAGATGACGCCCAGGTTACAGGTCTGAACACCAGGCAGGATGGTAGTTTTATCCACAGTGACTGAGAAAGGAGGTAGCAGGAAGGGTTTGAGGGGAAGGGGAGAAAATAAGAGCTCTGTCACCTCAATCTCTCCAGATGCTCACCTTTATTACCTGAGACAGCCAGGCCTGAGGCAGGAATCTTGGGCTGAATGGCTAAAGAGGGAAGTTCTGATGGACTGGATGTCTTAGGGGATGGGAACAGAAGACATGGCATTTAGGGAATGAATAGTCCATCTTCCTGCTAGGTATCCCTGGAGTCTTTCGTGTCTAGGTGACAGAGAGCCAGTCCCATGATGAATGGTGGCTGCAAGGAGAAGCATTACTGTTGGCTCTCTGGAAGACAGAGGCCTACGTTAAACCCAACTGGCGCTTGAATTGGCAGCTTGAGCAGAGCCCGAAGACTGAATGGGCCAGATAGGGACTGAGGACCAGATTGTTTAGCTGCCTAAAGATGCAGAGAGGTGTCAAGTGAGATTTTCAAAAGCTCCTAAGCAGGTTAGGTGCCCAAGGCCTAAGTACCTTTGAAAATCAGGCCTTGGAGTCTCCTCTCAATGCTGCTGCTGGTTCCCCGACCTAGGAGGGAGGCCCAAAGGGAGGTCGGTATGGCTTGTAACTTGCATTATCACTGACGAAACTGCCCCTTTTCTGTGGGGGAAGCTTTCACTTGCAGGGGTTGAAAATCTGATACCTTTCACCTATGTTTAAAAGAGTGAGCCCAGGAAATTCTGCCCCTGGAGCTAGACTTGCCAACCCTCTAGGACTGCCCTGGAGTCTCCCGGAATCGGCATCAATCTCCTGGTGACTATTGAAAGCAATCCAGGTTATTTTAAGAAAACGACATGATGTCATGCTGGGGGGTGGGGAAATCCCCCGGAATAGCTTCAGCCAGAGTTGGCAACCCTACCTGAAGTGCTGAGACTACAGACTCTATTCTCTCCTCATTAATATTACTCAGAGTTAGGCATGATGAGAAAACATATAATGAAATGGGGAATATTTCCAGACAGCTACAGTACAAACCCAGAGCCGCAGAAATTGAATAAATCTGGAGTTGGAGAAAGCTCCGATTTACTCCTGCTCCTTTGTAATAAACATGCAGTTCCTCTTTGAGTCTTGCGAAATTCTCATTGTCAACAACATCCTGTGGCAGTGAGTTCCGCAGTCTGTCTGTGCATTGTGTGAAAAAGTATTTCCTCCTACCAGTTTTGAATTTGCCACCTCTTAATTTCATTTACTGTCCCCTTGTTTTCAAGTCATGACACAGGGAGAAGAGAAGCTCCCAACACAACCAGTCTCAGCACTATCAACCAACCCTTGCACCAGTATGAAATTAACTGCAAAATGCTCTGAAATTATTTTGAAAATAAATATCCCCTCAGCGGAGCCTCTTGGCTAATCCCTGTGTCTGATGAAAATGAAGCTGTGACAGCATCCATACTCATTGTTCAAAGGGAATCTCCTGTTCAAATTCCTAATTAAGTTTCTTTCCTTCTCCCTCTCGCTCTCTTTTTAATGGTGCTTGCAGTTTTAAATCGATTGGAATTAATAGACTCTGATTTGCAGTGTAATTATAAACCAGTCAGATTACAATAGGCAGAGAACAGGCTCATTTACTGCCCAAGACAAGCCAGAGATTCCTGCTGCTTACAGTACACTGTGACACGGCTGTGCTAGTGGAGGTCAAGCTGAGGGACACTTAGCAAGGGCTTTCAGTGACTGCACATTGGTATGTTACCATGATGTGTAGCTTGGGTCTACTGAGTAGAGCACTATGGGAACCGAAATTTCTGTTTCATGGGAAATTTTACATTTTTTTTAATTGTTCCAATTTGGAATGAAATGTCAAATTTCTAAATTTCCAGCAAAATAAACATATCATAGAATATCAGGGTTGGAAGGTAACTCGGGAGGTCATCTAGTCCAACCCCCTGCCCAAAGCAGGACCAACTCCCAGACAGATTTTTGCCCCAGATCCCTAAATAGCCCCCTCAAGGACTGAACTCTCAACCATGGGTTTAGCAGGCCAATGCTCAAACTATCCCTCAATATTTTGTTTCAATTTTGACCTTTTAAAATTATTTTAAAAAGTATAATATAGAATAAATTTCAAAACAAAGCTGCTTTGAAATAAAAAACAAAAAAATTGAAACGTTCCATTTTGAAAAAGGTCGAAACGGGACATTATCGAAACGCTGCTGTTTCGATTTTGTTTCCCCTTCCCTTCCCTTTTTTTCCATTCAAATTGACACATTCCTTCAGAAATTTTGGACTTCAACGGAACAGCATTTTCCAACAGAAAAATGTTCCATTGGAAAATTTTCCACCAGCTCTGCTGTTGACTTTAAACCCAGACCTTCAAACCTGCTAATCTCTGGGCCCATTTCTCTGCTATGTCACCTTGCTTCACTGCACACTAGACCTACTAAATTTTTAGTGCAGCTTATGCCCTTGCTCTAACCTATTAAATTAATTCCCCCTTTTCTGTATGAGGCCCAGAATAAGTGTACCAGTGAGTCCAGGGATTTATGGCATGAAGCTGTCACAATGTCACCTGTTAATCTCTCATAACTGCAGCCCCTTTTCATCCCAAACGTGACCAAAGAGGAATTGAGCCACCTGAGGTGAAAAGTGGGAACTGCACTTGCAGCCCATGGCCTGGCATGGAATGAAGGATGTCTTAGCCAGCTGGTTGCTGCCAGCAGAGGTGTGGGTGTACTGAAACAGTTGTGTGGGGATTTAGAGGTGTTGTTGGATGTAGGGAGGTCTCCATTTTACATCTAGGGGCCAGTAATAAACCTGGAGGTGCCTGAATAACGATTGTGTAGTTCATTGGGAATTCTGAGGGGAAGGGGGAACAGTTTTGCTTTGTGTTAAACCAAAAAGGAAACTTTTTTTTTTTTTTTAAATTTTTGGATAAAAAAGTTTAAAAATTATTGAGATGGGTCGAAATTAAACATTTGGTTTGACCTGACTAGGAATGTTTCATTTCGGTTTTGGGAAGGAAAAGAGGGCTTGAGTTGCAAAACCCTGAGGAAGCTCCCTGTAGCCCTTAGCCCAGTGATTAGGGGACTCATTTGGGACGAGGGAGACCCAGGCAGACTTCTCTCCTCTGCCTGAGGTGGAAAAGAGATTTGAACTTAGGTCACCCGTAAGGCAAAGGAATGTCCTAGCCCTGTGCTACCAGAATGGTCAGTGTGGAGTTCTTTCAGTCTGTCCAGTTCCACTTTGTATAATTAGCAGTTGCAGCAAGGACTTGAATGTGAGTCTCCAACATCCTAAGTGAATACCCCAGTTCTCACTCCCAGTCTCTGGCCAAGTGGCTATTCATTGTCATTATGAATTGTCACTCTGACTCTCAGATTTTCTGAGTCTCAGTCCAGTGCTCTACCCATTTGGCCATGCTGCCTGCTGCTGGGAGTTGCATCTAAACCATGCTGGATTTTCTCTGAGTGCCCAGTAAAGGTACTAGGAAGAATACAACCTCCCCAGTCGAAATTTGGTCAGAACCTCCAGAATCACAGCCCCTGTCTTTGTGAAAAGAGACTTTCAGATTTTAATATCCACTAGCAGTCAGGATTTTGGGCTGACATCTCCGGCAAAAGATGGTGGGTCAGATTCCTGCTAGGGCCCCTTCTCATAGCTCCAGAGTCCTGGCACAGAGATATGGCAGAGGATGGAGACAGGGTAGCATGGAGAGGCCCATAGGCTGCTGTAACTTGAAGCAAAATGCACAGTTGCATCAGTCCGTGAGGCAGCTCAGAATTGGGGAGGTAAAAACATGGTTAGAAGGTATCCTGCAATTTCCTCCTGTGCTGTGTAGAAACTGGGCCTGTACTGCCAAAGTTACATGCTCCGTAGTGGTGAAGACTCATGGGGAGAGGTTGGTTCAGGGCTGACTGCTACAAATGCTTTGGGGTAGATTTGATTAAATAGCTACATAGTTTTTGTAATTTGTTTGTGTTCCAGTGTGGAATAAAATGAGCCCAAAGCCAAAGCAGGGGGATCAGTGAGGTCCAGTCTGTAGCAACCTGCCTAGAACTTGGATGGAGGGAGCACGGGTTTCAGTTGGGGAGAGTTTGGCAAAGCACTGAGCAGTCAGTCTGTGTGCACATGGCTGGAATGTCAACTAGAGTTGAAAACTCTGCAAATAAGTCTATTAATGAAGAGTCAGTGTAGTTTTAGAAACACGGAGTCCTCTCCTGTTATTTCCCAGGATATGAAACACATCCAATGGATAGGACATGAGAATAGAACTTGTTTCATCCCTGCCACTGGCTCATTTTGCTAGGCTAAGTCACTCCTCCATGCCTTGTATAATGTGAGGTAATGACACACCAACCCTCTTCTGTAAACCCTGAGATCTACAGAGTGTTCACCACCTACCAATCCATTAGCTTTGGGTAGGCTCAGCACTGCACAGGATTCATCCCTAACTGCTAATTATTATCTTTTAAAAAAACAATAAAAAGGAAAATGAACAAACATTAAAAACCAGCTGAAGTTTTGCAGGGAGCATTGGACCATGCTACACTAGGGGATATTCTGCTGTTTCCTGTGTTTTTCTTCCTCCCCGTTGTCATTATTACCAGGCATATTTGCATGAAAACAGGATCTTTGTTGCTCATGTCCCAGACGTGCCATTGCATTTAGTGGCTGCGAAGATTGTAACAACCGCAGGTGATGAATAAGATGCTGGAGCAGATGGCTGTAGTAATTAAAAATATGGGACTAGCTTTCCCTATCACATATGGGACACAGGGAAATACTGCTTCTAAATGGCACCTTGTGTAGATGTTTCCAGAGAAGACCAGGTCTATTGGTGGATGAGAGACGTGAATGGTTGGGTGCTACAGGTTGCTCGTGCCTAAGGTTACAGAGTTTGAGATTTCCCTGCTAAATGAAATAATTAGACTGTAGCCTCTTAAGGGCATGCCGTGTGCCTTTTTTCAAGTGTACACAGTGTCTGGAGTCCTAACTGCTGCGACATCTGAATCAGAGGTTCCTTCGTATGTTGGCGAAGAGCACATTGGAGATGCCTTAATAGGCACAAATTACACAGATCGGGTTTTCATTTCCTTTCAAATCTGATCTAAAATGGTCTCCTCTACCTTTTAATGTCTCTTTCCCTCTGTTTTAATTTTTTAACTCACTCACGCCATTAGCTCCAGTGTATTGGGGATGGAGTTTTCATGAGACAATATACCCAATCAACTTGTGTTGATTTTTAATGGTGCTTCTTGACTTGCAAATATTCATAAGTTATCCACCATTAAGGCACCGAGGTCTAATTCCAATCTCCCTTACATAGATGTAACCCCCTTTTTCCTCATTAATGCTGGCTGAGCAAAAGGAGAAGCAGATGCATAAACTTTTATCCTACTGCATGACCCACGGCCTCTTGCAAACTGTGTTTTCTGGATTCTTTTAGAGCACAAAGTCTTGGATTTAAGGCCTATTATAAGCTAATTGCCTCCCTGTTGAAAATCAGATGTCCAAATCACTCAAATGGCCTGTACGGTTTTCATAATAGCCATTTAATTCAGCGGGCAGAAGGGCAGAGAACTTTCCCAGGGAAAGGTAATACATGTAAATTGAAAAATGTAATGGGAGTTTGGGACACAGTTATGCGTGGCAGGTCTGCCAGATGCAATTAAACTCATAGCTCCATTATGGCAGGATAATAGGGCCCACTGTAGATCATCAGAATAAAGTCCTCATTTGTTTTTACATTAAGGCTAAAACAACCCAACACAATGGTGTCACTTCCCTCCCCCAAATGAATAGGGCTCTGGCCACCTTCACTTCTACAGCGCCAAGCCCCAAGGCTCGATGGCCCTCTGAGCTGGAAGGATCAACCCTACCCCAGAGTCTGCCTCAGGGCACAGGTTATTGGCTAACCAGAAACATAGGCACAATAACAAAATTAAAGAATTCCTCTTCCCCCTGCCAGGGCTACAGGTCCCTGGGTGTGCTGACCCTGCAGTCGTGGGTGTGATTGAAGTTCTTGTTCCCCAACTCACCTGCTTAGAAGTCACCAAGTAGCTAAGTTTTTGCCCCCAGACCAAGAATTCCTACAGGAGCCTGCCTGTTTCCTGGGGTTCCTTAGCCCAGCTATGCTCGTGCTGGCCTTTAGAAAGACCAATACCCCAACCGCAACTGCAACGTACTAAGGCGTTGCAACACTGAGACTGACAGCAGCTAAGAAGGGGATCCACAGAAGCCAGCATGCAAGGCGGGGAGCTGCCTAAGATAGCCAATGGAAGATGCTGAGGAGAGGATTGTGGCCCACACCCCATTCCTCTTGGGGAGTTAGGCACCTCAATATTTATGGGGATCTGGATTTTAAGCACCTAATTCCCATGGGAGTTAGGCACCTTATTACCTTTGAGGATCTGGACCCAAATTTCTCTCATGGAACCATGCCTCAGTGTTTTCCTGCTATCACCTGACCCCTAGCCCCACAGCCTCAGCTAGGGGGGGCAGCTGACTTGTCACAGGTGGGGTTGGGCCCATCTTCCCTTAAGCTGTTCCACTTTGTGTAAATAAGCAAATATTCATTGGGCCAGAGGCAGAGCAAAAATGGCTTTAGAGCCTAGTGGGTAGGGCCCTTCCCTGGGATGTGGGAGACCCAACTTTCCCACATATCAGGAGAAACGCCCGAACCGCTGGGTCACTGGCTGGAACAGGGCAGGTTCTCTCTCTCTCTCTGCTTCTGTGTGAGAATCAACCCAGTTGGCTCAGGCATGTGACTTCAGGAAAGTGTTCATGGTTGGGAATCCCAAGGAGAGGTCGGCATCTCCTCTCAGCTCAGAGCTGGGCACCGAACTCTCTTGGATGGGCAGGGCTTGGGCTCTGGCCATTCCTTGGCATTGCCTCCTGGCTAGCATAGGCAGCTCCCTGCTCAGCACTCTGACTTCTTCTCAGAATCCCATTCTTCAGCACCTATCTCTCCTCCGCTCATGCATTGTACAGGGCGCATGGGGGCTGTGAATTCCATTGGGTGGCAGGGTGTCTAAAAGTTATCTGGTGCATCACTGAGCACTGGATTGCCTAAGTCCCTTTGTGGATTTAGCTCAGAGTGTCCACATGGGGGAGCTATTCCCGAATAGCTTATTGCACAATAACTATGCCAATCAATTTCTCAGTGTAGACATGACCTAACATCTGTCACATGTGCTTTGTTCTCGCCTCCTCTCCCCAAGACAGCCAGCTTCTGATGCTAAAGTGCCCGACTGACAGACCATTTGACATGGATGGGAATCCTTCCATTGACTTCAATCAGCTTTGGCTCAGATCCTAGCTTTGGAGAGAGACCACGACCAGTTGTGGGATGCGGGGGGTTGGGAAGTAGATTCTTTGTCCTTCCCCTTAATGGCTCTGTTTGGCCACTTTCACTGTCTTTTTTTAATTCTTCTAAGAATGCATTAACTCTCCCCAAAGTCTAAATAACCGGCACTAAGCCAAATCCCCATTGTGCAGTACGAAACATTTAAGGAATGTGGCTTTTAGTCTTTTTATCTGGCAGCTACGATGCTGCTCACTAGTCATGCTGAAGTCTAGGCAATCAGGCTGCAGAGGAGAGGGTAGAGAAAGCTGTCCCGGAGCTGGGACCCACGCTGGCCTCCAGGAGAGAAAACAGACACGGGGCATGGGATGTCAGGAACACAATAAAAGTGGCTTTAATTCATTTCACAGAAATTCAATTGCCATAATGGACATGTGCTGTTGGGTCTCTATTGTTGGCAGAGATAGAAACACCTCCTCTGATGGGAGGTTTAAAATATAGAAGAGAATGTGGGATAAGCATACTTCATGCACACAGGGATACTCTGGGAAGGTCACTGAAACAAACCCGTAATCACTGGGTGTGGCTGAAGCTCATGTAGACACGCCCAATATGGTTTTAATCTCGTTAGCTTGCTTACTGCTAGCAGTGACGCCATGAAAGCGTGGGCTATACAAGCCCTCCTGGGACCCTGAGCTGCTAGGGTTTCGCTGCTACCCGCTAGGTCAGATATGGCTGCACTCGGGTGACCAGATGTCCCAATTTTATAGGGACCATCCCTATTTTTGGGTCTTTTCCTTATATAGGCTCCTATTACCCCCCACCTCGGTGCTGATTTTTCACATTTGCTGTCTGTTCACCCTAGTCTGCACCATTCGTAGTCACTCCTCTGCTTTCAATGCACACTTATCCAAAGAATGCAAGAGATGTTTTCCTTTGTTTCCTTTGTTGTAACTGGTTTCAAAAAAAAGTTAGAAAAGTTCATGGAGAATTGGTCCATCAGTGGCTACTAGCCAAGATGGTCAGGGATGCAACCTCATGCTCTGGGTGTTCCCAAGCCTCTGACTGGGACGAGATGACAAGGGATGGACGGGTGGGATGACAAGGGATGGATCACTCAATAGTTTCTTATGAGATTGAGGGGCTGGAATAAAAGCCAGATGGTTGGATCCAGATAAAACAGAAAATGTGGGGGGTCCTCCAAAAGTCCTAAAGGAGTTGGGCACCCACAGATTGGCATCTCACGCTCCTTTTAAAGCCACAGCCAAAAAAACCAGTTGAGTGAGATTAATGCATTTTTGGGGTTACAATTAGTAAAGAAGCAGCTGCTGAAATGGGACCATGAAACCACCCAACCCAGCCAGAGGTGTTGGAGACAGAGCTCTCATTTGTGGGGTTTGATGACCTCTAGGAAAAGAGTCACGTTTTCCTGAGATGCATCTGGTGTGACCAGCACCCCGTGTTTTTAATGTGAGGTGGTAGCCTTCTGGCTGAGCTCTTGCTGCCTCGGGATTTTATCCCTGCACAAATCATTGGTCCCAGTGGGAACATATCATGTCTAGCCCATGCAGAAGCCAGAGCTCCCTGCTGGCTCCAGGTTGCCTGCAATTCCCTCGTGCCTGCTTTTAAACCATATGCTAAGGAACAAGCACGAACAACAGATCTGGAACGTTGCTAATAGACTCCTAGTGCCCCCATGGGCCAATTCCCACACAGTGTATTGCCTTTCCACAGTCTGCTGAGGGTAATCAAATCCGGTACTTGCTAACGACTCATCTGATCTCTCCCACAGATATTGCAGCGAGGAGTAAAGGAGCGTGTATTTTTGCTTCAGGTTAAGTGTCTGGACCCAATTCCCTCTCTCCCTCCCTTTGGGCAGCAGGTGGCAGTTCCCTATATCCCATAGCGAGGATCCGGGGAAGTAACAGATTTGGAATTATGAATTTTGCAAATTTGTCCGGTTGCCTTTGTGGCCTGAAATGCGCGCACACTGTTTCTCTGAATATGTGTACGTGTGTGCAATATCTGGGAGGTCCTGGAAACAGAAAGTGTTACCAAAACCAAACATAACATTCATGTTTTCTAGTGGAAAAAAATGGAACCTGAACTTTTCTGTGATTTTTATTTGTTTGTTTCTTCTGAAAACTTTCACAGGAAATAACTTTTGTGTTCTAAGCAGCTCTAATTACAGGACATTCAGAACCCCTCTGGTTCTCCAGGGCTTCCGTAAGGGCTCATAAATCTTAGCAAATATTTTCTCTAACCCAATCTGTAGATTGGAGAAACTGAGGCAGGCGGGAGATGAGGTGACTTGCTCAAGGCTGCACAGGGATGCGACAATAAAATCCAAATTATGCATACTTCCTCTCCTGTTCCTGATCCCATAACATCGTCGTGGCAAATACAGCAATTGCTTGCTTGGCAACATAATGCTGGGAAAACATTTAATGTATTTCTATTGCTTCCTGTACAATTTAATAGAACTCAGTTGTTCTCCATGTCTACTGAAAGAAAGACAAGAATTAATGAGCTTAATTTGCAACTAGGGAGATTTTATTTCGATAGTAGGAAAACTTTGTAATTATTAGGGTAGTTAAGCTTTGGAACAGGCTTCCGAGGGATGTTGTGAAATCCCCGTCATTGGAGGATTGTAAGAACAGGTTGGATAAACACTTGTCAGGAATGGGCTAGGTTTACTTGGTCCTGTGTCAGTTCAGGGGATTGGCTGACCTCTTGACCTCCCTTCAAGCCCATCAGGGCTGTGATTCTAGAGACAGGAGAAAGAGGCAGCCCCAGGTGAGAACCAGCTCTCTACATTTCTCTGGCAACAACCCACCACTTCAGAGTCACCGCTCCTGAGCTCTGAGTATGAAAAAATGTGATGGAGTTTTTTTATCTGTCTTAGATCTCCATTTCTGGGGTACTCACAGACTAATCTGTAACTGATTTGTCTTCCTAGCACCCCGTGAGAAGTAGGGCAGTGCTGTTGTCCCCATTTTAAAGATAGAAACCACGGCCCAGAGCAGCCAAGTGGTTTGCTCAGGATCTCACCATGAGCCTGCAGCAGCTCAGGGGGTTGCACCCAGGGTTCCTAAATCCCAGGTTAAGGCTGTAGCAGGAGCAGAGCAAATTCTCTTGTGCCCCTTCCTTCAGAACACCTACAGTGTGACCTGATCTTGCTGCTTGAAGAGCTGTGTTAACTCTTTGTGTTAATGCTTTGCCGCATGAATTGCAGAATTGAATGTGCTTAATTAGGTTTTCTTTCCTCCCCACTCTGCCCCCAAGGGGTTAGGTGAGGTTAACAATGTTTTTGCAGTTGTTCTAACAGTTGACTGTTGAAGGCTGAATGTAGCAGATTGAAATCTCTGGCTGCAAGGGTCATAGGAAAGACAGAAGTCATTTAGGGGGAACTGAGCGTGGTGGAGGAAGAAGGATCGACCTGAGGAAAGAAGAGCTGGATAATGAATTCTTTTCAGCCCACCAAGTGCCCTAATCGTCACAGGGCCAGACGTGCTTTGGCTGTTATGGCTAGTTAGTTTAGTTTATGACTCTCTTTGTCCACTGTTCAATACAGGTTTGAAAGAAGGCAATAGACTCTGTGTAGTCATCCCACACTGCCCGCACAGGGTAAGCCCCTGGGAGAATCCTGGGTGAAGTGGTTACAAGTGCCTAACCACTGGCCCATCCTTCCTCTCTGGCAGCTTCTTCATCATCCAAAACGAAGATTGGATTCTCCATCCTGATGGGGTCTCATTCACCCCACTGCCTGCAACACCCAGCCAGTTTTCATCAGCAGCCTCCAGACCCTCACACACTGGCCAGCTACACCGGGGCAATTCCTAGCTGTGTGGATGGAGGATGTCAGATCCAGGAGGCATCTCCCCCCTTCAGCACATGGCAACGGCCCTCACTTCTGGCATCGCTATTTCAGGAGGTAATTTTCCAGCCCCTCACCCCTGTTCTAGCATTGTTTTTGAAGCCTTTAAAGGAGATGCTGAAATTCTGGCTTCTGAATGTACTTAATCCTACCATGGGTCACATGTTTTCCTAGCCTGAAAAAGCTTTTAATCCTTATGGAGTCAAGGCACTGTCCTTGAGTAACAGGTGTTACCATTTCTCCATGCCAAAGAACATGAATGGACGGAAGTGACTGTTGGAGAGAGCTATTAATTTAGCAAGGTTCACTCTGGTGGATACTTATGGGATAATCTGTTCATTTATGGACCCTTGTTTTTTTTATTTAATCAGCCTCATTAGATCCGGATGCTCTTTAATACAGCAGCCTGTAATGAGCACATCTTCTTTTACACCATGAGACCTTTAACGACCACAGAGCAGATGGGTCCCTGTGTTAACCTCTCTTGAGAAGGGCAATGTTTCCAATTGTTTTTCATCCAGCTCATAAGCCACAAATGTTAAGCTTCTCTTTGTATTCCATTCAGGGGAAGTCATCGCTGAAGGGAGCCATTTGATCTAACCAGCAGGTCTCACTGCTGAGGTTATAATTACACTGGAATTCGAAGCCCTGTGAGATTTGCAGCCCTTCAGATGAAACATTTTAGGGGATAGAAAAAGAGAGAAAGGGAAAGTCAAGTATTTGCAAGAGTGTAACCGCACAGCATTGTGTTCGATGCACCCTGCCCTCTTTTCCCTCTGGGGGCTGGCTGCTGGGATTTTGTTTCTCCTTTTGTTGTTCTCATTTTCTGTGTGTGACTAGAAGGAATGAGCTCAATGACTGTCTTTTCCAGATTGCAACAATAATGTGGCCATTTATTACAGGCGCCTGCCTCATTGCTCATGTACGCTATCAGCAGCTGTGATGTGCTCTTCACTCATATAGATTGTTACAGCCAGCAAATCCGTGTTTCAGGATCCCTCTGGGCTCTGAAAGAATATCTGGGACTAGGCGGGGGTGGGAGGTTAGGGACAAGTAAGCCAGTCTGGGGAAGGTAGAACACAGGCTGACACATGGCAGAAAGATATTGGCCAGCATATCCAATGGATCACAATTTCCTCTCTAGCAAATGGCGCAGGGTTCCATTTGTAGATCAACCATCCACAGTCCCCTGCACTTGCCTAGTTCCTGTTACAGCAGCTAAGCTGGTGCCAGGTGATAATTGGAAGCCCACATTCCAACCAAAGTTAAGCCACTGCTGAGGCCACACCTGGAGTATTGCATCCAGTTTTGGGTCCCCCACTACAGAAAGGATGTGGAAAAATTGGAGAGAGTCCAGTGGAGGGCAATGAAAATGATCAGGGGACTGGAGCACATGACTTATGAGGAGAGGCTGAGGAAAAAGGGTTTGTTTAGTCTGCAGAAGAGAAGAGTGAGGGAGGATTTGATAGCAGCCTTCAACTACCTGAAGGGGGGTTGCAAAGAGGATGGAGCTCGACTGTTCTCAGTGGTGGCAGATGACAGAACAAGGAGCAATGGTCTCAAGTTGCAGCGGGGGAGGTCTAGGCTGGATATTAGGAAACACTATTTCACTAGGAGGGTGGTGAAGCACTGGAATGGGTTACCTAGGGAGGCGGTGGAATCTCCATCCTCAGAGGTCTTTAAGACCAGGCTTGACAAAGCCCTGGCTGGGATGATTTACTTGAGGATTGGTCTTGCTTTGAGCAGAGAGTTGGACTAGATGACCTCCTGAGGTCTCTTCCAACCCTGATATTCTATGATTCTATGAAAGGCTCTGGAAAGTGTAGAATATCCTTGTAATAACAGTGACTCTAGCTTAGAAGGGGAAGCCCACAGTTGTCCTGAAAACTAGCAGTCAAACTTCCCTTCGGCAAGACCCTTCATCCTCCACCCTGCCCATGAGAGACTGCACGTGGCCCATGTCAGTCTCTCATGGGCTGGTGGTGTGAGTGTCACATTGCAAAGTACTGCGGTTGGAGGGTCCCAGCATGCATCCTACAGCAATACTAACTTCAAGGGATCACTAGTATGGAAAAGTCCAACATAACTGAATGAGGAGGGGGGCTGGAATTCTCAAAGGTACCTAAGGGTGTTGAAACCAATAATAGGGATCTATACACCCTGTATAGGGTACTACAAGATTTATCCTACAAGTCTATGGAATTTAATAGTGAATAACAGCTGTGCTGGAGCTGTTTTGGAGCGATCCCATAGAAAACTCCTACAGAGATGGACCCATGAGATACCACTCTACCCATCTCTGACGAGGTCTCACCTGGAGAGGACTGTATCTAGCTTTGGGTGCCACACTTTAAGAAGGATGTGGACAAACTGAAGAGAGTCTAGAGGAGAGGAAAATGGATAAAAGGTTTAGAAAATCTGACCTGTGGGGAAAACGTAAGAAACCTGGGCATGTTTAGTCTTGAGAGAAGAAGACCGAAGGAGGATCTGATAACACGTTAAAGGCTGCTATAAAGGGAACGGTGATCCACTGTTCTCCACGCCCACTGAAGGTAGGACAAGGCGTAATGGGCTTAATCTGCAGCAAAGGAGTTTTTGGTTAAATATTAGGAAATGCTTTCAAACTGTACGGATCGTTAAGCACTGGAACAGGTTACCAAGGGAGGTTGTGGAATCTTTGTCCTTGGAGGTTTTTAAGAACAAGTTGGACAAAGCTCTGTCAGGGATGGTCGATGTTCATTTGGTCCTACCTCAGTGCAGGGGGCTTGATTTGATGACCTCTCAAGGTCCCTTCCAGTCTTACATTTGTGTGATTCTGTGTGCTCCAAGTTAAGGGCATCACGGGATTGGGCTCAGGATCAAGACCCAAGTGGCTAGCATTATAATGAAATGAAATCCTTAAATTCAAGTGACAGGACTTATTTACTCATCAAAGTTTGCATGAGGTGACATCAGTAGAAGCCAATCAGAGACCCTCCAGTGCCTGAACACCATTTCTTTATTATGGACCCATGATTGCAGATGAACTCCTGGGCTGTTTTGGTTTGATACATCTGCTGCTGTCTTTCCGGCATGCGTCACACAATGGAACTGCTGCCATGCCAAAGTACAGTGGCCATAGGCTAACCAGAGGAGAAGCCCCTACTGTTTGCAACTTATTTCTAACCTGGGAAAGGGAATGATCTAATGCATGAAAGAAGAAAAGGGAAAGAGGAAATAATATAAATCATATAATCTCACTTCAAAGGCTCCTTTCACTAAGCTGCTATAGATGTGAATGGCAACTTGAAACAGGCATATCTTAAATATTCCAGAATGTGTTGTGTGCTGTTGCCTAATAACTGTGTGTTTGCACGTGTGTGTGCATGTGTGATCATGCAGAGGGGTGGCGGTGCAGTAATCAGGCAGCTTGTGGGGTGGCGAGTTCAAAGATGCACTCATAGCTCCTACAGCACTCCAGAAAAGGTGCCATTGCTACCAAATTCCTCCTTTCTTTCTCTTCCTCCATCTTCTGTCAACATCTGAGGCTCTTACACCAATGAAAATCGGCTCCTGCCGCTTGTTCCCCATTTGAGATCAGAATCCTCTTTTTGGCCCCAATCCTGCAATCTGTTCTGTGCAGGGGGTCCAAAGTGATGTCTCAGCAGATAGCTGTGCAGACGATTGCAACGTCACACACAGAGGGAAAAACTAATTCAGTGGTTAGGGTATGAGACAGGAAGTCAGGATTCCTGGGTTCTTTTTCTAGTACCATTGACTCACTGATCTTGAATTAACCACCTCATGCCTCAGTTTCCCCATCTATAAAATGGGATAATGTTACCTATCACTCTGAGCTACATGGCTACAACTTGCTATGTAAGAATTACTAATAATTGGGTGTATATATGCTATTTCTCAAAGCTTTCCAGGCAGCATCAACAAGTCTTTAAACTCCACTGCCTTAACAAACACTTGAGAAAGGATGTCTCTGTTGAAACTGCAGGGTCACCAACCTTTCATTTAAGGTATGGGAGTAATATACATCTGCAGTACTCCCCATAGGTCTTCCAGCAAAAGCAAAGAAGAGTTTGACTTGATGTTCTTAGTGTTTCTAATAAGGCTGGTTAAAGATTTTCTGTCAAAATTGTTTGGATTTTTTTGATGGAGAATGGATTTTCAATGTTAAGAAAATTTTTGGAGAAAGTATCTGATTCCCATGGAAAATGTCAGCTTTTTTGTTGTTGTTGTTAAAAACAAATAAACAAGCAATCTTTGTTTTTGGTCAAAACTTTTGGATTTTTTGATGAAAAATTGAAATGTTCTGTGGAGGGAAAAACCTCTCATTTTCTTACCAGCCCTAGTTTCCAAGGCTAAAAGGACAAGCAGGAAAAAAATCTTTTAAAAACATGCAAACAAACCAAAAGCCTCGTTTTTCTTGTCTGTCAGTAAGTAGGAAACCTCCAGTTTTGTACAAACTCCCTTGGCAGGTTACCTTTCAGCACAGAGTTGAGTTGCTGTGGCCAAAGGGTCTTGCATTTGCTACAGAGAGGACATAGAGGTGTAGTAGCATCACTTGGGAGGGAACAGTCCTCAATGGTGTGAATTATTATAGAATTATAGATGATTTGGGTTGAAAGAGACCTCAGGAGGTCACCTAGTCCAATCCCCTGCTCCAAGCACGATCAACACCAACTAAATCCTCCCAGCCAGGGCTTTGTCAAGCCAGGCCTTTAAAAACCTCTAAGGAAGGAGATTCGACCACCTCCCCAGGTTTGCTTAGAGAAGTGATTTGGAATAGAACAGCCTGAGATGGGTATCATGGAAGAGAGAAACAAAGGGCAAAAGCGATGGAATATGAGACAGGCCACAGCTCAGGCTGACTGTCCCATGGGATGTTTGGGAAGCGCTGAACTTTAGCTAATGAGCTGTTCACAAGACACATGAAACAAAGGCAAACAATGGCCTCAAGCTAAAACGAAGCTGAATTATGCCCAGCAAGATGCATCTGATCTTTACTCCCAGACAATGAGAGATTGTAAGTAGATCGCAATTAACCGAAAGCCATAGTGTTGGAATTAAACCCGGCCACGCTCTGCATCCTACTGGTTTAGCCCTTGTGCCTTGTCCGTGCATGGATCACTATCTCCCTGAATCTGGTCTTCATTCGGAATTACTCACTGAATCTTACGTCTGAACAAACTGACTGCTGGATCAGCTGCGCATTGAGTGATGTCATTGTGTGTGATTGGTCTCCAGAGTCACATGGTCTTGTGCCCGGGTATCAGATGTATAAAAGGAGGCATGCCGCAACAAACCATTGGGCCTTCAAAATTTACTGGGACTGGAGAGAGTGTTTTTGGGAGAGAATGACCGGGGGGGTTAGGATGTTTGATTATTTCCTGTTTGTTTGTTTTTCTTTTCTTTTGCATGGGGCTCTTTGGTATATATGCTTTGCAGTGGGGCTACGGAAGGAAACAGTAACAATTAGTGATGGATAAAAGACTTTCCCATCGTGAGCCTTCATCCAGTCCTAGACCCAAATTTGAGCCTAAGCTTTTCTTTACATTTGGGCATGTTCTTTTTCAGCTGGGTCCCAAGTAAAGGTAGGCTTGGGAATGCGGAAATACTGTGAGAAAATTCTTTGGGTGCATCTTCACTAAGAAAAGAGCTGCATTCTTAACTCGAGTTAATTAAGATGGGGTTGTGACAGTGCACCTCATATTCATTCACAGTAATATTACTATGATATGATTATGGCAGGAGTAGGCTGGACAGTGCAGAACACATGTTTTGGGGGAAAATCTGAGACTGGGGTCACCCTTCAAGTGGTAACCAAGGCTGGTTGACGCCAGAGTGTTGACTGGATGTCGGTGGCAGGCTGAGTCGTCCAGGTTGGGAGCCACAGCAGGAAAGCAAGGTTGTAGAGAAGGTGGTGACCCAGCCCCTCGCTAGACTGGATTGCACCCTGGAATGTGATAAGATGACACAAGCACTGGCAATGGTTCTACAGTGCCAGCAGGGGTGAAGGTGTAGATCCTGGTAGATTCTGTGCTGGGAAGATCAAACCACTACATTGATCAGGGGGACTTTTTTTTTAATTTATCTGCTTGATTCATGTTGCCTCTTTGAAAAAAAATCAAGCTTTGCTTCAGTTGTGATGTCAGCATCTTCTAGCTGAATCAGGTCACGTCCCACACCAATAATTTAAGAATTCAATATCAGGGACTGGTAGCAGATTGACACTGGGGACAGAGTGTAAGTGAAAGGCAAAACTTTGCCTCCGAACACCCCTGTATTGGTGAGACCCTTCCTATAACACTGTGTCCAGTTCTGAATCCACGTTGGCTAGGAAGATTTAGTTGGGGTTGGTCCTGCTTTGAGCAGGGGATTGGACTAGATGACCTCCTGAGGTCTCTTCCAACCCTATTCTATGATTGCAGAAAGGATGCTGACAAATTGGAAAGGGTTCAGAAAGGATATAAGGATGATTTGGTGACTTGAAAACTGACAGCGAGAGACTAAAGAAGGTCATTCTATTTTAGTTTATCCAAGAGAAGGCTAAGAGATGACTTGATTGAGATCTAGAAGTAGCCACCTGAAAAGGTTTCTGATTGCAGACATTTCTTCCACCAAGCAGACAAAGACAGAACAAGAGTCAATAGAGGAAGCTGAATCTAGACAACTTCAGACTAGTAATATGGAGAAAATGATTCACACTGAGGGTAATGAACCATTAGAACATCTTACCGCAGGATCTGGTGAATTCTCCATCACTTGAAGTGTTTAAATCAAGGTTGTCTGACTTTTGCTAACAGATATTCTCTAGTTCAACCAGAATTTATGGGCTCAATGCAGGAAGTGCTGGATGAGGTGCTCTGACCTGTGTTACACAGGAGAAATCCACCTCTCCCAGGAGCCAGCCCCAGCCTCCCATGATCTGCCCCTCCCACTCGGTCGCAGGTCGGGGACTCACTGGCGCAGCAGGAATTTCGCTATCTCAGCTCAGGAATTTCCCAACTTCTCATCTAGCAACAGGAGATCAGAGCAAAACCCGGCTGAGGAGAAGCAGCTTTGGACATGGGGAACAGAGCAAGAGGAGCATTTTACTAGAGCTCTCACATGTTAGGAAGCCGTCTGGCTGCTGGCCTGTTTCCCCCATCCGGGAGGAATGAAACACCATGTACATATCTCTTTCAGCTCCTTCCCTCAGGGCACCGTTTATTAATTCAAACCAAAGCTTATCCCCTGGCCAAAACAGGCTGCAGGGGCCCACCGGCCTTTCCCTCTGCATCTCTTTCTGCTCCCCAGAGGCCTTTCTCCCCACTGAGCCATTTCCGGGCTTTTCAAACCACTGCATCCCTTCTCAGCTGGCTGGTCCCAGCCCCCTTGATCCTTAAAGGGCCACACACTCCTGTTATAAAGACTGTCTCTGTCCCGTGGGTAGGTGCTTGAGTTGGTTATTTGTGCAAAGCACATAGCATGCCACTGTGCTGTAAGTGTTAGCGAGACAAGGTGGGAGAGAGAATATATTTTATTGGACTGACTTCTGTTCGAGCCACTCAGAGCTCTTATTCCAGTCTGGGAAAGGTACTCCCAGTACAAGATGGAACAGATAGTTTATCCCAAGTAGTTAGCACATGTTCTAAGGGACCATTGAATCTCTTCCATCTTGCATTTAGATGCGATGCTGGGAGCACCTTTCCCAGACCCGAAGAGGAGCACTGAGTAATTGCGAAAGCTTGTCTCTCTCACCAACAGAAGTCAGCCCAATAAATGATATTACCCCACCTGCCTTGTCTCTCAGATGTCCAGAGTAGACAGAAGTCAACATCCCCACCCTCCCAACACAGCCAGCGTTCCCCAAACCAGCATGACCTTGGGATTACTGCTGGCTGGGAAATTTCTACTTTTTTTCAAGGGGAAAAAACAAAGAAGGTTAATATTTTTGGGGGGTGGGGGAACAACCCACCTCGCTTGCTGTTTGTAAATTTGTAAACGTTTTTAACCAAGAAGGAATAAACTCCCCATGAAAATGTTTGTGAAAGACGCCCCCTTTTCCCCCCACAATCAGCTCTGCTTATTAGCAGTTGTGGTGGGAGATCAAAGAGGGACTGGGCCTGATGCTTGAACTCCTTTTCCCTCAGTAGAGAGCACCTCTCTCCCTCACAAGGAAGCACATTGTAAGGGCAAGGAGCAGAGAAAACGTCTCATGCTCTGTCTACTCTGTATTTTGTGAGCCTGCGTATTCTCAATGGCAGTTACTAATAGTATGAACTAAAGACAGAAGGCTTATTTTTTCCCCCCAAGGTGAAAATGCCCATTTGCTGTAATATTTTATGTAGCCAGTTTGCTCCTGGAACTGTTTTGGCCCCTACAGATACAGCGTGCTGGAAGAATGCACAGGCACTGTGGCTGACATGACACCTAAAGAATAACATCACCTGCAAGCAGCTAAATTGAGAGCAATGGTGGGGGTGGGATTTCTTTCCCAACTTTAATATGTATAAATCTGAAGTTGTGCTGCTGGAGAGGAAACTGCTTTGTATGTCTGGAAGTGAGCACAATGATTATTCCCCAGTGTCTTTCAGATGCACCTGAGAGCCAGGCACACAGCTACATCAGAGGAATGAAATTGTCTCTTTACTTTAACAAAATACAATAAAATTAGTAGGCTTTGAAGTATCACTGCTGCCAACACATTGGTTTCTTTTCTTAAATCTCCCCAAAGATAATCTGGATAATGCAGTTTTTTTAAGTATACAAATTCACCTCATCTCATTTCCTACTCCCGGGAGGGAAGGAGGTGGATATGTTTTTTTTAAATGGAAAATTATCCAGTTTGAATGGAATCAAAATAAAAAGGTTGGTTAAGCTCTTTCGGAAATCATCAGAGTCATGTTATTGTCAATCCCTTTAAAGAGACACATTTCTACAATGGTTTTGAAATAACTGTCTTTTCCCTCCTTGTTCCAAAAGCTGTTTTCCTACTGGCAGAAACCACAGTCTTGGGAGTTACGATGGCCCTTTGCCGAGCGCTTCATCAGATAAAGACGTAGCCCTGTCACTCGCTGCCTAGTTGTAGCTGACCCATTTCAATGCAGTCTGCAGATTAAACTTTGTGTAGCATCTTCCAGGCCTATCTCATTGCAACGTCTTGGTTAAGGCTGCTCTTCGTTTTGCGCTTAAATCAGGAGTGCTAGGACTGTGCACCATAGACAATATACCACACAACCTTAACTCTGTCCCTCTGCTTTCCAGCAGCGCTTTGTCCTCATTTTCCAATGCAGATAGCGGGGTGGAAGGCTGGCCCGTTTGTGGTGGGAGTGGAGTCTGAGGAACAGGAGCAGAAGAAAGGGGGTCATCTGATGTGGTGACGAGGTGGGTGTCTCCAACGGGAGGAGGAGAGGGCATCTGCTTCTAGGTGCCTGAACTTAGTTTCCTTGTAGTTGTGGCTTAGTGTTAGGTGTGTGAGGTATACACCCGTTACTCACACAAAACACACAATTCTGTGCAAATTGACTCAGGGCACATCTGCACTACAGCTGGCAGATGTCATCCCCAGCTTGGGTAGACTTACCCGGGCTAGTTCTGCTTGAGCTAGTGTGACCCATGCACCTCCTGGGGGTGGGGCTCTGACCCATCTAGTGGCATCGAGACCACTTAGAGAGAGTTAAACGAGTCTGCTCTGCAGCCTTAGCTAGCAGCCAGCTGGCTTTCAGCTCATGTGGTAGAGGCTCATGCACTAAGCTCCAGGCGCCGCACGTTCGATCCCACCCGCCGATGACCGGGTCTGTCGGCATTACACTAGAACGGGGGTGACCTGAGAAGGAGCCAGAATTTACCAATGTACCTTGCCAAAGAGCCACAGTGATACGTCAGCAGCCCCACCTCAGCTCCCCCACCTCGTTCCCAGTGCCTCCTGCCCACAGGCAGCCCCCCGATCAGCGTCTCCCTCTCCATCCCCGCACCTCCCGATCAGCTGTTTTGTGGTGTACAGGAGGATCTGAGTGGTGGGGGAGAAGCAAGGGCATTGCAGGCTGAGGGGCGGGGGTGGGAAGGGGTGGAGTGGGGGGCAGGGCCTGTGGCATAGCCAGGGGTAGAGCAGTGAGCACTCCCCGGGCACATTGTAAAGTTGGCGCCTGTAGCTCCAATCCCCAAGTCGGTGCCTATACAAGGAGCCGCATATTAACTTCTGAAGAGCCACATGTAGTTCTGGAGCCAGAGGCTGGCTACCCCTGGGCTAGCACCTACCAACAGCAATGTGGCCAAGGCGGCACAGAAAGCAGAGCAGGCTTAGCTACCTGCATACTTACCTAGGACCTCAGATAGCACTGTACTCAGCCAGCTAGCCCATACCACCGCCCCTGCTAGCTCCATCAGCCCTAGCACCTCTGTCTGCCCCCACTGGGAATTAAACCTCCCAGCTGTTACGTGGATGTGTCCCCCTCCACATCTGATTCTCTGCCGTGCTGAACCCGCATAGCACCTACTGGCCTCGCCTGGCGATCTGGGTTCCCAGGTCTTCTGAAAACCAGACTCTTCAAGCATTACTGGCCTATGTGACCATGAGCCATTTGGGGAAAGGGGGTGCGACTTACTGAGGGGCTCACTAGGCGCTTCCACGGTACAGATGCTCCGGACTATAAACGATGCAGAATGGAGCAGAGATCGGGGTGCAGGCAGGGCATGGGGGGAGAGAGAGAACTGCTGTCAGATGGAGTTTGTAAAGAGTTGGCCAGTCAGTGAAGCGGGATGACAGTTCCAGAATCAGGAGCAGCCCGGAAGAAGGATTGCACCCTTGCTCTGGGGCAGCAGTGCAGGGAAATAGGCTGGAATCCAGGTGTCCTGGGGTGGATTTCCAGCTCTATCGCTGTCCTGCAGGGGATCACAGACCAGTCTCTGTGCCTTTGTTTCCCTTCCCCATCCTATTTAGACTGTCTGTCGCTCACTGAATCCATACGGCACCTAGCACCGTTGGGCCCAGATCTCTGTTGGGGGTCTGCGGAGGCTACCAACAATGGCAAGACTGACGGGACAGAAAGGCCTGTGCTGGATGGGGAAGGAAGGAGAGAGATGACAGGCCAGATTCTCCTGCAGCCACTTTACTCTGCACTGTGGGCACCAAGCAGCCCCACACAAAGCAGCCTTCATGTAGGGGCCTCCTGTATTGATGCAGAGTGGCTAGACCACTCCCCACCTCTACGCAGTCAATATAGGGGGCGGGGCTATCGATCCCCAGCTGCTGTCCTAGCGCCGAAGGACTATGGGCAGTTGGCTTTCTAACCTATGCCGAGGGACTGACCTGGTACCCAGGTTAGGTAGGATTGGGGGCAATTATGCAGAGATGGTAGAAAGCACTTCCCTGGGTTTCTCTGCGTACTCTCTGGCATTAGCTGAAGATTAGGGCCAATCTCTGCATCGGCAGCTGGGCAGAGTCCATGGAGGATTGGAAAATAGAGGGCAATTTTGCTCTGGCTCCGGGACTGAGGGGGAATGTACGCTGTCTAATTATAACCTGAGTGGAAAGCCTCTCTTCTGCATCAAATATGTGCGAACCACAGCTGATGTGAGCATCAAGCCTTCCACGGGGCATATTTTAGTTGAATGGGAAAGTAGCTGAGATAATTTCTAATCCTAGAATCATAGACTATCAGGGTTGGAAGGGACCTCAGGAGGTCATTGAGTCCAACCCCCTGCTCAAAGTAATCATTGACCATTACATTCTCTTGATTAAATGTGGATAAATCCTGGCCTGCCCTTGGTCTCCAGGCTTGAAGGAAAAGGCAAGGATGACCTTTCAAAGCTGAGCCGAGATTAGCAGTAATTGGGCAGTAATATGCAAAGATGAGTCAGGACAGTGACTTTATCAGGAGGATCAGTTAATGGGTTTGGGAGGGTTTTCGTTATTTCCAGCTGGCACCAGATTTTAACTGCTTCTGCCCAATGTGTTATGCTCAGCTATGCTGTAATGTGAGTTGCTGTTTCCTGCGAACAGGCAGCCAGGTGAATGTAGTTCTGTGGCTGGTATGGCTTTGCTTTCAGTGTGTTGTACCTTGAAATCTCTAAGAAACCTTGATGTATTTTTTTTCCAAGACGGAAGACAGTATTCTGAAAAGGACTTGGTAAGTCATGGTGGAAGCCAACTGACCATGAACAGCCGGTGTCATACTGTACCTAGGACAAGGAGCGTCCTTGGTTGTATAAGCAAGGGAATGTTGTGTTGGACTAGGGAGATGTCAATACCTCTGTATATAGCACATCTGAGACACTGGCGGTTGTACTGCATCCAGTTCTGATGAGCAGACTTCAAAGAAGAGGTTGAAAAACTGGTTCAGAGAAAAGCTACCAGGTGTAGAAAACTTGCCGTATTGTGAGAGACTTAAGAAGCTCCATTCCTTAGTTCATCCAAGAGAAGGGTGACAGGTCACTTGATTTATGAGTTACAAGTACCTAAGTAGGGAAGCACTTTCTGATCATTAAATGGATTCTCTTTAGTCCAGCAGAAAGGCAGAATGAGACCCAAAGCCTGGAAGCTGAAATTAGACAAACTCAGACTAGAAATACAGTGCAGATTTTATTTAACAGTGCAGGAGATTAATTAATTAATTGTTCAACAACCTACCTAGGCACACGGTGGATTCTCTGTCATTGGATGTCTTTAAATCAAGACTGTGCCTTTGTAAAAGGTACACTGTAGTTCAAGCAGAAGGGATGGGTTTGATGCAGGAGTTACTGGGTGAGGTTCTCTGGTCTGCATTGCAGGAGATCAGACTAGATGATCACAATGGTCCCTACTGGGCTTAAAATCTCTGAATCTTCAAAGACTAGCAAGCCTACTGAGAAGCAGAAACACACACCAAATGATGCAAGTAGACGCTGAAAGAATATCACTTGATAATTGTCTTGTTCTGTCCATTCCCTCTGAAGCACCTGGCATTGGCCACTTCCAGATCACAGGATACTGGGCTGGATACCGGGTGGACCATCAGTTATGTTCTGATCATCTCAGCACAGCTTCAGTGTGTCATAGCTTGTGTTGTTACCTGCCCTACTCAGCCATTGCTGCACCTGGGTATTGTAGCAACACCCTGCTTATGCTGGCACAACATCCTAAAACATTGCACAGTCGACCTGTGGAACTCCTTGCCAGAGGATGTTGTGAAGGCCAAGACTATAACATGGTTAAAAATCCCTTAGATAAATTCATGAAGGATAGGTCCATCAATGACTATTAGCCAAGATGGACAGGGATGGTGTCCGTAGCCTGTTTGCCAGAAGCTGGGAATGGGTGATGGGATGGATCACTTTATCACCTATTCTGTTAATTCCCTCTGAAGCACCTGGCATTGGCCACTGTCAGAAGACAGGTTATTGGGCTAGATGGACCTTTGGTCAGACCCAGTATGGCCGTTCTTATGTTCTTACTTTCTTATCTAGTGCAGAAGTGGGCCTGGCAACACGCTTATTATTCTGTTTGGGCTCATGTGGAATGTCCCAATGGCTTACTCTAACGTCCGTTACCTGGTGAGGAAATATTACTACACTGAGTTTGTGCATGCCCAGGCTGGCTTCCTTCCTTGAGGGAGGTGCCAATGGAGTACTGTATTAGCCAGAATGGAAGTGGAGAGGGTGCGGTGGGGGACAGAGGACAGAGCCCAGAACTGTCACTAAGAGGTAGCCAAGAACACTGTGGAATGGAGCCACAACTTCAAGCCTGAGGTTCTTGTTACAGCTGGAGAGGAGCTGGAGAAAGAGGGTCAGGCATCAGGAGGCACCTACCTGGGTTTCTTACTGGGGGCTCAGGCAGGGGGGCTGAGTTCAGACGATTAACACACTGTTATGCTGGAGGGTATTCATGGATGCGTGCCATCAGTCCCAGACCTGGTTAAAGCTGAGCGGCGTGCGAACTGTGGTGGTCAGGGACAATCACTTCATGCTTTAGGCACTTGCAAGGATGCTGCTTTCTTCTGCGCCAAGTCCTGAGGTTTAGCTGGCTTAGCATCATAGCAAGAGTTTCATGGTGACCCTTCCATGAATACCCTAATATCCTTCTGAGCCAAAACTAAATATCACTGAACAAAATCAACATTAATATTGTGCATAATTACAAATCCTGACAACTAACCTCGTAACAATGTTCAGTTCTTCTTGGACATGCCCTTCGCAGTCACTCGGACCTGCGGCCCAGGGCTCCCCAGAATATCGACACGGCTGCCTTCAGGAGGTGGCAAGTCCACTTCTACAAGTTGTTTCATATCCTGGGACTCTGTTGCCTCACCTGTTGTGGTTGTTGTCTGCCTGAAACCCTGTTGGACAGACTCAGTGCCCCATTATCTCCCTCCCTGCTGGGATCTGGAGGAAAGCTCAGCTCCCAGGACTACACTTCCTTGCCGTCATTCACACTGAATGGAAAGCGCACTCGAGCCTCTTTTACAGAGCAGTACATTCAGCTCACAAGCAGTTTCTATTTATCTCTCAAGGGAGAGCCAAGAACAAAAGGGCATTGGGAGATTGTGTGAGTGTATATTAGTGATCAAATCTGTACACACTTTTATTGTCCTGTGAGTACAGGCCCCTGAGCTCCGAGCAATTTTACAGCATGACTCTTGGTGTGGCAAACTTTTGCCCTGTTGGATTACAGTGATATTCTGTCAGCCAAGAACTTCTGGGTTCTATTTCCAACAGGTTCCCTGGTTCATTGGATGACCTTAAATAAATCACTTGCATTTCCTATGGGTTTTCTTTTTGTGAATCCAGCTGGAAAACTGGCCTTAAAACAACCCATCAGGCACCTCACTGAAAGCCAGATGCTGTGTTTGATTTTTGAGCGTTCCTTGGGGAAATAAAGTGCAAATGAAAATTGCAAACAGTCATAAAGACATAAGAAGTATTTTAGACACACCGAGAAGTAAAGAGATAAAGAAACATGAAAGCAGAGCATGATGAAGGCCTTGTTACGGAGAAACAATATCTGTTTGCACTGATTAAGCCCTGTTTTCCCGCGCATGAACTTAGATTCTGGCAGCTGTGGTGTTCATCTCTAAGTAGTTGCCCCGAGGTTTGGATGAACAAACTGGTGAGCTGCTGGATCAAAGTGCCATCTTGCCAGCTCTTGTGATTTTTATCATGATGCTTTTTTTTTTTTTCAAGGCTCAGCTCTTGGAGAAATGGGATTACTTAAGAAACTCACCTTTCATTAAATAACAGTGAGAACAGTACATTTCTAGCCTGCATAGGTGTGAGGAAATCTGAGTGCAGCATAAAGATTCAGAAACCAGGATGCAGAAAAAACAACCCCCAAATGTTTTGTTGCTTTAAAATAATACCAAAAAAAAAATTAAGCCAATCTCATGATTAGTTTGAGGCCTGGGCTATGATATTTGAATGCTTAGGGCTGGCGATACTGCATTTGCTTTGACAACGTGCCATTTGTTATTCAGGGGGCGAGACTGGTTACCTGCGCCACATGGGGTTGATTCTGCTCCAAGACTGAGGGTGTTTCAGTTTGTGCCTCAGTTTTCCCAAATATCAAAATGTCATCTACATATGAAAACACAAAAGGCCTTTCTTGTGGACTGTGCAATTATGGGGTGTGATTGTAGCTTGTGCTGACATGCCCAAACTAGCTTTGATCTAGCTAGCCCAGGTCCCTATAGCAAACCTGATGCATTAAATACACGATCTACATATAAATGTCTGATTAAAATTAAATAAAAATAAAATTCAAATATTTTCATATATAAGAATTGAAATTAAATATATTGGAATGATAAGTCAAAACATTGGCACTTTATTGAAACTATAGTTTTGTTTTAATAATGCCAAAATGTTTAAACTCGACATGACATTTTCCCATCAAAAATTTTGGCAAAATAGACACGTTCCTATGAAACATTTCAATATTTATGAACATTTTTTCCAATGGGAACCTTGTGGTTTTTCAACCAGCTGCACTTGAGATGCGACAATATCGCATCACTAGCAATATCTGACTTGACCTCCCGTTGGTGAAATCCCTGGCATTGGAGGGTTTTAAAAATGGGTTTGACAAACACTTGTCAGGGATGGTTCAGGTTTATTTAATTCTGCCTCGGCCCAGCGTGCTGGTTTAGATGACCTCTGGTGGTACCTTCCAGTCCTAGAATTTCTATGATTCTATCAGCATGCAGACAGCCAAAGGGGGGATCCCTTACCCAGCAATAGCGCTGAGAGTGCAGTTTATCTGCATCAGGCAAGTATCATCTCAAGCAAAACACTGGGGTGAATAAGAAGTCAAAAGGAAAATCTCCCACTTCAATCTGCATGCATTTCGTTGCATTTCTGCCAATTCAGGGATTTTTAAAAACCAACCAACAAAAAAAACAGCTGAAGTTTTGTTGAAGTCAGTTCTAAAAAAGTTCCCGCTCCCACTCCGTATTTTAAGAGGAGTTTTCTTTTCCCCTACCAGCAATAACCCTCTCATTTAAAATAATTTTGGCAGCTTTATAATTCCTTGGCTCTACATCTTGCCACGTGGCAATTCAAACTCACTACTTCTGTGTGAGGTGCAACAAAGGATATGTCACATTTCTCAACTCAGACATTCTTTCTGGGAAGAAAAACCGTAATTTCAGTGCAGTGTGTTGGAGTAAGAAGAAAGTGTAAAGCCCCTCTGTGCTAGAGAGGAATCAGGAGGTGCAGTGGATGGGAGAATGCACTAGGATATTTCAGAATGGCGCTTTTAGGAATTCACTTCCTAAGTGAACTGTCAGTCAAAGGAATAACTTCCTGTTGTTAGAATAAAGAAGTGAAAAGGATCACGTGATATTGAACAGGGGAGCTCTGCGGAGGCCAATGTAATAACAAGTATCAGAAATGTTTCTTTGTAAGGAATAATTGCAGAATGGCTGACCCCAAATACTGAAGGAGCATAAGTCAGACCCTGCCAAAAGTCATGATTCATAACTGATTCAAAAATCATGAGAGATTGATTGATTTGCCTTCAGGGTTTTAGCCTTTAGGACATGAGAGCTGGAAACTTGGCATGAAGTTCTAGCCCCATTGAAATAACAGCAAAACTCCCATTGACTTGAATGTTCCAGAATTTCACCTTTCTATAGTTCTTAAGTGAAAGCTGAGTTGTTCATGTTCAAGCTTCATTTAAGACTCCGAGTGACTGTGAATTCATCACATTCCTTGGCAATCTGTTCCAGTCATTAATTATGAAAATAGGGCGAAATTCTGGCCCCAGTGAGGTCAACAACAAAACCCCCATTGACCTCAATGGGGATTTAACATGATACCAGGATCTGGGGCTTTCAGAAAGCTGCCAAATATAGTGCAAATCACGATAAAATGGGGACACTTATATAAATTGGGTGAGCTCTATGCACAAGGAGGAACTAAAACTCATCTCACATTAGGGGAGAAGAAATTTAAACAAAGAAGGGAGATTTCCTGAAAAGATAACCTTAGAAAGTTAAAAATCTACCTAAACATCCTTAACTGGAGTAGCCATACGTTCATTATAGAGCGAGCATGATCGCTCCATTCATAGGAATGCTTGGCCTCCAGTGACCCAGCTCCCAGGTGGAATAAATGATATGATAGACCTGAAATATGTTTGGCTGCACTAGATGTAGATGAGTGGAGCAAAGAAAACAGTTCCTACTGCATTTAGGCAGACCTGTAGAGTAGCATGTGGCATTTATGCAGACATGCCATTAAGGGAAACAGACACCTACAGTCATTGACAATTCTTGCATCTTACAATGAATGTGGGAGAAGAAAGTTTTAAAATTAGAGCTATTGAGCAAAATGGAGGAGCAGAAATCATAACTGGCACAAGTCAAAGGCCAGGTCTACACTACAGACTTATATCTATAGAACTGTGTCATTCCACACCTCTGAGAGATATAGTTATACCAGCCTAACTCTGTGTAGACAGCGCTATGTGGATGGATGAACTTCCCCCACTGACAGCTACTGCCTCTCGGGGAGATGGATTAGCTATGCAGATGGGAGAAGCACAGTAGCATCTTCACTATCAAGTTACAGCTGTACGTGAAGACAAGCCCTAAGACCTTGTCTATATTTGGGACATCCTGCAATACTCATGTCTGATTGGCCTTCTGTCCTGCACCTTGTGTTGTCACTTGCACTAGTGGGACATGCTGTAAAATGCTACCAAATCAGAAGGGGGAAGTCACTTTGCATTTGCTTTCCACTGATGTAAACATAAGAACGGCCATACCGGGTCAGACCAAAGGTCCATCTAGCCCAGTATCTGTCTACCAACAGTATCTGTCTACCAGTGCCAGGTGCCCCACAGGGAGTGAACCTAACAGGTAATGATTAAGTGATTTCTCTTCTGCCATTCATCTCCATCCACTGACAAACAGAGGCTAGGGACACCATTCCTAACCCATCCTGGCTAATAGCCATTAATGGACTTAGCCAGCATGAATTTATCCAGTTCTCTTTTAAATGCTATTATAGTCCCAGCCTTCACAATCTCCTCAGGCAAGGAGTTCCACAAGTTGACTGTGTGCTGCGTGAAGAAGAACTTCCTTTGATTTATTTTAAACCTACTGCCTATTAATTTCATTTGGTGACCCCTAGTTCTTGTATTATGGAAATAAGTAAATAATTTTTCCTTATCCACTTTCTCCACATCACTCATGATTTTATAGACCTCTATCATATCCCCCCTTAGTCTCCTCTTTTCCAAGCTGAAGAGTCCTAGCATCTTTAATCTCTCCTCGTCAGGGCCGGCGCTTACATTTAGGCGGCCTAGGCTATCGCCTAGGGCGCCAGGGCTATTGGTGGGTGGCATTTTG
This sequence comes from Gopherus flavomarginatus, assembly GCF_025201925.1. Taxonomy (NCBI): domain Eukaryota; kingdom Metazoa; phylum Chordata; order Testudines; family Testudinidae; genus Gopherus; species Gopherus flavomarginatus. The sequence continues at coordinate 4,808,690 of NC_066641.1, forward strand.
CCTGAGGGGCCGGCAGGCGGCTCTGGTGGACCTACTGCAGTGGTGCCTGTGGAGGGTCCACTGCTCCGTGGCTCTGGTGGACCTGCCGCAGTTGTGCCTGCGGACGGTCGGCTGCTCGCGTGGCTCCGGTGGACCTCCCGCAGGCACGACTGCAGCAGCTCCACCAGAGCCACGGAGCAGTCGACCGTCTGCAGCCACAACTGCGGCAGGTCCACCAGAGCCATGGAACCAGCGTGCAGGGCGGTGAAATTGCCATGCGCCTAGGGTGCTCAAACCCCTAGTGCCGGTCCTGCTCTTCTTATGGGACCCTCTCCAAACCCCTAATCATTTTAGTTGCCCTTTTCTGAACCTTTTCTAATGCCAGAATATCTTTTTTGAGGTGAGAAGACCACATCTGTACACAGTATTCGAGATGTGGGCGTACTATGGATTTATATAAGGGCAATAATATATTCTCAGTCTTATTCTCTATCCCCTTTTTAATGATTCCTAACATCCTGTTTGCTTCTTTGACCGCCTCTGCACACTACGTAGACATCTTCAGAGAACTATCCACGATGACGCCAAGATCTTTTTTCTGACTCGTTGTAGCTAAATTAGTCCCCATCATATTGTATGTATAGTTGAGGTTATTTTTTCCAATGTACATTACTTTACATTTATCCACATTAAATTTCATTTTCCATTTTGTTGCCCAATCACTTAGTTTTGTCAGATCTTTTTGAAGTTCTTCACAATCTGCTTTCATCTTAACTATCGTGAGTAGTTTAGTACCATCTGCAAACTTTGCCACCTCTTTGTTTACCGCTTTCTCCAGATCATTTTTGAATAAATTGAATAGGATTGGTCCTAGGACTGACCCTTGGGAAACACCGCTAGTTACCCCTCTCCATTCTGAGAATTTACCATTAGTTCCTTCCCTTTGTTCCCTGTCTTTTAACCAGTTCTCAATCTATGAAAGGATCTTCCCTTTTATCCCATGACAACTTAATTTATGTAAGAGCCTTTGGTGAGGGACCTTGACAAAGTACACTATGTCCACTGGATCCCCCTTGTCCACATATTTGCTGACTCCTTCAAAGAACTCTAATAAATTAGTAAGACACAATTTCCCTTTACAGAAACCATGTTGACTATTGCTCAGCAGTTTGTTTTTCTATGTGTCTGACAATTTTATTTTTAACTATTGTTTTGACTAATTTGCCCGGTACCAACGTTAGACTTATCGGTCTGTAATTGCCAGGATCACCTCTAGAGCCCTTTTTAAATATTGGCATTACATTAGCTAACTTCCAGTCATTGGGTACGAGGAGACTGATTCTTATTTGCACTGAGTCCACTGGACGGCCAGTGTAAAGGGACATTCAAGTAGCAGGGAATGATATTCATGTCCATTTTAAGACCCTTTCCTGCGGGTGGAGTAGTGTAAAGTAGTGTGAATGATTACCAGGCCCTTGGTGCAGGGCAATGGAGAATCAGGATTATAGTGTAGAATTCCAGAGGATTCCAGCCTCTATGTATTGGTAACACAATATTGGTTAGGGGGATGATTTTTTACCTATATTCTTATACCAATATAACCCCTAATGTGGATGCAGTTACACCAGTCTTGGCCTTGTCTTTGCAAGGAAAAAAAAAAGGTGGCTTCTTTACTTTAGTTAGGCTGTGTCTACACTCTAGACTTCTGCCGCTCTATCTATGTTGGTCAGGAGTGCAAAGGGGTATGATCCCTGACCAACAGAGCTGTACTGGCAGAAGTCTCTAATATAGACGCAGCTATATAGGCAAAGTTGTGCTCTTATTGGTATAGCGTATTTTGCACAATGGGGGTGGTTTGCTATCCTGCTACAAAGCACAACTTTGCTGGAATAGCTGCGTCCACACTATGTATGGTTTGCCGGTATAGTAACCAATATAACTACACAGGTAAAGCGCTCCTAGTGTAGACATGGCCTGAGTTCACATGAGGGAAAATCCTAGTGAAGATGAGGCACAGTTAGTAGGTCAAGTTAAAGATGGCTCCAAACTGCCTTTTTGACATCAGGGCCTGGACTACATTAAAAATGTAAGTTGACATACCCTGAACCCAATCTTCTTTGTAGACACAGTTAGGTCCATGGAAGAATATTTCCATTGCTTAGGGAGTTAATGATGGGAGAAAACCTGTCCTTCACTACTATGGGGTTATGTCAACACAGCTATGCTAGTGTAGCTGTGCCATTATGCTTCCTGTAGTATAGACATGGCCTAGGATTTTCCCTGGTTTTAGTTAACGCATGTTCATAGAATCATAGAAGATCAGGGTTGGAAGGGACCTCAGGAAGTCATCTAGGCCAACCCCCTGCTCAAATCAGGACTCACACCAACTAAATCATCCCAGCCAGGGCTTTGTCAAGCCAGGCCTTAAAAACCTCTACGGAAGGAGATTCCACCACCTCCCTAGGTAACCCATTCCAGTGCTTCACCGCCCTCCTAGTGAAAAAGTTTTTTCCTAATATCCAACCTAAACCTCCTCTTCCTGCAACTTGAGACCATTGCTCCTTGTTCTGTCATCTGCCACCACTGGGAACATCCGAGCTCCATCGTCTTTGAAACCCCCTTTCAGGTAGTTGAAAGCAGCTAACAAATCCCTGCTCATTCTTCTCTTCTGCAGACTAAATAAACCCTTTTTCCTCAGCCTTTCCTCATAAGACATGTGCTCCAGTCCCCTGATCATTTTTGTTGCCCTCCATTGGACTCTCTCCAGTTTGTCCACATCCTTTCCATAGTGGGGGGCTCAAAACTGGATGCAATACTCCAGATGTGGCCTTACCAGTGCCGAATAGAGGGGAATAATCACTTCCCTCAATCTACTGGCAACACACCTACTAATCCAAGTTAAAGTCTCAGAATATCAATGAATGACGCGTTGGAGAGGGGATGGAGGTGGGGGGGCATGTTCTCTCAACACATGGTGAGCGTACACGTTAAATTCTTTGAGAGGAAGCTCCTGGTGATAGGGGGAGTGCACGTTGCTGGAATTATAGAGAGTAAAGAACAAGGCTGCAGTGAGTTTGCTAAATCTGCTGGCAATGCTCATATGAATACAGCCCAATATACCATTGGCCTTCTTGGCAACAAGGGCACACTGCTGACTCATATCCAGCTTCTCGTCCACTGTAATCCCCTGGTCCTTTTCTGCCGAACTTCTGCTTAGCCAGTCGGTCCCTAATCTGTAACAGTGCATGGGATTCTTCCATCTCAAGTGCAGGACTCTGCTCTTGTCCTTGTTGAACCTCATCAGACTGCTTGATCCTGGTCCCAGGAGTCAGCTGGAAGTACCCCACAATTCTAAGAGAGAACTTCCTTAGTCCTCTCTATCCCAAAAGTCTGCAATCCACTATATTGAAAACAGAAGTGGCCCCCTCTCCCCTCTGTGAACAGGCAGCAGCTTTGGTCAAGGTGAAGCCATTTTCTTCTGATCACCGAGCTGCAAGCCGGCGGCCAGAGAGCCTTCTGGGTTTGCAATAACAAGTGATCCCCATCAAGCCTTTTTCAAAGTGAGCTGCTTCCTAGTAACATGCAGGGTGGGCAGTAAAGTTTTCCCACAGTGCACCACAGTCCTAGGGCTAGAGAGGCCACATTCAAGGGAGGGAGGCACTAGGGACTCTGGAATCCGGTTACTTTGAGTGAGGTTGGCCACTGCAATGTGGACACCAGAACCTTAGGTTCGAGCATGGGTTAGAAAAGTCTTAACATAGGGTTAAAATGCAATGCAGACGCTCAAGCTCAGGGTTCCCTAACACAGGTCAGCTGACTTGAGTCACACTAACCCTCAGTTTATGTAGCAGTGTAGCCATACAGAGCGCAGGTCAGGCATGTGGGACTGGGACTGAGGGGGTAAAATAGCAGTGTGGATGTTCGGGCTCAGGCTGCGAGACCTTTCCCCCTCGCTGGGTTTCAAACTCCAGCTTGACCCCAAAGAGCTTCACTGCTATTTTTGTCTCCTTGAACCCAACTCGATTGATTTCTGAGACTTTGCCGTGTGGGCATAGTCAGTTAATAGCACTGCCCTGCCCCACAGAGCTGTTGTAGGGAGGGAGACGTTAAAGGTTGCAAGGTGCTCATATATACCACGACGGTGTCCAGATAAGGATCTGTGCTCCTGCTACAACAGATACTCTCTCGGGGTGGTTTTAATGCCAGCAAAAGGTACCAGGGTGGCAGCCTCATGAATGAACAGCCTCTTTTTATCCCCAGTTCTGGCACAGCACAGGCCACAAAAGATGTGTGCGCCAAGATGTGAAGGGAAGTCTAAAGCTGAGAGGTTTGTTCCTTAGGCCAACCCACTCCTGGTCCTCTGCTGATTGTGCTAACAAAGCCACTGATTAGTAAGCAGTGGCGGTGGGAAGGGAAACCAGTTTTTTTTTTAAAAAAAAGGAGTTTTTCGGCCAATATGTTGAAACTGTTTGTGAAACGGTCAGTTTCAATAAACCCCCTTGCGAAGAAAAAAGCTTCAAAACTGTCAAAATGTACCATTTCCCCCATTTTCAAACCAGAACATTTCAGGTTTTGAGCCAAAATGATTTTTTTGTTTCACTATTTTAGTACATTTAGACTTAAAGTGTTTAAGAAAGATCAAAAGTGAAACAAAATTTTCATCCCCCGCCCAGCAGATTTTCAGTCCCTTCCCCACAAAAAGTTGAGGATTTTGAATTTTTTTTTTGTTCCAATTCAGGATGGGGAAAAAGAATTGCAGGATGGGAAAATGGTGTCCCACGCCACTCTACTGATTAGTGCCAATTGGGGAGGGGTGGCGGTCATTTCTGTGATATGGCTCATTGAGAACTGAGATGAGACCGGAGAGGCTGACTTCTATTTTCCACCCCGAGGCCCTGCCCCCCAGCTACATCCCCTTCCCTGAAGCTCTCCCTGCCCAATGCACCCTCCTCTCTATCCCGTAACCCTGAGTGCCTCCTGCCCACTGAACGGCTGATCAGCACCAAGCCCCAGGGCCGGAGCCAGTGTGGCTGGTGGGTGCTGAGCATCCGTCATTTTTATTTCTTCAGTGCTGGAGCACCCATGGAGTTGGCACCTCTGGATGAGACCCTCTCCGACTAGCTTTCCCCAACAGCAATGCCCAGTCCCTTACCCAGCTGGGTCACATTCAGATCAATGAGCTGCTTAAAAGCCTCCCCCATCAGCACCCCATGCCTTGAGCCAGCCAGTCCCTCCTACAATCTCACTGTCTTCATTTCCTTTAAAAAAGAATCTGATGGTAAAGTCATCTGACATCACTCAGGGCAAAAGATGAGAGCCAGTTTGAGGTTGCAATTTTAATGAGAAACAAATGGCTCTTTCCAGCCTAGGTTCTGGACTAAGGGGATGATCACATCAGGCATAAATCATGATTCGGGAGAGGAAATGATATATATGTATAATGTGGAGAAGCCATGCATGGCGAACCCTGTGTCTATTTCACCCATTATGAGGTGAGATAGTAAGAATCATAGTTAGTTTAAACTCTTCCTGACAGATGAAAAATATAATTTTTTTCCACTAAATTTATTCTATGTGGGTTTGTCTTTTAAAAAAAAATAAAAATTAAAATACATTGTTTTAATGCAGGGCTAGGGGAGTTTCTGGCAGACTGGGTAGAATCAGATACTAAGACCAATCAGAATGCTTCCTTCTGAGTGCAAATTGGGTTTGCAATACCAGGTTTCACCACCGATCCCTCAAGTTTAGGATGCTGTCTCCAGCAGTGATCAGAGCTAAGGCTTACCCAGACAGCAAACCCCAACCCCTGCTAATTAATATGGAGGGCTTTTCACTCACAGATCTCAAAGCACTTTACAAGGTGGGTGAAAGAAGGGGAAACTGAGGCATAGAGAGTGGAAGTGACTTGCCCGAGGTCACATCGCAAATCAGGGGCAGAAGGAGGAACAGAAACCAGCTCTCCTGACACACACTCAGCTACTGGTAGTTGCTGTTGCCTCTGTACCAATTCATTTGGTTAATTGCACAATAATGTGCATAGGAGTGGAGGAAAACCTCCTTTCTGACACCAGCGGCATTCACTTTATACTATGAAGCATTAAATTTGATTGCTCTGAGTTTACCCTGCATAGCCCCTAATGTTAATAATCATAAAATCCAGGGATAGTATTTAACTCCGTTACGGCCAGTGAATCTTGCTGAGTGAAGTGGTCTTTTCTTTTCTTTTCTATGTTGAGTTTAATCATTCGGATTTGTTCTGTTCGTGCTATGGTCACTTCATTCCCTGCCTTCAGCCTGAAACAGTCCCAGTCTGGCTGCATCTGCTACTCTGAGACGAATGTTTACCCAGAAATTATTTAGGCACTTTGAAACCTTTTGAGTTAATGCTTGCAAGTGGGAAAAGACTGTCTAAGCACTCACACATTTACTGTAATTCACTGCCTGTTCAAAGTGTGTGGGCAGGGAGAGTCTTAGCCCCTCCCCCCTCCTCCCACCCGGGCTTCAAAAAAAAATGTACCAAAGCTATTTGGTTTAGGAGTAACATTTTATATTGCTATAGAGAATTTTAAAAGAAGAAAAACCTGTCCTTTGCCGGAATTAGGTTCATCTCATCATTCTCCTGTCACAAAGCCAGGAGCCCTTGCTGCCTTGATGGGTTGGAATCTGTGACTCATTTAAAGGCTGCCTTAAACCCTGATCTCCCAGACTCGGACAAATAGAAAAGATCCATTCAGTCACCTGGAGGCTCTGTCTCCACCAGTAGCATTAATTCAAGACTGTTTCCTACAGAACATTCACAAAGGGCTGTGTGTAGCCCAGCTTTGAATTACTCCAGTGATAGGGTTTCTGGCAGATCCCTGGAGAAAATATCATGAGTCCAATCCACCTTATTGTTAGGACATTTTCCTTGAATACACAGTCTACATTTTCCACTGACCAGTTTCACCCAGTGACATGCTGTCTATATTCCCCACAGAAATACCCCTCCTTAGCCCATGATAAGTTCCCTGTCCCAGGAGAGATGCCCATGCTCTCAGGGTATTACTTCCAGGGTTTCAAAACAGGATACAGAGTCACAATGCAGCATCTGAGAACCATGTTCTTCTCCGCCTCTTCCTTGTATCCCAGGATCTATAGTTGGTCAGCAGATACCTAGCATGCTTCCAATAAACCAAGAAGCAACCTTTGCTCCGGAAGAGCCTCGCATTGTGAAGGAAGGATACAAGTTGAATGGCCCATCAAAGAACACTTAACTCACAATGCACCATGGTCCATTATCAACACTTAATGGACTTTCCTGAGGACATTCTAACTAGAGTATGGGTAATGGTCTCCTCTGTGGCTAAGCGAAGCATGCATGGATATGTGACTCGAAACGCCATCTTGTTACTTGTAATTTTCCACAAACTAGAACAATGGGTTTCCCTTCATTTGGCAGAAGCTATGAAAGGCACTGGGAACATCTCCATGTTGCCTCTTTCCTGCTCAAATCTTTGGACTATGAACTTATACTAATGGGAGCATTCTAACCAAGGGACTGAGGACCTTCCAGTGAGTTGGAAGCAACCAGAGACTTGACTTAAGCCAGCAGTTTATTCCATCACTGCTACAAGCCTGATCCAAGAACTTTGCAATTATTGTATGTATTTGATTTCTTTAACCAATTTTAACTCTCACCTTTCTTTCTTCTTATAAATAAACCTTTAGATTTTAGATGGCAACAGCATGATTATTGGGTAAGATCTGAGTTGTATATTGGCCTGGGTATATGGCTGGTCCTTTGGGATCAGAAAAACCCTTTGGTTGATAAAATTGGTTTTAAATAACCACTTGTCATTAAGTTTAGTGTTTTTGTGGTGCTACAAGGACCGGAATACCTAAGGAGGCTGCATTTCTGATTTCTTGTTAGGCGGTGTGGTGAGACAGACATTTACTTTTGCTGCTGGATTGGTATAGCTAATGAGAGAATAACCACCAACTTTGGGGTGTGTCTGCCCTGTTTCTCAGCAGTTTGACCTGGATTTGGTATTCTCAGTTGTGACCCACTAAGGCACAGTTACAGGCACTTAAATACCTTTGACGATCTGGGTCTTAGTGTCACTAATAAGAAACAGAGAAATATTCTAGGTACCAGATTTGGATTCTTGACTCCCCCAAAACAAACAAAACCAAAAACAAAATAACAAGCCTGGGGGATGGAAGCTGGAGGTTTGATTCAATCCACTATATGATGGAGAACATTTGTTAAACGTGTGTCTGGATCTGCACTGGGTTTTCCAGACAATAAGTTCAGCAGCTCAAGGAAGCTTATCTCAACCCAACCTTTCACTAGTCACTGCTAGTGACAGGTATTGAGCCAAGAGCATCCCTGCTTCCAGATCCTGGACAGTTAGGAGAACACCTGGTGTCAGACAACATTAACTAAAGGCTGTTCCTGGGTGGGGGATGGTTAGCCCATAGGCCCAAGACCCTAAGCACTCCTGACAGCTATGCTTACAGCATTATTAGCAGGGCTCCCATAAAGCTTTGCAAAAAGTAAAGCTAAAAGAAAGAGACTGAACTGCACCTATAGTGGAAGTATGTTTAAGAGCCCAACATTTTCTGTGCTATGCAAAAAAAAAAACAAAAAACATGCTTTTCTGCTAGGCACAATTTTCACTCAAACCACGGGAAAAGACACATTGGACAGAGACAGTTGTTTGCCTTTCAGGCGCGTAACTGCAATAGGACAGTGTAGTGAATGTCCCAAACTGCAAAGAAGCCCTGGAATGATCGGTGACAGAGCCGTTTTTGTGCTAAGCTTATTGTTAGGTAGGTTATAATTGTTTTGATAGAAATATGGACAGACGGGAATATAAAGCCGTTGGTATTTAACAGGGATTGGCTCATGCTAAGCTACGCGAGCTAACTGCACATTGTAACGTGGGATAAACAAAGAGGTAAGGACTGTATATTAAACCCTTAGAGTCATAGCCCATTTGGGGACAGGGTGAGTTGTCTGTGGTGAGTAACCCCTTTTCTGTAATGTGCTGCAATGTCTTTAATTGCAGCACATTACAATAATTTAATAAGCCAGTTGCGCTTCACCTTTCAGTGTTTCCTTAATCAGTAACCAAAGACCCCATTTAGGCCAGGACCATTGGTGAGTGTGCAGCAGGCAGCACTCGCTGTGCTTCTCCTCCATGCTAAAGAGCCCCAAATAGGCTCTCACAGCAAGGAGGTGGCCCCCTAAGGGGAGCCCAATGCCAGCTGCACATCAAGTAAACAGTTCTCCACATCTCCAGCTGATCCTTCTCTTTCCATCCCTGCTCAACTTCTCCCCCTGCCCCCTGCAATTTCATCTTCTTTACCCTGACTGGCTCACCCTTTCCCCCTCCTTTCCCCCTCTTCTGCCTTCCATTCCTCATCCTCACGTCTACCCCTCCTCCACCCTCTCACCCTCCTCCGTGTCTCCTCTCAAGCTTGTCACATCCCCCCCCCAATACTTTCCCTTCTTGCATTCCCCCACATTCTTCCCCGGCTCTCTGCTGCACACACAGAGGCAGGGGACCTTTCAGCCTCCCACCCCCTGAGCACCCTCTCCATCCTCTTCCTGCTCCTTCCCGCAGTATCACTTCCCTCCTTGAAGAATAAATTCACCAGAGATTGCCTTTGAACTTGGAGGGGCATCTATGAATTGCAAGGAGAAATGAGCCGCAGCCCTTCGAGCTTGCTTCAGCCGTGGCTTTTACCAGGGTCGCTGAGTCCTTCTGCCTTCCCGTGTTCCCTGCCCAGGGCCTCCGCTCATCCGTCACTGGTGTAGCCTGGGGGTTGTGGAACCAGAGCGCAAAGAACTTGCCTGACTGACAGGATGACATCTAGGAGTCCTTGTGGCACCTTAGAGACTAACCATTTTATTGGGGCATAAGCTTTCGTGGACTAAAACCCACTTCATCAGATGCATGGAGTGGAAAATACAGTAGGAAGATATCGCTATATAGTACATGAAAAGATCAGCGTTACCTAACCAAGTGGAAGGTCAGTTCTAACAAGACAATTCAATTAAAGTTGGCTATTATCAACAGGAGAAAAAAATCACTTTTGTAGTGGTAATCAGGGTGGCCCATTTCAAACAGCTGACAAGAAGGTGTGGGTAACAGTAGGGGGAAGTTAGTTTCCTTTGTGTAGTGACATCTGAAAACCTTTCTAAGCTTTTAATGACCCCTCTGTAGCAACCTCCGGAATGCTTCAGTGGACGGGCCCAGGATGCATGAGAGAAATCTCTGTCACTCATAGGAGAGTTAATCAAAGCATGCCTAGTGCTGCTGTGGAGGTGGGGTGGTCACACAGAAAGCAGACGCGCTAAAGCGGAGATGGAGACTAGTGACAAGATCTAGATCTGAACCTCTCTAGCATTTGGGGCTTTAGAACTGAGGTGGGCAGCGTTACCAACTGAAAACGTTCAAAAATCATGAGTCCAGCTCCCCCAAATCACAAGATTGCCTTAAAATCATGAGATTTAAAAATAAATTTATACATTTGGGGGTTCTTGTTTGTCCTCTGGGTTCTCAGCCTTTTCCTCATAGTTGGGTCATGCTGTTGTCTGCAGTCACAAGGGCTAGATGGCCTGCATCCACGTTAACATGGCTGTGGGACTTAATGCAATTTGGGAGGATGCATTTCCTCTCTGTAGTACTTATCTGGCTGCTATTGCCACAGTATCCGAGCACCTAACAATCTCTACTGTTTTTTTCCCCTCATAACCTCCCCTGCAATGTAGGTCAGTGCTATTATTGTCCAGACAGGGAACCGTGATACAGAGAGGTTAAGTGATTGACCCAGGGTCATCCAGGATATTGGTGTCGGAGCAGAGAACTGGACCCAGATCTCCCACATTCCAGGCTAGTGCCCTAACCACTGGCCCATTCTGCCTCTGAAGAAGAGAAACCCTGAAAGTGGGGGGAGCTGTAATGTTCTCCTGTAAGAGGTACATGCTCACAGCCTAGACAGCACAGAGTTTTTGGTAAGCAGGAATCAGCTCATACTCCATGCTTGGCAGCCCTGGAGCCTCGTGCATGGTAAATATGACAATCACACTGCAGCCTGTCCCCATTGCATCCTGGGGTTTGTAGGCCAGGCAGCTTGTCTGAGCCAGCCTGTGGGCTTCCCGTTTTGGGCCTGAAGTGGAAGCAGCAAAATACCACGAGTGGAAGGTGTCTTGTGGCCAAAACCAGAAGTGTGTTCTTAGGAAGCTTCTGGGCCAAAAAGCTAAAATGAGAGAAATCTGGATAGACGTTGGAAATACATCTTCAGTTCTCATCGGAATGACCAAGACGTTTCATGCCGCCCCATCCTTAGCAGAGCCGAGTGACATTTTTCATGCCAAAACTTGTTTTTTTTGGCTGAAAAACGCAGATTCAGGCCAATCAGAACAATTCAGGAATTTGGGTCAATTGTGGCCAATTGTTTCAGATGGAAAAGAAAATGGAAATGCTGAAACAGTTTGTTCAGGTATTTCCTATCAACTTTTTATTTTGGAATTACCTTCAATTTTATTTTAAATTATTTATTTTTTAAAAAATTCTTTGAAAAATTAATCAAAACATTTTGTTTCACCCCAAAAAATCTTTTTTAACTTTTTTAGTTTTCTGGAAAAAATTGAAACATTTCCTTCTGGAGTTGACCCCAAACTATTTTTTTCCATGATTTTTATGATCAGCCTGAAAACCAACAATCAGGTATTCACGCACCTGCGGGCAGGCCTACGCTAAGGGATTAAGTCAATCTAAGTTAGCAACTCCAGATAAGTGACTAATGTAGCTGGAGTCGACGTAGCTTAGCTCGACATATTGTGGTGTCTACACCGTGCTGGTCAACGGGAGAAACTTGCCCGTTGACTTACCTTATGCGTCTCGTTTTGGTGGAGTACGGGACAGCGATCTGTGGTCTATTTAGTGGGTCTTCACTAGATCTGCTAAATTGACCTCCGGTGGATTGATTGCTGCAGCATCGATCCATGGTAAATGTAGATGTTCCCTAAGAAATGAGCTGCTGCTGCAGGTAGAAGTTCCAGCTGTGGCACATACTCTCTGGAGATGTCCCCACATGACCATGGTGATGCTCTGTCCATTTCAGATGGGTAAGGGTAATTTGACAGCTGCCATCAACTCCCTGAAAGGGGGTTCCAAAGAGGATGGAGCTGGGCTGTTCTCGATGGTGGCAGATGACAGAACAAGGAGCAATGGTCTAAAGTTGCAGTGGGGGAGGTCTAGGTTGGATATTAGGAAGTCTAGGAAAGTTACAGAATCCAACGTACAGTCCGCAGGCATCTTCTGAAGCCCATGAAGCCCAGGATGTCCAAACCAAGAGTGAAAGTTAAATCAGTAGCAGCCCAAACCTGCCATGCTGAGGGCATCATTGGTGGCTAATGGAAGCAGTGCATGCTGGGACTTATGTTCTCAATGGGCGACACCTCTATCTTTGACACTATCTGCTCCATTGTGCAAGCCTTGGGTTGCCAGGGAGGCTACCCGCTGGGCGAAGCTTATGCCTCTCCTGATTTAGCTCTGTAACCACTTCGCTTGCTCAGGTATGTCCCTCTTTTAGCCTCGAAGCTGTTTGCAAAAGAGGAGTCAGAGTGGATTCCAAATCCATGGGTTTGAGCTCAGATCTCCAAACTCAATCTTTCTTTGAGATTCTTTTGATTTGTTCTTGCTACAAAGCCTAAAGCCTGACATGCCCCAATTACTGCTGGGGAGTTTGGCAGACAGGGCCCAGGTCAGGGCTGGGAAGGTTTTGCGATTCCATTAATGGTTCCCTTTCAAGCGGCATTAATTAATTTAGTGGCTAGCACAGAAAAGCACCATTCCAGCTTCCGCATCACGGGCTGGTCTGATCATTATTTCATAAGACGTTTAAGACATCCGAAGCACTTTGAAAATTAGTCACGAAATCCCACGTCCCATTTCATTTACTTCCAAACATTGCAGGCCACTTCCCTGCTGATAGAAACCTACTGACTTCAAAGCAGTTACGCTAGCAGTCAATTTGGCCTGGTAACTAATTGGAAAAAAACAAAATAAAGCCTCAAACAAAACCCACTGTTGATTTGGACATTTTCTCTATAATTTGATTGAACATTTTAAATTAAACCTTAAGGACTGTGCCCCCATGTGTGTATCCTATAAGCAGCACAGAAAGGACACCTAGCTGGAAAGACATCTTTCCTGTACTGTACATGACGGTGTAGTATAGAGGATTTACAGACATGGCTTTGGGATGGCAACGCCATGAGCTAGTTGTGCTGGTTATGAAGAATTTGTGAACTGTTTTCCCAAATTACAATGGTGCACATCCAGCTCTGATAAAGATAACTGGGCGTTCTCACTAGCACACACTGTGTTTGCAGGTACAGTGTCTCTGGACAGGACACTGTAGGTGTGTCTACACAGCATGCTCCCTAGTGTGGACAGACAGAGGCGCCCTTTCTGCTCAAGATAGCATGCTAATAAATGGCAGTGCGGCCACAACAGCACAGCTGGCGGCTCAGGCTAGCTGGAGAGTAAAGGCCTGCATGACCCTCTTGATATGTATTTGAGCGGCTAGCCTGGGCCAGCACCTGTGCCCTCGTGGCCACGGGGCTTTTGGCAATGCACCAGATGGAGCAAAGCTAGCGCTTCCATCTTCCCGTGCTGGGAAGCACCCTCCCCGCTCCCGTGTAGACGTAACTGTAGTGTCATTTCCTCAGCTCGTACACTGGCGTCTCCAAGACTATGACATGACGACAGCATGGTCAACACTAGAGCTGTCCTAGGCAGTGCCAGGGCAAACGAAGCACCAGTTCTAGCAGCCAGGCTAGCTCAGGGGAGCAGTAAAGATCTGAGATCTCACTGGGTCAGCCTAGATCGATAGCTATTGAATATCACGGGCAGCTACGCTGATGGCCCTTAAGCTGCCTTGTTGAAACAGGGCTGCCCAGAGGGGCGGGGCAAGAGGGGCAATTTGCTCCAGGCCCTGGGCCCCACAGGGGCCCCTACGAGAGTTTTTCGGGGGTCTTGGAGTGGGGTCCTTCACTCACTCCTGGGGCCCTGGAAAACTCTTGCGGGGCCTGGGCCCCCAGAACTGCTTCCGCTCCAGGTTGTTGTTGGCAATTCGGCTGCGGGGGGTCCTTCCGCTCCAGGACCCACCACTGAAGTGCCCCGAAGACCTGCGGTGGGGGTGTCCTTCTGCCCCGGGACCCCAGCCCCCCTGAATCCTCTGGGCGGCCCTGCTTTGAAAAGTGGAGGGAGGTCAGTCCAATTCTTAGTGAACATGTGTCCACATCATGGTGGCAACTCACCATTTCACCACAGACACCAAGAGCTGAAGAGGCTATGGTAGAGTGACCACTGATACATCCTCAGAAGATAGTTCAGTACTTCTGGGAACGGTGTGATCCTTCCCCTGCTGGTGTGACCCTGGCCTTCCCGGCATAGTTTCGCATGGATGGAGGTCACGCCAGGACGGGCGGAGCAGAGTGCTGTCACAGTGGCATCCTCCGTGCAATCCCATTCTGCTGGGTGCTGTACATATGTTAGTGAGAGACAGTCACTGCTCCAAAGCGCTTGGAATGTAAATAGACAAAGACAGACACCCTGCAGCTCCTGTGAGAAGAAACAGAGGACTTCACCCCACGGAGGTGTTAAGTCACCATTCACCAATGCCGTTCATCTGAGCAAATACAGCAGTGCACTCTGAGAGCCATGGGTTTAGCAGCCATGAGACTCCAATCAAGGAGTCCTGCTCAATTTGTCCTAAAGTTTTGGCTGAGGTCAAATAACTCCCCACACAAGAGCGGTGCTGAGTGCCGAAGTGCTGACTGTGGCTTTCCAGGCCAGAAGCAGGGTCTGCAAGTACCCAAAAGAAACAGAGCTAGAGAACTCCTGCGGTGCCCTCGCTGTGATAATGCATGTGCTGTTAACTCAGCCTTGCAGGATCTGGCCTGCCACAAGGGCTTGTGTTTCGGGGATCGGCCTCCCTTTCTCCTGTCCGGAAAATCAGTTTTCTCCATGGTGTTTATGTGATGCTGTACCCCAGGGCAGGGATGCATAAGGACAGAGCTCCTGTAGCAGCGCTGCCTACCTGGTCTGGCTTCAGGCTAGCTGCTGCCTCAGTTTCCCCGCAGTTCTAGGGGCTGATTGCCTGCCCACATTCTCCACCATGTGTAAACTTCTGGGACTGTCTTTCCAGCCCAGGAAGGCCTCACTGCCATGCCAAGAGTCCTCCAGGCACTTCCTCCAGAGTTCCTTTTTATTAATTCAAATAAAAACACACAAAATGACACAAAACTCACAACCAGAGTTGGCTGTTGGGACCCAGGGGCCTTACACTCTGCTCCTCCCCCTTCCAGGACTAATCACGAGAGCAACCCCCTTCAGCTGAGCTCTCTCAACCCTTGATAGGGAAAATGTGACCCCTTCCCACTGAGGTCCTATCTAATAATCGAATAGGGCTGGCTGGCCCCCAGTTCTTAAGCGAGCAGCCCACCTCTTATAGATTCCTACCGTCCTGGAATGGCACTGAGAGTGAAAAAGCACTTTCCTGCCTCATCACCATTCACCCCTGTACTCTTACACACATATGCATGTACAAACGTACACATATGCATGTACAAACATACACATAAATGCCCACACATTCAGGTATAGCGGATGTGCTTGTCCACACACACACACAATGCAAACCCACTCCCATATGCCGACATACATGCACAATCACGTGTGTACACACTTGGACACACACACTCAGACATAAGGATCCTGTGGAAATCATACCCCATAATAAAATCCATGGATGTTAGCAGGCCGTTCCCATAGTTCCCCATGCAAAGAGGGGAAATTGTATTAACCGCTCACCATGATGCTAATTTCAAAAGGCTTCAGCACTTTTTGGTCTAATACCATTGTGCTCTTTGGGTTCTACAACAGGAAATAATCTGGTCTGTTAGGTCCCAGTCTTAGTTTATCATCTTGAGGTCAGGTTCCAGTGCAGACTCTGAGACCTGCTAATGACCACCTGCACAGAACATCTCAGACACGCACCCCAGACTGCATAGGTCTGTCTGCTCAGCAGGAGCCGGAGTGAATGTAATAGCGAGCAAATTATAGGCAGACTAACAATGAGATAAAGGTTAAAAGATAATTCTTGTATATTGATCCAGTTAATGACTTGGAAAT
Organism: Gopherus flavomarginatus; assembly: GCF_025201925.1. Lineage (NCBI taxonomy): Eukaryota > Metazoa > Chordata > Testudines > Testudinidae > Gopherus > Gopherus flavomarginatus. Next base: position 4,824,862 of record NC_066641.1, read on the forward strand.
AGAAAATTACAGAGGTGTGGACAGTTATCTGCTTTAAAAAGTGCTGAATTTAAGTGGTTCAAAACTATTCCTTAGCAAAGCTAGCTTGTATTGCAGTGCAGCTCACCTCTAAAGGCCTTGCTGAATCCTCTCCATCAGCCATCATGATGACCATGGAACTATCTAAACCAGATGGTTACTATGGTTAGATGTTGGTCTGCATATGTGTGTTCTCTCTGTTTGCTGCCCCAGCTCTGCACAGACAGTTGGCACAGCAGACCTTGAGCCGAACCGCCCAATGACCACAAGATCCATTAAGGTACGAAGGCGCCAGGCCAGGTTTATTGTTGACAAAGCACCGTACTAGCACCTGGCAGACTCTACAAGTATACTAAGACATGTATGCTTGTGACAATGGATGCAGCTCCGTGAATGGCAGGACTTTCCATTCCCCCCCTGGGCTGAACAAAGATAATCCCTCTGAGATATATCTTTATACCCCAATACAAACAAGTTACGTACTGCCTCTGACATAGTTAATTAGCAATGTCCGGGGGCAGTAACTATCACCCATTATTTTGTACTTGTTGGTTTGATCAAAACATCTCTATTATGTACTGTCATCCTGACCTTATATTTTAGGAGGGGTCAGTGTGTTCCTGCTATCCTTGGAAAATGTTTTTCTACCACTCTTGATATTGGGATGTTTGGGAACCACTTGATATCAGGCTGTGTTTGCGTAAGTGCTCTGTGACTAGCACTGTATAGACGTGTATTTTTGCAATATTAGTCCTGGCTTTGCCAAATTCTGTGAGCAGGTTCTGCCTCATTCCGACCTCTAAAACAAGGGTTTATGTCTCAGGCTGTCTTCCAACAACAGTTACTGGCTTAGCTCATGCATGTCTGCACGGCAGCTAGGAGGTGTAATCCCCAGCTCGGGTGGACATAGACACGCTAGCTCCGACTGAGCTAGCGCTCTAAGAATAGCAATATGGACACAGGAGGATGGATGGTGACCAGAATCTCAGGTGGGCTTAGGCTCGGGCGGCTCGGGCTAGCCCAAACCACTGCCAGCAGCAGCCCTGCTGGTTCTATGATGGTAGCTCATGTACCTGATCTTGGAATTATACATCTCAGCTGCAGTGTAGACACAGCCACAGCTGATCACTCTTCTCTTCTAGTGTTTGGACTGGGATTGGGAGTTAGGCACTTGGAAATGTTGCCTGTGTCATGATGAGTGGACCATTCCTTTGAGGCTGGGGGGCACCCATCCCTTCCTAATGAGGGACTTGCTTTGACGGCTGTGTCTGGAACCAGAGCACTTGAGGGTAGTTATAGTTCCATTGCCCGTCCCATCTGTTGATGGTCTGGTAGGATTTTGTAATAAACGTTTATCCTCAGACATTGGTGGGGTGGCTGCCACCCACCTCAGCTTTTCAGGCGACTACCCCTCCCCACAGATGGGGTGTGCAGAGAGAGACAGCTAGCACGGTGGTGGTGCAGGGCCTCAGTGCACAATTGCATCATACAAATGTTTGAATTCATGCTCTGCAGCTGCGCAGGAGACAGAGATCTGATCCTGGGGTGCCCCTGACTCTGAGGGTCCCTCAGAGGAGCTTGGAGAGTACCCTGGAATTGGGGGCAGTGCAAGGAGCCCCGGGAGCCAGGACAGCTACCTGGTCCATTTGTTTTAGGGGAAAAACAAACAAACAAACAAAATCCCAAAAAACAGGAACGCTTTGATTTTTCTGACATAAAAAATGCCCAGAATCCCCTTTCCCCTGGGAAATTTCAACATTTCTACTTTTCCTTCCAAGTCAGAATAAAAACTTTTTGACATGTTGGAATGTCCATTAGTACAGAAATTCCAACATTCCACCAGCTCTTACCGCAGATCCCCTGAGCTGTTTGGCCTCCAGCAGAAGTTTATGGTTTTTGTAAAGGTGAACGTGTGCATGGATTCTTCCCTTCTTCAAATGAGCAGAACTAAAACCAGCTCCATGACTCTGTCTGAGTGGTTTAATGGGTCCTGTCCTCCGCTCTCCAGCTTCTGTCACTGCTGCATTAATTTCATTCATCCTGGATTGCCGGCATGTTCAGGAATTAATGTTGGGTTTGTGTCTCCCTTTGCTGAGCTCCTCATTAACTGGGATATGTGTAATTTAAAAAATGAAGTCTTACAGCCAACCATGCCAAGAGCAAAGCAGTGAAACGTGCTGAATTACAAGCAGGTAATGTTTGGCGAATCAGGAGACTGTGGCCCTTTGCAGCGCCGGATTGCTGGTTGGTGTTGTTGTTTTATCTCTACCAAACAGCCTCAGCTAAAAGCAAGTGCCAGCCAGAGTCCAGAGCCATTGTGAGCCAGATCTTGTGTCTAGACATTTTTACCTTGATTGCCAATTAATTTGCTAGTCTGGATACTCCCCATACATATGTTCCATGCTGTGAATTCTAGACTGAATTGAAATTGTTTTTGCCTCCGACAAAAGCCAGAAGAGGGTCCAAACTAGCCTTGACAAATCACAGAATCTCAGGGCAGCTCTACTGTCAGAGTTCCTTCCCCACTCTGAACTCTGGGCTACAGATGTGGCGACCCACATGAAAGACCCCCTAAGTTTATTTTTACCAGCTTAGGTTAAAAACTTTCTCAAGGCACAAATTCCACCTTGTCCTTGAACAGTATGCTGCCACCATCAAGTGATTTAGGACTTGGAGTCCTATTCCCCCAAGCCCTATACCCCCTTTCCTGGGGAAGGCTTGAGAATAATATCCTCACCAACTGGTACAGGTGAACACAGACCAAACCCTTGGATCTTAAGAACAATGAAAAATCAATCAGATTCTTAAAATAAAAATATATTTAAAAAAAGATAAAAGAATCACCTCTGTAAAATTAGGATGGAAGATAACTTTACAGGGTAACAAAAAGACTCAAACACAGTGGATTTCCCCTCTAGGCAATACTTTAACATTACAAAAAGAGGGATAAAACTCCCTCTTAGCATAGGGAAAATTCACAAGCTAAAACAAAAGATACTCTAATGCATTTCCTTGCTATTACTTACTATTTCTGTAAGATTAAATGTATCATTTCAGTGGGAGCTGGATTACTTGCTTGGTCTTTCCTTTTGTCTCCGGGGAGAAGACACACAGAGCCTCCCCCCCATCACAGATTTGAAAGTAACTTCTTTCCCCATTGGTCCTTCTTGTCAGGTGCCAGCCAGGTTATCTGAGCTTCTTGACCCTTTACAGGTAGGGAGGGATTTTATGCTACCCTTGGATGTATATTTATAACTTCTACACTTAAAACGCTGCATCGGCAGATCTGCACTGATGGAGCTGCTCTGCTATAGCACTTTAATGAAGAGTTTTTTTAATGGAGAGTTCTCCTGTCGGCGTAGTTAATCCAGCTCAGAGAGTTACTCCTTCACTGGCACTTAGGTCAGTATAACTACATTGCTCAGGGGTGTGGATTTTTCATAGTTCTCCCGAAAAACAACAAGGGGTCCGGTGGCATCTAAAAGACTAACAGATTTATTTGGCCATAAGCTTTTGTGGGTAAAAAACCGCACTTCTTCAGAAGTACTCCTTGTTGTTTTTGTGGATACAGACTAACACGGCGACCCCCTGATAGTTACCCTGAAGTAATTCTGTCGTGTAGTCCTGTCCATAGTAATGTTGGGGCTGGCAGGGACCTTAAGAGGACTTTTGATATTATCACAACACTTTGTTTCATTTTTACGGGGATTGCTTCAAAAGCAACATATTTTTTTCTCAACGTTTCGATTGTGACAAAAATGGCAGTTTTCATTGCCAAGCCATTTTGATTAGAAAGTTCCTGCCAGCGCTAATTTAAAGGGCCGAGTTCAAATTCCTGATTGTGGCAAGTGCAGTTTGTTTGACTGATTTTACCATTTGCTGTGGAGACTCGGTACATCACCAAGTTGGACTGTGAAGACTATGGGATTGTTATCCAGGCTTCAGCGTCTCTCACCAGCCCTGTTAAATCAATATACTCAGTATCTCAGTGAAAGCTGAAGTTAGAAGTGTTTTTCCCTACTGTCAGGGACAGGACTGGCTGAATAATGACTAAGAATAAAGAATTATTTGTGAATAATCTATTTGATGAGTGATGGGAAAACGTCTTCGATAAGCTACGCACCTGCTATTATTCGATCATTGCAGAGCAGGCTGAAAACTGAAAATGGCTCATTCACAAATAGGCAGCATTTGCTGTAGCCGTGTTGGTCCCAGGATATTAGAGAGACAAGGTAGGTGAGATGAAAGATATCCCCTCTCCGACCTCATCCATCAATAATCTATTTCAGCCCCGGGCCCCGTACAGGGTCCTTCATTCTCTCCGGGGGGCCCGGAAAATTCTCGCTGGGCCCGGGGCGCTGGAGCTTCTTCCTTCCGCCCGAATTACCGCCAAAGCGGGACCCGCTGCTGAAGTGCTGGGTCTTTGGCGGTAATTCAGCCGTGAGGGCTCTCCGCCACGGGTCTTCAGGGCACTTTGGTGGCGGGTCTCGGAGCGGAAGGGCCCTCCGCCAACAAATTACAGCCAAAGCGGGACCCACTGCCAAAGTGCCGGGTCTTTGGCGGTAATTCGGCGGCGGGGGCTCCCCGCCGTGGGTGTTCAGGACACTTCGGCAGCGGATCCCAGAGCAGAAGGACCCCCTGCTGCTGAACTACCACCGAAGCGGGGGTCCCCCATTGCCGAAGACTCCAGGCCCCCTGAATCCTCTGGGCAGTCCTGTATTTCAGTGAAAATGCCCAGATCATTTGGCTAAATTATCCTCAATGACCAATGATCAGATCAGCTCTAGTCAAGTGGAAGAGGCCTGTTTCATGGAAAACTGAAATGGGGGAAAATTGATGAAAGACGTCAAACTCCAGCCATGTCTGCAGTGTTCACCTGTCTATGATTTATTATTATTGATTTGTGGTGTTACGCGGATGCATTTGTATTGTGGTCATACCTAGCACCCCACCACGGACCAGGTCCCATGGGGTTGGGCGTTCTACAAACACAGACCAAAAATACAATCTAAGACAGAAGACCTCAGGGGACAGACAGCTGGGGTGCACAAGGAAACAATGAGCGAAGATCAGCATGAGAGGCAGTAGTCGGTCCCTTTGTGACTGCAGCAGAGCGCAGGTCATGTTAAAGGCTGGGCTGCCATTCCAGCAGAGCTACGAGATCGTAAGCAGGCAGTGGGCCTTGGAGAGAATAACAGCCCCATGGAAAGAGGGGTGCACAATGCCTTAGACATAAATATCCTTAACGTATGCTTTATACATACACTTAGCCTACAGATTGCCTTTGCAACAGACCCTCCTGCTGCTACTATAAGGCTTCTGGAGGGATTGGAAAAAGCCAGCTGAGGCTGTGCTCAGTTTAGAATGATGATTGATCTTTATGTCTCCTGTTCATTAACTCCCAGGGCATGGTACAAGGCTCCTTTATTACTCAGGGCTCCTACTCCATGGCGGGAGGGGAGAGAGGGCTAAGATTGCAGACTATCAGAGGAAAGATGGTTTTACTGCCTGACCCATGATTTGGCTTGGATATTCTCTGTCAAAATTATATTAAAAAAATAAAATAAAATTCTTCCATGTTTATTTTAAAATATGTTTTCTTCCATTTTTTTTTATTTGTGCAAAATTATCAGTATTAAGCATTTTAAAAATTTTCTTATTTGTATCAGTCAAAATGTTCACAGTTGCAGGAAATTGGAGGGGTCAGACAGTGGGAAGGGTGCAGATCAGACAATTATTTAAAGCCAATAGCTGTTTAGAACCAAAAAGTTAAAGCTTTCTAATAGTTTGTCAACATCACATGTCAAATATACAAATATCCTTAAATCAAACTCTAGTAAGTGCTCAAACAGCATTTTTCTTACATTACCTGTCTGTAAATTTCAGTTATTATTGATGGAAATACTTTCATGTCAGTTTGTGTGCACTGTGAAATTGGCCTTTAGCCATATTTACTGGAAAAAATCTAAAAAATCTAAACCCCCAACACTCCTATGCATAGGGATGTCTACACTATAAAATGAAGTCAACAGAAGTTACTTCGATGTACAGTCACCGTAGTAATGACATTGCTTTTGCATGTCCGCACAGCGCTCCACGTGTTGTCCTCACCAGAAGCACTTGCACCAGTTTGACTGTCAGTGTGGGACATTGTGGGATGGCTTCTGAAAGGCAGCAACGGGCCAAGTACGCAACACGGGGTCTACTTGAGACTGTGTTGACTTACCTACGTCGACGTAAGTGCTACACCGCTCACAGAGGTGGAGTTGTTAAGTGGGTGTAAGTGGTCAAGTTACAGCAGTAGGAGCTGCCTGTTAGTGTAGACGGCCTACAGAGATAGTTCAAAGTAAGCTGCCTTATGTCAAACTCACTCTGTAGCGTAGACCAGAGCACAGATGCTGCTCTAGCCACAGGAGAACGAGGCACCTGATTACGGTGGCAGATTTCTGGGCAGCTGCCTCAGGTGGCAGATTTGGCCCGGCCACCCCAGATGCCTGAGGGGATAGGAGCAGCACACTGAGGTTTTGTCTTGAGCAGCCTCTGACTACACATGCTACATAACTAACTGCCATCTCCAGAGGACATTGAGGTAAAGGATGTCAGAGCACAATGGTTTTGGCAGGCAATGTTAATCTATTCTTCTTTCAACGCACCGGTGTCTGTGAATTTCAAATGAATTATATTAAATATTGATTTCCTATGGCTCCAATTAGTACCTGAAGACCGATGTGTCCTGAGGCAACACTCAAATGTGCCAGCTATTTTTTTTCAGGTTCTAATTCCCCACTCCCACATCCCTCCCCTTCCCACAGACATTGCCGCGCGGCCCAGGAGAGAACATTAACTCAGCACTGGTAATTCTAGCATTGCTTAAACATGCTGAATATGTAAACACATTCCTGCTGACGCAAGGAGCAAGGTGTGGACAGGCACAAGGCGTGGAATAGCTACAGAGGCTATACATTGCTTAGGTCTATTTAATTTTGTAGTGTAGACGTGGACTTGTCCCTGCACTGGAATCTGGGTTTAGTCCTTATCCACACAGAGGAAATTCACCAGCATAGCTATTACGGTATGATTTAGCCATTGCAGAATAACTCTCCCACATGCGGAGGCTCTATTCCAGAATAAAA